>NC_134484.1:64466840-64784340 GCF_040206685.1 Ascaphus truei
GTATAACCTGTAGGCTCACAGGGCCTAAGCCTCTGCCACGGAGAGCCTCGGGTATTCACAATATGTGTTAAATTGGTGCAGCGCCTTCACCTGCGATAGCTTCCGCCCTAGGGGAAGTGGGTCTTCGCAGGAACTTATGTACATGAAATACACACCCACAGCAATACCTTAACCAATAAGCTTTACTTATAGCAACCGTCAGCGTAATCAACAGATGCCCCCTTCCTAGAGGAGGCACTACTAACCTGTGAACGCTCACTCTACCTCTCCCTTCACCGGGTGATCCCACCCCGTGTCCAGTTCCCTCCTGAGATACGTTCCCCACCCCCACGTGAATCAATGAATGTATGAGTGTGACTGCGCAGCCACCGTGTCCCGGAGTGAATAATGGTACCGTTGGTGCACTTGAAGTTTACCTGCCGGGCACTCCTGTACCCGGTGCTGCAACTGTCTTCACAAAGGATCGGTGTGGGCGTAGATGACGTCACCCGTAGGTGTCTGGGGCGATCCCACCCAGACACGCGGCTACTTGGCAGCGGGGCCTGGTCCCAAGCCTCCCGCTGATTTAGAACTGTCCCGTAACTATTGTCGCACAGTAAGGGGATCAGGAGCCTGACTATGGCCAGTCCCTAGCTCTGCTGCACTCTACTGGAGCTCAGGGCCTATCTGGGCCTGGGGCATGCGGTCTAGGTAGGGGGCGGCTGCCTCCCTACTCTGGAGCTCCTTCTCCTTCCTCCACCAGCTAGCTCTGACTCCTCGTGCGTGCCACCACTTCCTATCCTCCCTAAACTCGTATCTCATTGGTCCTGCCGTATCACGGGGGGCCGCGGGGGCTGCTGGGACCCGACGTCCCCTAACTCCCCTCCTCCCTGAGCTCTCCTCCTTCGCGGGTTTCTGACACCCTGCCCTGCGCATGCGCAACCTCCAGCCGGACCAGGTATGCGCCAGCTCCACCTTTAACATGGCAGCTCCCTAACGCGGAACCTCCGTTATTGGAGCGTTCCCTAGGTGTAACACCCCCCTCCCGTAACATAAAAAAAAAAGGGTGAATGGGGGTCCCGGCTACATCCTCCCCCCTGTGGATTCCAACGTTCCCGCTTGGACAATACCTTCAAACTGGTCCAACTTTTATATAATGAAAAATTGCATAACATCGACATTCCTTCCTCTACATCAGATTGTACATTTCGCTAAACATCACAATCACTGACTGTACGCGGCTGCGGGCCCACTGCTGAGCCTCATAGTGGGGTGCCCCAAATTGATCATATGCCATCCTCATGGGAGGTTGCCCGTTTCTCTGGCTTCACCTCAACTGGTGTTCAGTCACTCCCTTGGGCAAGTGACTATTTGGGTCTTGAATCTCGAGTTCTTCCCTTGAGGGGATTACAGTCTCTGCATTATCCTGGCTTGGTACAAAGCACGGACTCCTTGGGTCTAGTGACGAGGTTTCCGGAGTCACCCTCTGGGGTGACGGCTCCCCGCGCCCTTTGCCCTTTGCTCCGCCGGGAGGTGCGCTCGGTTGAGGGCCCCTTTGAGAGGCTCCCTCTTGGGGGTCGTCCTGAAAGGTTGAGTTCCCTGGCATGTCGTCTTCCAGTGTCCCCTCCCCATCCAACGCGGATGTAGGCCACTCCAAATCCCCCTCCTCCACTTGGGGAATAGGGAGCAAATGATTTCGGTGCCATGTCTTCACACGACCCTCCGAGTCTTTAATGCGGTAGACTGGAAGGCCAGGCATTTGTGAGGCTACCTCGTACACTCCCTCCCTCCATCGGTCAGCCAATTTATGTTTCCCCGGTAATCCTAGGTTACGGAGGAGTACTGCGTCGCCTGGTTTAATGTCTCTGTGTTTAACTTTAGGATCGTATCGCAGTTTATTTCCGGCGTTCAGTTTTTCGGTAGATTTCTCCGCTTGGGTGTAGGGCCATTGAATATTCTCTTGCAATCGCTGTACATAGCGGAAATGCGTATTATTATGCACTCCATCGGTGGAGACTCTTAATTTTATGTCCACCGGCAATCGGTCTTCTCGCCCAAACATGAGGAAGTACAGGGAGAATCCCGTGGAGTCATGTCGTGTGCAATTGTAGGCATGCACTAGGGTTTCCACGTGTCGACCCCCGTTAAGGTGCCTAACATGTCCAGTAACGTGCGGTTGAACCGTTTGGGCAACGCATCCCCTTCGGGTTGGTAGGGGGTAGTTCGCGACTTAGCGATGTGCAAGATTTTCAGCAATTCTTTTATTAAGTTGCTTTCAAAGTCTCTTCCCTGATCAGAATGAAGTCGTTGCGGGAGCCCGTAATGCATAAAGTACTTTTCCCAGAGCACCTTGGCCACCGTAATGGCTTTTTGATCTTTGGTCGGGAAGGCCTGGGCGTAGCGGGTGTAATGATCCGTGATGACCAACACATTGCCTATGCCGCGGCTGTCACTAAGTCCATAGGCCCGGTGCTTTTTAAGTGGCTCATTGGGGAAGCCCGGGTGGGCAATGTCTTTCGCTGGATACACCGCACACACCGTCGGCAGTGGTGCTCTACTGCTTCTCTCATTTTGGGCCAGAAAAATCTATCTCTCACTAGGCTAAAAGTCTTGTCAACCCCCAAATGACCATGTTCATCGTGTAGGGCCCTTACTACCAAGTACTGTAGTCTCCTCGGCAGTACTAGTTGTCTCCTATTTGGGTGGTTATGGTACTCTACCACTCTGTACAGCAGATTGTCTCGTAGTTCGAACTTGTCGGCTTCCCGCATTAGTATACCTCCCACATCTCCTGGAGCCTGTCTGAGGAGAGCCGGGCGATTTTGCCGGATAGCATAGCGAAGGGCCCCGCGACTGGGTCTTGCTCTTGGTAGCGTACCATATCTTTCCAGGCTATGATCTTGTCGGGAGTAACGTGCATGCCGCTGGGGTCCCGGTAAGCTTCCGGGATAGCGTTGGATGCGCATCCTAGCGAGTCAGCACCCTTAATTCGGAGAACGCCACTTGATCATTGACGATGGCCGCGGTACAACATAGCACTCTTATTACGGGTCCCGGAATTTCTTCCCATTGATCTTCCTCAGGGGTAGTGGCCAGCCCTGGTCGCCTAGACAGGGCGTCAGCTCCAATGTTCAAGGGGCCGGGCTTATATTTCAGGGTGAAATTGTAATTGGTAGAAAGGATAGAAAAGGACCCATTGTAGCACTCAAGTTCACCCTCTGGTGATAAGTGTGTGATTTAAAATATAAACTTTATTTAATACAACACATATATAAAATTATGGGTGTTAAAATGACGTACTAGAGGTCATAGGATCATGATACTGACAGCCATGGGGCTCAGGATCAATATAATAGAGGTGTCCTGTATGTATCAAGTATCACACAGGAAACTAACAATTATCAATGTAATGTTTTCACAGTAATAAAATGCTTCAGAGGGCTTTTATCTTCATTTATTTTGTGGAAAGACTGTTTGTCAGCTCTTACATCTGTGAGCAAATTGCTAATCTGCACATGTTTTACCTTGGTTAATGTTGACATCAGAAATACTTGGCACACATCAAACAGATAAAGGGGAAGGGCATTGCGAATCTGATAAAATTAACATTTCATAGAATCTGTTAAAGAAAAGTCAAATTTTGAAAAAAATGTAGGCAGTGATATGCTTTATGGGCTGCATTTAATCAAGCAATGTCTGGCTATTAAATAAACTCAGAGCGGTTCCCGGCGTTTTACTATATTTTCTTTATTTGATTCCTTTAGCTTATGTTTGTTTTATATATCATTCATCTTGCACTATGTACTTTGTCATTGTACTTTAGCATATATATCGACACTAGCCAATCATCTTCTCACCATGCTCTAAACCTGTTTTGCGCTTGTTCTGGTATTTTAGCTACACCGAGTGTTTGGAAGTGGCGTGCCATCATTCCCACCAAAGTTTTTTTTGGCACAGACCAAGGCCATGGCTGAGGAAAGAAGGTTACAACTGGAGAAATACCTGCAAGAACGTAAATGCATTATTTGATTTTGTGCATTTTATTCTGACATTTTTTTTTATTTTAAAAATGAATGTTTTCTATGTTTTATATCAAAATATATCTTACTTGGCTTTTTCCAGTCTGTCCCAAATGTTATAAATTCTTACACTGTTTAATCTGCTTCCTTTTCTGTATTGTCTGTCCTTGTATAAATGTAGAAAAAAGGAAAAAGGTAATCCCTATAATGCTTGCACTCAACCTCTTATTTTTACTAAAAGAGGTGTAAAAATTCACCGCCACTGATGTATCTTTTATTTTGCACAATTTGTCTTAAAACCTATATTCAAATAAGCGTATCAAATCAGTTCTATATGTAAGTGGGACTGATTTGACAATAATGCCTAGGATAATTCATATATATCTTGGTAGCCACACACATAAGTGAAGATAATAAACGTTAATGTTAGAGAAATTATGTAGTGTATACCGTGAATCCCCAAATTTAATAAAGTGCACTATTAATGTGCAAACATATCATGGTGTGCAAATAGTGATAAACAGTGAAAGATATTAAATAAAATAATAAAGATAGTGGTGTGTGGGGTTATTTGTTCCTGTCTCCGAAGCCCGGAGTTGATGCTGGCTACAGTTTCAATAAACAACCCAAGTCGTTTTTTGAAGCTGCAGCAGCGTCACTGGGACCTCGGCAGCCAATGAAATCATTCTTGAGAATGATTTCAAGACTGCAACTTGGATCCCTAACCTCAGGTCTGTAGCCCCGCCCCCTCCCCGCCTCCTGAACTCCTGAAAAAGTCTGCTGGGAGGATGAACACACATCGCCCAGCAGACTGCCGCCCGCCCTCCAACTCCTGCCTCTGGCACCCTGAACGAGGCCTAAAACGTCAACCTGGTGCCCCTGCATCACAAAAATGATACATTCCTGAAGTAACCATTCCATAGGGGGCTCGTGCATCCTTTGACTTAAATAGAAGTTAATGACAAAACGGGAGCGAGAAAGCGTACCGGCACTTGATGCGTGTCCCCCTTTTGTAAAGGCAGCAGTTGTATAGTACAGGCATACCCCGCATTAACGTACGCAATGGGACCGGAGCATGTATGTAAAGCGAAAATGTACTTAAAGTGAAGCACTACCTTTTTTCCACTTATCAATGGATGTACTGTACAGCAATCATCATATACGTGCAGAACTGATGTAAATAACGCATTTGTAACAGGCTCTATAGTCTCCCCGCTTGCGCACAGCTTTGGTACAGGTAGGGAGCCGGTATTGCTGTTAAGGACGTGCTGACAGGCGCATGCGTGAGCTGCCGTTTGCCTATTGGGCGATATGTACTTACTCGCGAGTGTACTTAAAGTGAGTGTCCTTAAAGCGGGGTATGCCTGTATATGGAAAGTGCATGCAGGACTATGTTTAGATCAGATGTGCTCAACTCCAGTCCTCAAGCCCCCACAACAGGTCTGGTTTTCAAGATATCTTCAAGAAGGCTTGAGGACTGGAGTTGAACACTCCTGGTTTAGATGCTGTACCAGCAATGGGTTGGCGCGTGTGTTCTAGAGGGAGTGAAAGATTGCAGTGGTACTCAGACATTTTATATTTAATATGCCTGCCCCTTTCCTTTTCTTCTTTCATCACCATCACACACATTGTTCTGGAATTATCCACAGTAGTAGTTTGAGACATTTTTTGATGTGGGGTTGCTTTCAAATGGTCATCGTGAGACTTCCTAAAATATGTTATGACTTAAAAGTCCTGAAATTTATTTTATTTTATTTTTTTTGCATTGAATGTTTTCGATCTAAATTTGCTAAAAAATATTCAACAGAGAAAAGCCAGGTGGTCTTCTTCTTTTTCATCTTCTACTCATACAAAACAGAATTTGTTTTTTAAGCAGAAACTATTAAAAACATTTCATTTTTCTGTCAGTTGTTTCAGATCCAAGTGTTTCAAGCAGTGAGATCTTCATAGAGTTTTTCAAGAAATTACAGCTGGTAATTGCTTTTCTTTATTTTCTCCTCCTCCCCCAGGCCGCTTCGGAGAATTAGTTCATTAAAAAAATGTAGAGAATAGCATAATACTTTAAGTAGGTTGATATTAATTTCTAATGTTTTAAAAATGATGGCATATTAAAGAACCTACGTAAATCAGCCATTCAATTCCCTCGCTTACCAGGTCCATCCAAAGAGAGCACCCAATGGTTCCTGTGTGTGTGTGTGTGTGTGTGTGTGTGTGTGTGTGTGTGTGACTTTATTTCTTTATAAAATGTTTTACCAGGAAGTACTACATTGTTACCTCTCGTTTTCAAGTATGTCATGGGCACAGAGTTATGATGACAAATACATGGTTACAAATACATGGTTACATTAAATGAGCAGGGTTATACATTATATACAAGACATTTCATGCTCAATTAAAGATAATATATGTTATAGGCGTATGTAACGGTTACAAGTTACTGTTATGGTCTGTTTCACCTGAAATGTGCTTTTTTGTTTCTTTTAACAGGAAACCTACAAGATGCCCTCAATCAAGATTATATTAAACGTTTATTTGCCAAATGGCGAACAGATCAAAGTTGACGCTCAGACATCGGACACTGCTGAGCGAGTGCTGGAGGTAACTTCATCTCTGTAACTCGCCTGGTTGTCATTCAGTTTCCGTGTGGCCCCACTTTGTCAGGTTATTATAATATATATTTTTTTATTGATCATAAAATGGTCCATTGCTTTATAGAAACCATTCTATAATGATTGATTTGTGTTCTGTGCTTTTGTTATAAGAAGAGAAAATGAGACTTCTATTCGGAAGTTGATGTTTGAGGCTGAGTCCACGCTGACACGCGCGCACACACGCACGCGCGCGATGCGTCTGTGGGTATGCACGTGCACACACGCTCACCGGCGCTCAGCGCTTATGTAAATACATTTTTTTAACTTTCCCGCTTGCTCAACTATTCGGCAATGCCGCCCCCTCTCCTCCCCCCCCCCCCCGTAGGCACGTGAGCAGACGCAGGACACCCGGCTCGCATGCTTTGAGCGCCAGCGGGGACTCAGCCTTAAAAAAGGCCGTGTTTGTACAGTGTCACAATGCACCATGACCATTTCACCACTTGAGGGAGATGATGTACTGTATAAAGGAAGCATTTTCTTTTAAAGGGGCAATTTCCCCTGAATTGTGTGATTTAAAAACTTTATCAAGCACAAACTCGTACAGCATCAGGTGAATAATGTGCTTGTGATAAGTGAAGTGTCATTAACTATTATATCCCATATGGTATAACAAAGTGCTCATATGCCAGGTGCTGCCAGATACCTGCGGCTTTCCAACTGCAATAAAACAAGGTGCAACAGATGGGTATCCGCGGCGCAAACTGGGTGAAGAAGTGAAATTATAAGTAGTGACACTATAACTGTGCAAATTATAATGAAGAACAAACCATATCAGCGATCTCCTACAGCAGTTTCCTCCATGGCGTCATAGTAATGGATCACATATTCTTGTATGTGGAAAACCCTCATGCAGAGAAAAACATATATAGAAACGCAATGGTGCAATAACGTTTTAGTATATAGTCACATGCAACACAGAGGGGAAAGGAAACACTCACACTTTCCCCACTGCTTAAAAAAGTCGCTCACAGTCTCCCCTGAATGCCTACTATTATTTTTGTATATTTCTTCTCTATACTGCACAGTAGGCTGTAACCTCTCTTCCTGTTGTTTCTCTGTTCACTCATTTTATTTATTATATTCCTAAAAAAAATTATACCAAAACCTTGAATTAGTATGACTGCCAATCCGCTCTCACTGTACAGTATATCACTACTAGACCTCAGAGAACCACAGATTAGTAAAGTATGTGTAACCCCTCTTTCGCTAGGCAAACTGGTACCTGTTGCTGAGGTGGGGCCCCAAGTCCTTTATAACTAAATGATATGCCAAACGTGCCTTGAGGTCAGACAATGGGAAACAACTACAATGCGAGTGTGATATAATCTATTTTTATATATCTATCTATGTCCTTGTGATCCTTAAAGGATCACCACAGTCATGTTACAGCACATCAACATAACATTACACATACAGTAAAAGGTGCACGGGTGAATGTCAAAGAGAATACGGCCACCCAATCCTCGGTATCTAGGCCTGTGTGACCGTGCCGGAACACCATTGGAGCTCTCTAATAGAACACCGTGGCAGGCCTGTACGTCACAAAATACATCAGTACCACTTTAACTGCAACCGTGGAGGGTCCCTTCCGACAGTGCTTCCCGGCGATGATCTGCTGGGCCTCTCTCACTCTGTACTCCTTTCCCTCCAGTCAATGTCCGCTCTGTCTTAACGGGACACAGACTGGCCTCGGGTCATACTCGATCGAGCCTGAACTCATCAAGGCTCGTGCAGATCTAACTCGCGTGCCTTGCCAACCCCTCTTAAAGGCTTCTCTCTGCTCAGTCCCGCCTCTTCCACAGCCTTAGTTATTGGCTGATCTTATGTCCATCATAAGTCACATGTCCATGGTGCAATGGCAAGGAACCTGACATGGGGCAGTGAGTGTGTTGCTTGCATTACCCAGGGTGGTTAAATATGTATGAATAAAAAATATGTAGACTAGAAAGGTTAATGCTCCTCGTCTGCTATCAACATATCAGTCAACCAGACCCATATTTTTAGGGCTGTTTAGTCCTCGTGCTGTTCTTTGTGGTATTTTGTTTTCCTACTTTTTTTTAAAATATGATGGTGGCAGAACTTTGAATCTACTTAAATGGAGCCTTATTGGTTTGGTCTGGCTCAAGCACTACTGTATCAGAGGAGTTTATCTTCTATCTTTTTGAAGCTTCAATAAAACATGCATCATGGATACTGGTAAATACTCAAGGCGGGGAAAATACGACCTATGCTATAGTTTTATTTGGAATCCTTGACAGAGTGAATAACACTTATTTTCCTGGGAGATCCAATCTCTCCTAGCTAATTCCAGTGAGACAGATACTTGTCTTTGTACTTGGTTCTTGGGAGTGCCTGTAACCACGTTTAAGTCAAACATACGCTATGTTAGCCTGCTTTTACTACTTGGACCTGCTGTGTTTGTGAAATGAATAAATGGAATCCCATTAGTTCAGTGTTCTCCAACATGGGGTGTCCTAGGTACATAAAAGGGGGGAGGGGTGGGGGAGTTGTTTTAAAGTATTAGGAGGGACATGCATGCAGGGAGATGCAGAAAGACCTAGAATGACAGAGTGACTAGTTCCTTGCACCAATAAAATCCTACGAAGGCAATATTTAGTCTCAAATGGGATTGTGGGGGATTCTAACCTTGGTCATCTTGTACTGAATACAAATTGGCAGACCCAAAGGCAAAATAATTGCGTACTACTTGATCTGCTTGGCCCTGGGTGTAAAAAGGTTATATTGTAATATTTTCGGGAATTTCCTCATTGTTTTCGTGGCTGTATGCATTTTTTGTATTTTAAACAGTCTGTTTGCTAGTAATGTAGCTATGAATTATTTGCATACCTCTATTCCACATAACAGGCCTGTGGGTAAATGGGTGCTTCTTTAGGATTCTGAGTATTTATACAACCTAGTTTCTCAGCTAAAACCTGGTGAGCAAGCCAAGCTGGGTTTTTTTTTTTATTTGTTAGTATTTGCAGTGGAGCATAGAAAGCACAAGTGAAACATGGTATAATGTGACCTGCCAAGTATCTGTTGAAATAATGCCTAAAACAGTGGGTTCAAATGTGGGACGCTTTGGCTGCATCTAGGAAAGCTGGGCTTTCATTAGTCGCAACATATCCTGCGCCTCTCGGCGTGATCCAGTGCGGTCATTTCTTAACATTACGTTTTTAAAGAATGAAATGCTTGAGTCTATTGTTTTTATAAAATCATCTTTTATACTATCCAGTCGATCTGTACTATGGAGCATGCGCTTTCTTTTTGCATCTTATATTTTCTTGGAACCTGGAACTCCCTTTGGAAGCTGCTACCTCTCTGAGCCAACTCAATAAAGGATATTGACAGAATCTCACAATATCACTGATGACTAAATAATAAATGTGATAGTCTTTCTGGTAATCATTCAACTAGTAGCATTACAGCAAGTGTATGTATATATGTAATATTTATAAGATCGCATATCAGTTGTTGTTTAAACTCTGTAATCAAGTTTTTTCACACTATTTGTCACCACTGATATAGAAGTGAGCACCGTAGCACTGATATTCACTTTTTGTATGGTTGTAAATATGATTATTCTTTTGCTTTTGTTTCAGCTTGCATTGTACAAATTAAATTTGTCCAGAGAACTAATGGAATTTTTCAGCTTTTTTCTTACTCGCAGAGAAAGCAATGGGACTTACACTGGTATGTTCAATGTTTTGTATTTAGTATTGATTTTTTATTTTTTCTACATCCAAAATTAATTTGGTGTAATGTTAAAGAATGTGAAACCCAATGACTTGGACCGGCGCTAAGACAACAGTATAATATAAAGGAGAAGCTAAATAAAATATAACACAGTGTAGAATTATAAAATTATAAGGTGTGACTGAAATATTCTCTACCTTCACTGGGAATATGCACTGATTCCCTTACAAGTAGTCAGGATCCAGGGCAGGAAGGGAGCGATGTCATCAGGTACACCCAGAAAAAAGAAACATATAAACAATCATAGTGCAGTATCTTAGCAAAACCGTGGTGAGATACTTGAAAAACTTGGCTCTTAAAGATTGCCTACTTACAACATGTAAGATATAAAAAAGCGAGGGTGGTATGGATGTAATTCTCTGAGACTCCAAAGCGCGGTGTCAGATGGATGTAGCCACAGCACGCAGTGATAAATTTTGATAGGGGGCTGGATAGATGTTTTTCGTCAGGTTTTTCAACTCACAGTCAGGTGTGGACAATAGGATTCATACAGAGAATGAAAAGAAATCATAGTGTTGACCAGTAAACACCAAAATTTTATGATCAAAAGGACATAGGACATGTACTCACAATGTAACAAACGATCGCATTCACATAAGATTTTACTTGGGACAGCTGGCCGGTACTCGGGAGATGTTAACAGAACGGGGTGATGGGATCGCAGTGCCGACACTGTGTCTTCAAGGGTAAAGCAGTTGCTTTACCCTTGAAGACACAGTGTCGGCACTGCGATCCCATCACCCCGTTCTGTATCCGCCCCAACCGGAAGTCGTCACTCCGAGGCCCGGACGTGACGTCAGACGCTTTTCACCCGCGACCGGATGAGGGGGCACCTTCGTGGAGCGCTACAGAAGGGATTAGAGTTAACATCTCCCGAGTACCGGCCAGCTGTCCCAAGTAAAATCTTATGTGAATGCGATCGTTTGTTACATTGTGAGTACATGTCCTATGTCCTTTTGATCATAAAATGTTGGTGTTTACTGGTCAACACTACGATTTCTTTTCATTCCTGTATGAATCCTATTGTCCACACCTGACTGTGAGTTGAAAAACATGACGAAAAACATCTATCCAGCCCCCTATCAAAATTTATCACTGCGTGCTGTGGCTACATCCATCTGACACCGCGCTTTGGAGTCTCAGAGAATTACATCCATACCACCCTCGCTTTTTTATATCTTACATGTTGTAAGTAGGCAATCTTTAAGAGCCAAGTTTTTCAAGTACCTCACCACGGTTTTGCTAAGATACTGCACTATGATTGTTTATATGTTTCTTTTTTCGTAATGTTAAAGAAACCATGACATTTAACATGCTAAAATACAGTTTAACAAATGGTGATCATGCTCTCCGGCTGCGAAACCACTAACATGGTAAAGTATTTTACTGCTTGTTAAATTAATACGGTCACTCTTGCAAGACTTGTACAGTAGGTGGCTGCACTGCATGGAGATGCATCAGTAATATGTGTACGTTTTTGCTCCTTCTGAAACAGTCCTACAATATACCAAGAGAACAACCAGCAATTGGATATGTCCAGTCTGTTCCAAAGGAACCACGATGGTTTATTGAAGGGTAGCTGAATATTTAATTAATTTAAATTGTTTAACTTCTTTTTAACTGTGTGCCTTCCTAAACCAGTGTGTATGATGGAGACTTGTCTAGGGTGTGTCTTTAAAAGTTGTATGTGCAGCCAATCGCTTCAGTTACTGCCACGCGCTCATGAAATGTTCCTTATTTCATCTGGTAAGTGTTTGGTAGTGTCACACACATAGTGACAGTTATGTACAATATTTGTATGTTATCTACAGTGGTGAAACGAATTGTAGGCTTTGAGATCCCGTTTCTTACTGTTTGGGGTTTGGAGGACGAGCGTTTCCAGATTGACATCAAAAAGTGGTAAGCTGTAAATTACAAACTTTTTTTCCCTCTACCATGAAAGGCAGATACAATTATTAAAGGGCCAGACCCTCCCAGAAGAAAGTGAACTAAGGACAATAGTATTTTTAATAGGTTAAATCTACCTGACACTTGTAATTTATTTATTTATTTTTTTATTTAAAAAGAACAACAAATGTATTTTTGCTTTAATGTTTAATATTTACATGGTTAGGACATTCTCATGATCCTTTTTACTATCGATATCTCACATATTTTGGTATTGCAGCTGCAAGAGAAAAACAGATTTTGGAGGATTTATAGAGTAATTCTGTTGCCATCCTTTGTCAAACTGACAAACATTCACAAGCAGCTGACATGCTTGAATTCTGTGTTCCGGGAGAAATGCTAAACATATTCGTTTTTAAAGACCAATAAGGAAGACTGTTACTTTAAGGGTAATTGCATCTTTCTAAAAGATAGTGTAGCCAGGTCCCCTTTGGCTCCCCGGTTCACCTATGATAAGGCAGAGAGGCAGGAAGGCTCTCTAGAGGTCGCGCAGGCGCAGTTAAGCATAGCAGCGACCATTACAGCTTTGCACAGGCGCAGGAGAGATCGCGCACGCGGTCCCCATAGGAAAGAGCTGTGCCAAGGACTACAATTCCCAGCAGCCTCTGGGGACTGCACTTTCACCCTGGTCACAGGCAGCATTGAAGCCAATAGAGCTGGCAGATTCTCATGCTGCAGAGTTGCAACAATGTTGTGTGCAGACAGGGTTTTGTCAGTTGGATCCAGGAAGAGATTGGGGAAGGTAGTGTACACAGAGCAGGGCTCTGCTGTACTAGGCCAGAGAAACCCCAGGCCCAGGTAGGCCCCACTAACCAATAGGTTAGTGGGTAAGTTCTTAGGGAAGGCCCCTTAGATATGGACCCTGCCCTTAGGTGTGTGTAATCTTGTCAGTGACATAGCTGTCGTGCTGTGTGCTCTGACTAGAAGACACAGTGTGGCCTTAAGTGCAGCCACAGCAGTTAGCTTTGGCTGTGTCAGTGAGAGGCCCCTCATAGGAAGAAGGGGGGTTGCTTTCTAGTTGTTCAGTATGTGTGATATCACCAGTGCCAGTTGCACGTGGTGAGCTGCCAGAGTCTGGGATCAGACAGAAGTTACAGGGAGAGTTATTCTGCATGCAGGGACTAGGGTAGAGGTATACCCCAGGGCCCAGTTAGTCCCCTATGACAGCGGTGCGCTAACTGGGGGGGCGCCAAATTATTTAGGGGGGGCGCAGCCTGTGCGGCGAAACCTGGGGGCAGAGCAGAGCAGTGCACGGGTGGGCAGAAGCTCCGTGTTGCTGCTGTTTCCCTGTGCTTGCAGAGGGGGCGGGGCGTCTCTGCACACAGACACAAGCCCTCCTCTTCCTGTCTTTACTCCTCCAGTGTTCAGCAGCGTGGGGAACCGAGCATGCAGTACAGTAGTGTGTGTGTGTGTGTGTGTGTGTGTGTATATAGTGATGTGTGTGTGTGTGTGTATATATATATATATGTATAGTGATGTGTGTGTGTGTGTATATATATATATACAGTGTTCGACAAACCTATACATTTGCTCGCCCCGGGCGAGTGGATTTAACATCGTGGCGAGCTCCTATTGGCCCAAGCAGCACACGTTTGGTACTAGGTGGCGAGTAGATTTTTTTGTGTGGCGAGTAGATTTTTTGGTGATTTGTCAACCACTGTATATATATATATATATATATATATATGTATAGTGATGTGTGTGTGTATATATGTATAGTGATATGTGTGTGTGTATATGTATAGTGATGTGTGTGTGTGTATATGTATAGTGATGTGTGTGTGTGTGTGTGTGTATATATGTATAGTGATGTGTGTGTGTGTGTGTGTGTGTGTATATATATATATAGTGATGTGTGTGTGTGTATATGTATAGTGATGTGTGTGTGTGTGTGTGTGTATATGTATAGTGAGGTGTGTGTGTATATGTATAGTGATGTGTGTGTGTGTATAGTGGTGTGTGTGTGTATATATGTATAGTGATGTGTGTATATATATATGTATAGTGATGTGTGTGTATATATATATATATGTATAGTGATGTGTGTGTGTGTGTGTGTATATATATATATATATATAGTGATGTGTGTGTGTGTGTGTATGTATATATATGTATAGTGATGTGTGTGTGTGTGTGTTGTGATTGTGTGTGGTGTGGGGGGTGTTGTTTGTGTTGTGCGTTGTGATTGTGTGTGTGGTGTGTCTGTGTTGTGATTGTATGGGTGTTGTGATTGAATGCAGCGGTGCACAAACTGGAGGGTGTACGCTCTCCCAAGCTTGGCGCTTGGGGAGACAAACAAAATTGACATTGAAGCATGCTCAGCAGCAGTCAATGCGCACACACCCACACACAGCCACACACAAACACAGAAATAGCCCTGATCCATGCCCCCCACTCGTGCTTGCAAAATTATGCAGGACACCCTGTGCTCATGCTTGGAGAGTTGGTGATGTCACCACTCTCGGCGGCAGCGTGGATGCAGCCTAATTTTGCAAGCGCGAGCTGTTGAAATAAGTATTTAGACATATATTTGTATTTACATTGTATATCGCTTAATAAAGGGGGGGGGGGGGGGTTTCATGTGATTTTGATTACGTCAGGCAGGGGGGGCCCGAGAAATTAAATGGATGAAAAGGGGGGCTCGGCATAAAAAGTTTGCACACCCCTGCCCTATGACACCAGAGGAAGCTGTATGGTATAGGGTTGGCCTTAAAACAGGGACTCCTTCACCATATTTAGAGCAGCAAGAGGGTTGCTGTCTGACAGCCTCTGACTGTCTGACAGCGTGTTCAGAGACTGTGTTAAAGAAGCATTCCGGCTGGAGATTCCTTTCCTGTGAATGCAGCGGGTGCATTCATTCCTGCAGAGAACAGCGCAGCACGCCGTGGGATCACTGTGCGTTGTTGCTGAGTTCCAAGGATTTTCCTGACCAGGACTGGTCAGGGAGGTAGTATATATTAAGTGCACCACCGGGCTCCAACACAGGGAAGCGCTATCCCTCACACTCACACTGGTCTTTATTGTTGGGGACACTCAAGAGACTGCGGGGAATGTGATGATGGACATGTGGGTGGGGGGATGGTATGCATTCAGAGTGATGCACTGTTATTCATATATTGTTTTGATGTTATGCAAAGAGGTGTTATTGGAGTTACAGTTCATGCTCAGTAAATACTGTTTATTCACACGGTGTGTATTTACTGTATGTGGGTTCTGGTGAGGGCACACTCCCACCCCGTTGGGATCCCTCATCAGTGGAGGCGCTGCACCGAGTGTAAGTACATACCCCAGGTTCCCCGGGGCGGAAGCTCAGCTCTCCTGGTTGCCAAACAGGTACCGCACCACACTGAGAAGTAGTCAGATACACCTACCCACCCCAATCTCATTTAGGGGGGGGGGGAAAGAGGGCTACAATAGTTACGCTGAATTAAAGATCAGGCACTATATAACACACACACACGTACACACGTGTTCAGCGAGTGCTTGTGCCACCTCCCTTAATATTATTGGCTCTCTGATAAGGACAGGGCGGGATATGGGTAAATAAAGCACTTCACTGAAAAACACTTCCCCCATTTAGAGGCTGCTACGGCTCCAGTCACTGCGTGCGCGTCGGCTCCAGTCACTGTGTGTGCGTCGGAGCGGCCGACGGCGTGTGCACCAGTAAAGGCCACAGTGTAGGGGAGGTGCGGCCATGAAAAAGTTCTCAGGGATAGATATCTGCATTACCATTGGTTGCCAGTCAACCATGTGACCACGCCGCCGCACGTAAAGACAAATTCTGGCCTTCCAGCGCCATCGCGCTTTGTGCACCCGCGCACACATGCCGACTGGGGCCTGCCCTATAGAGGGCTGTACTTTGTGTGTGCGGCGCGCACGTCTTTATGCACACACCACCGGGACGAAGCCTAAGGCCGCGCTTATAGTGCCGGTGACGCGACGTCGCCCAAAAACACATTGCCACCGCTGCGTGCGCTTATAGTGCGCGCGACGGCGACAAGCAATGGAGCGACGTCAACGTCGCGAAAAACCTGAAGCCGGCAAAATTTGATTTTTCAAGGGCCGTCACATGACGGCCCTTGAACAAGTTAAATTGCCGGAATCCCGCGCCGCCGCCCGGCGAAACATAACTTTCGCTGGTGGCGATGGGTGATGTCGCCGTCGCCATCGACGGCACTATAGGCACAGCCTAAGAAATTCAACTGGCCGACTGTGGGATTGTACCTTTTAAGGCCAATGCATTACTCTTCAGAAATCTGTGTGTTCTCAAAACCTATTGAAGTGGTTTAGAAATCAGTAGATTTCCCCTGCATTTCTTAATGATCGTTATCGATATATCGATCTATCGCTTTTTATAGCGACTCAAAAGGGGTTTACATATTTAACACTTTCACAGTTACAAAAAAATAAAAGGGAACATTTTAAAGCTACAAAGGAACCTAACACGAGATGAAAATCTAGGATGAACAGAATATAGAATGGAATGATACTGTAGGTCAAGAACTGTTCAACTCCAGTCCTCAAGCTTCCCCCAACAGGTCAGGTTTTCAGGATATCACTGCTTCAGCACAGGTGGCTCAATCAGTCCCTGCTTCAAGCCACCTGTGCTGAAGCTGGGATATCCTGAAACCCTGACCTGTTGTGTGGGGGGTGGGGGGTTTGGGGGGGTGTGAGTCCCGGAGTTGAGCAGCCCAGCTGTAAGTATTTAATGCTCAATAGGTTGTGGTTCATTCATCATATGCCAGGTAAAGAGGCAAGTCGTGTCTGTTAAAGATTTCCAAGAGGCACAATCCTTAATCCATGAAAAAATTAACTTTATCAATTTAATATTATACTAATCAGTGTGTGTGTGTCTAGATCTAGAACATCTTTTTGTGTGTTGGTGAGCTCATGAGACACAAGCACACTAACACTTTGATTAGCGATGAGTGAAGTTGTGGCATTTTCATCTGAGTGCCTTCATGCCACACTTCTACAGACGCATGTGCTGTAGCCAACACCTGTAAATGTGTGTCACGTTATCAGATGTCTGAAATCTGATTGGCCCGTACTGCCGCTGGGAATGGGGAAATAACCAGCATGCACTGCTATTAGTGATATGTACCACGTGGGAGATCTATCTTCCAGTCTCTCAATCTGAAAAAATTATACTGATGATCTTTTCTATACTTTTTTTTTTTTTAAGCCTTTCACAGTGTCTTGTTTATAATTGGAAAGGTTACATTATGAAACTTGTAATGTTTTCTGATCAACAAAATGATCCATATTTCCACTTGGCTGTACACCTTTTTTCTGTTGGGTTTACAAATAAAATATGATCCGTCTCTTAAACATAATTTTTTTTAAGGCATTTTGAACTTCCCCACAAAAATGTAGATTATTGCACTTGGTCAATTTTTAAAGTTTTTGTTACATTTATTATTATTATTCAGATTAGTAGCTTGGGGAAGCTCATTTTTATTTTGCCTGCTTTTAATGTAATGTTTCCTTCTATTTATTTATTTCTCAGGTATATGAATCCCTCAATTGATGCAATGCTGATGGGCTGTACAACTTCTATTAACCTGCTTTATATACAGGTAACACCCTTTCAACACCTATAGTGTAACTTCTTGCTGCAAAATGTCAGGTCTAGGGGTCTACAATGTAACTTTGTGTCCATCACCTTTTGATCATGTCGGCATCTGATTTTCCTCTTTGCTCCTGCATGCAACTTACCGTACGTACATTGCGAGGAAATTCTTTTTTCGATTTACTTTACTTTAAACATAGACCTGAATCTGTCCAGTAACTGGGGTGTAATTTTAATGGTTTTCCAAAGCAGGAATTCAGTGCAAAGTGCCAGAAAATAGCTGCCCTAAACAAATGTAGCCATGCCTAAAGCAAAGATGTGACTGTTTTTTGTTTTATTCGGAAATGAACCACAGATTCCTCTTCTTCCGTGCTACTGAATGGGGGAGTATTTGTCAGTCAAGGGTTCCTTAGAACATGATCACACCCTGTCCTTCTATAGATAACAGAGGGGAATAAAGGGCAGCTTACATTTAATAAACATTTGGGCAAAGAGCTCTCTACTGTATTTTACAGGTTTTTTTTAATGTATTTGTTCTATAAAAGCAGCAACAAGTGATGAAATGATTCCCTTTTTCATTACAATTCAATTGGAACTTTTAAGTGTGATTAAAAATAATAAAACATAAAAACAATGGTACTTAGTTTTAAATAAAGTAGTCTTACTTGATACCCCCTAGTGCAGGAGGGGCCAACTCCAGTCCTCGAGGGCCACCAACCAGCCAGGTTTTAAGGGTATCATTGACTGAGCCACCAGTGCCAAAGCAGGGATATCCTTAACCTGTCCTGTTGGTGGCCCTTGAGGACTGGATTTCGCCCCTCCTGCCCTAGTACCTTTTTTTTAATTAATTTTTTTCCCCGATCACTGTGTACAGCACCAAAAAGTGCTTCTGCAATGTCAGCTAACTTTCTACTGATGCTGGTACCACGGGGAACATTTGGCACCTAAATGTACATGTTTATATACAAATGGTCTCTGTCTCGCCTCTACTGGTTGCATTGAACAAGGAGGATTTCGGCTGAAGCTGACACAGAAAGTGCTGCACTGTGGCTACACACAGAAGTGCAGCTCTCGGAGCACTGACACCAGCTGCTGCTTTCATGTTCTGCATCAACCAGTCTGAAAACATCTGCCTCCCCATCAGCAACATGTGCTGCTGCTATGTCTTTTCCATTAACCCCTTTGCAGCCAGAGTTTTCTTCAATGTTCTGAAGGAATTAAAACACGTCCCTTTTGCTCTGTATATTTATAAAAACCCTGACTGGGATTGCATATTAATTTTTATTTATTTATTATTTTAAATAACTTCTGTAAAGGCTCTACAAGAAATGGAAATGAAGTGGGCCAAACCGACAGAGGCGCAGCGTCGGAAACTTGAGCACCTGTCACAGACCGAAGACAAAATCAAGGTAATTTCTGCCAAGCACATGGAAATAATGAATCTGGCACTTGACATGTTGCTGCCGCGAGGAAGTAAAAAAATATATATATATTTGTATGTAGAGTATGGAAATATAACCGCATTGTTAACGGTTTTCCTACATGTCCCCAGTACAGCCAGTACATACATGGTTAATGCTCATACTTCCACATTGAGATACAGCAAAATAAAGACGGTTGGTTTCCCAGTGTAAGGGCTCATTTGAGACATTGGAGGTCAGTCATTTTTTGGCTCTACTCCAGAGGTAGGAGCATTCGCTACCACTTGTTTTTTTTCCTTGTCTTATTGGATTGTGCTGCTTGATACCTCCCGGAGTCGCGTTACTGCAGCGATAGCTGAGAGAAGTGGAGGAACTGTTATGAGGGATGCCATCTGCAGATTCGTGAGGTTCACCGGCTAAAGTTTCGGGCTGCAGTCACTTGGTAGCGATGGCGTCTCTGCAGCACTGCTGCACAGCGCTCTTGTCCCCTCTAGCTCTGGAAGAGCAAGCACATCAGGGTCACAGTCTAGCCGGGTAGGAGGCCTGTAGGCTTTCTGTCTCCTCTCCCATTCCTGGTTGTTGGGGTTTTGTTAATTGAATCTGGAGGCAGTTTTTCCTTTCTTGGTCGGTGTGGGGTACCCTGCTGGGTCACCATGTCTCATACTCCCTCTTTTGAGCACAAAGCAGACACTACACCCTCTGAAGGTGTGGTGAAACCAAAGCAAGCATTAGCCAAAACTAAGCATTTGGCTTGAGCTAATTGTGATGAAATTACCTTCTGGTTCTCCAAAAGATATTTGCCAAGATTACTTTAAGAAATGGGCTGTGGATGAATTTCCTAATCGGATGTCAGAGCTTCTTTTCCTTCCATTAAAGCCTCAATGATTTACACTATAGAAGTAATTTGGGCAGAATTCAAGGGGCAATTGCATAAAAAGTCAAAATCACAGGCATCCACTGACCATTTGGCTGGCTTGTCGCAAGCTTCAGATGCGGACGTTTGTTCCAACTGTGTATTTTTTGTTTGTTTGTTTGTTTTTCTCCAGAGGATGAAGGAAGATGAAAGAATCACATTTCTTTAAGCCTAAAGCAATTAACAAGTTAAAGATGTGAAGAATACTTTAGAGATTAAAGATACCCAAACAGACTTTGGTACATTGGATAAAGTCTTCTTAACGAAACCAAAGCATCTGCTTTCCGGTCCATCAATCCATATCAGATAAGTTCTTCTGATTGGAGTTCACCAAAGTGACGATTTTCATCAAAAATTCACCAGAATTGCACTTACCCCCCCCCCCCTCCCTCTCTGAGCAAGATGCCTAAAGTCGATGCATCCCCTTGGAAAACCGTTCTTCCTTCACTGAGGAAATTGAAAGAACGTTAGAAGGAACTTTAAGAAAATGGTGCTGGTGTAAATGTGGTACCCAGCAGTCACCTGCATATCCAAACGTTTGAGGCTCTAGGCAAGCAATTTTCCGGAAAACAGGAGTTTGTCACCAGAAAATACTTTCACAAAGGTCATCAAAAGTCTCTGTGTCCGAGACAAACACCGAATTTACAATTCTACCATTTGGCATTGCTACCACCCCTTGCTCTTTCACCAAAATCATGGTAGCGATCATTGCTCTCTTCATTAAAAGGAATCTGTGTTCTCCCATGTATGGACAACTGTCTAGTCAACCAGATAAAGAACGTAATGAGAACTGCATACTGCCGCAGTATTCAAAGTCCTCAGAGACGACGGCTGGATCATGCACCAACAAAAACGTTTCCAATCTCCAGTAAAGGAACACAAAATCCAATAAAATATTCTTAGTTTAAAAAAAGCCTCCAGCAACAAGAACCCACCTGTCACTAATGTGGCTGCTCAATGCACCAACAGATGTGAGTCCCTCGGCAAGATCCCATTTAAGAGTGCCGCAAAAGGAATTGCTATCAAGATGAAACTAAGCTCGCGAAACTTTGGACCAAAGAATAAAACTTTCTCCCAAAGTGAGAAATTCACTGTCTGCGGCAAAACACAGACCATTTTGAAAATGGTTGACATCTATCATTACCAAAATGGCAAGTTCTGATCTTCTATGCCAGCTGAACCAGATGAGTGATCTCCATGCCCAAGGACAATTGACCATGCAGGAAAACTGATATTCCAGGAATAGTCTGGCACTATGGCCATTAAATCAGCCTGACATTAAAAATCTATTTTTTTTTTAATCCGTTGTGTTGTATTACTTATTGCGTTTTTTTTAATTTGTTTCCCTTCACACATGCTATTTTTAATCAGTTTTAATGTATTAACCGTTCTTGGGTTGCTACAGCAACTATTTGCAGAGGCGCAGCACGATCTCTTTTGAAAAAACGCAACCATATTGTGAAGCAGGGTTGTTGGTGATCAATCATGGGAGAATCGATCGATCGTCAGTTTAGGAAATTACATTTCCATAACTAAGCAACTGCTGCATCTATTATAAACAAAATGCAAACGGTATTGCCATTTTAAAGGGGATCACTCATTTCTCAGACCAGCTTCAAGGTCGGCTATTAATTATCCTGTCTGAAATTTCAACAGCTACCCCTTCGATAGTTGGGGTGGTACCAGAAGTGGATAATGCGAGAAATCTCCCCAATGTGATCTACATTTTTCCACCAATGTCCATGATTTAGAGAGAGTCTTGAAGAAAGTAGTTAGTGACAGAGCAGAAGTTCTGATCGCACCAGCTTGCCCAACAAGACATTGGTTCGCAGATCTGGTCAGTATAGCAAGAGTGGTTATCTGGATGTGGCCTCTTGTCCCATCCATGCCAAGAAAAATGGTCTCTGGCAGTCTGGAAATTGATTTGAAAGGGCATTAGGGAAGACTGTTTCTCTGTTTAAGTCACAAAAACCTTGTTACAAGCAAAGAAGAATTTGATGTCATAAGTTTTATTAGATCCAGGGTGGGCAACACTGTCGCCATTCGCCACTTGTGGCGAATTGGCAGTAAAACTGTGGCGAACAGGGCCGCCGGGACACTCTGTGCAACCCGCGACGGCCCCCTCAAACATCCCCCCTTCCCCTTCCTTGGTAAGGAGCGCGCTCCAGCAGTGTGACGCGCTCCCCTCCCTCCCACACCCCCGCCCGCTCCAGCATGCGCGTGACACACGCGCTCCCTCCCCTCTGAGACTGCTCGCTGACGCGCTCCCCCCCAGAGCACGCTCCAGTGTGACGCGCTGAAGCCCGCCCGCCATCCATGCCGCCCACCACCACTGCCACCCGTCCGGCTGCCGGCCGTCCGCCTGCCACCACCGTCCGCTCGCCACCACTGCCGCTCGCCACCACTGCCGCGCCGCGATCTGGTAGGCATTGGTAGAGGGGGGAGGGTGCTTTGAAGGGTGCAGGGGGGAGATGATGGGGGGTTAAAGGAGATGGCAATGAGGGGGTTAAATGAGATGGTGATGATGAGGGGGTGAGGAGATGATGATGAGAAGGGTAGTGGTGGTGGCGTGAGAGGATAAGGGGGGCTGCGGTCTGAGGGCTGTTCTAGAGTGCGTGTGCTTGCTGCGCCGTGCGCGCGGCAGTTATAGTTGGCTGAGGTTAGTCAGCCTTTCTATAATGGTGCCATGCGCAAGGCAGTGAGCGTGGAACCGGCCGACAGGGGGAAAATGAGGAAAATAAAGATTTTGCGCTGCTACCGCCACTGAAATGTGTGTGTGTGCATGTATGTACAATGTTAATAAATAATTTATTAAAGTATTTCTTTATTTCAAACGTATTTATGGTGTGGCTATTTTCACTTCTAATTCGCCACACCTGTGGCTACATTGAAAAATAGGTTGCCCACCCCTGTATTAGATCATTCGAAAAACTTTTTTGAGTTTGTGTGCAAGAACAATTTTGTTGAATGCTCCTATTCAAATTCTACAGATATTGGATTTTCTCCATGAAGGCTATGAAAAAAATGAAGGCCCAGAATCGTTAATCCACTTCCTAGCTGGAACCTTAATTTGGTGCTTAATCAATAAAACCGCTTCTCCTTTTGAACCACTGCAAGAGACCTTAATTCAAATTGTGGCATTGAGTGTGTGCGCTTGAAGCTCACGTCTGCCCATTTTTCAAATATTCATTTAGCTAAAAATTATGAGAACCGTCCCTCAATTCACATCCAAAACGGCGTTTAGTTTTCATTTACATCAAGAGATTAATGTATTGCATTAGCCTGCAAATAACGCAGATTTACATCAAACAAGTTTTATAATGAGTAAAAAATGTGACCCTGCACCGTATCAGAGTATAGTACGTACAAACATTTTCTGGCCATGTACGTCTTTCACCCAGGCTTCCTAAAAGCTATGTGAAAAAGCAGACATGAGCTCAAAGGAATCCATGTTAAAGTGGATAAGAAGCAGAAAGTGAAGCTCAATGAGTTTTCCTTTGCATGCCATTACCCAGAGTTCCTAGCTGCAGTGCAGAGTTGAGGGACCTGTCTGAGACACGTATGGTTGTGCTCATAAGTGTTCTTTATCATTACTGCATAAAACTGAGTCAGACCGTTGACTCATATTTTCAGACAGAAGTAAAGGCCATACAGCATTTCGTATATCAAGAACCCCTGAAAGGCCTGACACCTAGACATGAAAACCCATTTAAAAATGGCCACCGCAGAATATTTCCAAGCCTCTCCAGCAGAGATTTGCACAGCTGCAACCTGGTCCTGTGTTTACACTTTTTCCAAACACCTCTGGCTTAGGCCTCAACTATACCAAAAACTGCAGGGCTGCAAAGCGATCCGGTGACGTCATCGTAGCCGTGCGACAAGTGCACATGCAGAAGAGATTTGTAGCGCGGCTGCAGGGAGACCTGCACAGTTCTTCACGTCCTGGTTTGTTGAAGATGCACTGTGATTTGGCCATGCAAATCACGTGATGCCGCCGTAGTGTGAATAAAACAATCTCCAATCTCCTGTAGAGACGCACGCTCTGCAGTACGTAGCGCCGCGTATGTCGCGCTTGGTAGGTGCATTCTTCATGGTTTTATTTCATTTGTTTTACATGCGCGCGATGTCACCGGATGGCTTTGCAGTTTTTGGTATAATTGAGGCCTTAATTTGCGTCAGATGCCAAGTTTTGTAAGTTTTGCAGGCAGTCCTTTATTCTGACTCCCCCTACCCTAACTGCTTTGGGTTTATCCCTTTTATTTCCTGGCTACCATGATGACATTGAGGAAAATAGAGAAATGTTCTTACTGATCTTTCCTCTTCCTCTAGTCCTCCATGGTAGCCAACATTTTTTTTTTCCTCTTCTGCCACTTGTTTGAATGAGAACAGAAGGGGTTTGTTCTGTTCTTCGTATTGTATTTGTAGGTTTGATAGAAATATGGACTAAACTCCAGTGTCTCAATTGAGTCCATATACTGGAAAACAGGATGTCTTTTTTTGACTCTACCTCAACACAGAAGTAGGAACCTTGTAGTCTTCTTTTTATGTACGGGCTGCCGTGGAGAACTAGAGGAAAAGAAAATATTGGTAAGAAAAATGGGATATATATATATTAGTCCTCGGTTATCCGACACAATGCGATACTCAAAATGGAGTTGGATAGCAAAACGTTGTAAAGCGAAACACGTTTTCCCATAGGAACACTGTTTAAATGAAAGGCATTTTTAATGCTAAAATACACAAAATATTTTACGCAGACACTAAGATATGCAGCACACACAAATTATATAGTGCATATACTGTATAAAATATAATCTATTATATATATGTATGTATGTATGTATGTGTGTGTGTGTTATAAACACATAAACAACTTTGAGCGTTGGATAAGCCGTTTTGGCGTTGTAAAAATGAACATATGTATGCATTGCACAGCGTTGGATAAGCCCTTCGTTGTAAAACGAAGCGTTGTAAAACGAGGACTGATATATATATATATATATCTCTCTTTCACACTACTCTTGAGCACCTCACTTCCATAGGCATGCCATATCCTTTCAGTCCTATGGTCCGTCACTTGAATAGATGCATTAACTGTGTGTGCGTTTTTTGCTCATTGCTATATTGAATATGGGCCAGTAATGGGCATAGCCTCCTGCATATGTGCATTTTGTTCAATACGTGTCTTCTGTTAATTTATCTTTTTTGGCGATGCAGTTTTTGGAGCTGATGCAGGAAGTGCATCACTATGGATACATACAACTTGGCCCTTGCACCAGTGACTACCCAGAACCCTTCACACCCGTTAATGTATCTGTGGGGAATGCTGAAATGAATTGCTGCTTCATGTTAGCCGAAGATCGGACTAAAAACATCAGCTTTCACATCAACAATTTTACCAGTTGGCAGGTCACATTCATTGTAAGTATTGCAGTTATTTATTTGTTTATGATAAATTGTGTTTTATCAATCAATTGGTAAAATCAAAAACTGGATACATACACACTAGTTTATATATAAAAGATAATAATAAACGCTTGTGTGTCGCTGAATTCCAGTTACGGGTAAATGACGGACTCCCATAATCCTGCCCCTCCTCCTCCTGTCACAGGTACTCAGCTGCTGAATACGGTGGTGATTTCTGGATACTAATAGCCATACCATGGGCAAGTAGTTTAATCCCCTAGTAAAATCTGCAGGGCAGAGACTCTGAAATGAAAAATTCAGTGTCAAATGCAGAGTCAACCCCAGGGCTAAATAATACAAATGATTTCCAGTTATCTACTGTATATGGCAGTAGGTACTAATTGGGATTAGCTTTGCTCGCAGCATAGGTATGACAAGAAACTCTTCTGCAGGGACCTTTCTGTCCAACAGCATAGTAGCAATAATGGTTGTTATTTTGTTAAATTGGGACTAGCCAAGACTGTCAGTGCAGTTCAATCTGGGGGGTTGTCGGCCTCTTTTCCCCCATAAACTCCGGCAGAAGCACCGTCAGGAAGGGCCAGCCGTAGGCCCTGTGACCGGGCAGAACACTGCAGAAGTATCTGGAAATGCATTCAGCCTGGAACACATGGCTGGGGTAAGACACGCTGGATCCCTCCGAGCAGGAAGCGGAGAAACAGAGTGTGCGTGTGCCGCCTCATCCCCTTAAGGCCTCGTTCAGGGTGCAGGCTTCGGAGGGAGGGCGTGCTGCCGTGCGAGCTGCCGTGGAACACAAAGTATTCAAATTGAATACTGGTTGTCAGGGTAGCAGCTGCACTGTCTCCGAAGCCCGGAGTTGACGCTGGCTACAATTTCAATAAACAAAAAAATCGTTTTTTGAAGCTGCAGCAGCGTCACTGGGACCTCGGCAGCCAATGAAATCATTCTTGAGAATGATTTCAAGACTGCAGCCTCGATCCCTAACCTCAGGTCTGTAGCCCCGCCCCCTCCTCAACTCCTGAAAAAGTCTGCTGGGGATGAACACACATCGCCCAGCAGACTGCCTCCCTCCCGAACGCCCGCCCTCCAACTCCTGCCTCTGGCACCCTGAACGAGCTATGATGCTCTGACATCACACGCTGATAGCGTGTGACCACACCATAGTCTTAAAGGGGTAATACCATCTAATGGTGCCTGATCTTCCTGAAGCGTTTCTGAGGACTATATTGCAGGATATGTGTGGCCTGCAAGAAGCCAGGATATGTGCAGCTTCTAGTAAACCAGTGCTCAACGCAAAGAAATTATGCGAAGTGCTTAAATCTGCAGCCAGGGGCCCAATGATCAGATTTCTACACCTATCCTGGCCAAAAAAAATATGGTGTCTCACATTATGACTAAACGGACCCAGGAGAGATCAAGGTCCCAAACAAGCCTGGATAGGGGAGAAGCATCTTAGGAGACTGACGTGTTACTGCAGTTCCTGGAAGGAATACTGTGATTCATCTGATGAAAGGGATTGCATGGAATTCACCTGATAAGAAATTGGTCACCCAGAAACGCTTCCCAAGATGTATCCCTTCTTTTCACAAATACGTCAAGTTGGGAAAATTCCTTGAAGGTGGACGCTGCAATCGCCCATATTCCAGGAAATACTACCTTATCAGGGGAAGATGCTGGTGTTTTGTGACGCATTGGATTGAATGATTGAGTGTCCTGAAGCAATCCTTTCGGGCAGCGGGTCTCGCTCGTGAGCCTATATTAGCATTTTTCAGGGCCATAAGAATGTTGCTAGGCAATCTGGAGGAGGCCTTGGAAAGCGGTGTCAGGAGAACCTCAATTCTATCTGCCTCCAGAAATAAAAGATGGCGACCGACCTATATAACAGAAGCATCGCTGGATATAGAAAACAAGAAGTATGGCACTGTCAGTGGCAGCAAGAATAACTTGTTCTCTTCCCTACAAAGGTGAATTTCTGTTTGGAGGAAAACTACACCCCATAATAGCTAAAGTATCAGGGGGAAAGTGCATTTTTCCTCCAGGAAAGATGCGAGAAGAGTAGAGCACCATCAAAAACTGGAAAGAAGGAAGCGACAATTCTTTATGCCTCTG
Source organism: Ascaphus truei (assembly GCF_040206685.1). Taxonomy (NCBI): domain Eukaryota; kingdom Metazoa; phylum Chordata; class Amphibia; order Anura; family Ascaphidae; genus Ascaphus; species Ascaphus truei. Next base: position 64,494,632 of record NC_134484.1, read on the forward strand.
CAAAACAATATATAGAGGAGAAGCAAAGTTTTACTGACCGGGAAGGCCTTTGGCTCAACAACAAATATCGAGAGGGAATATTTTCATGGCCCTAATGAGGAGAAATTATTTGGAGAGGCAAGCTCGCATTTAACGAGGCAAGCCCTGCAGTATGCAGTCAGAGGAAGATTACCTCAATTCCTTACTGTGTGGGACCAACCTATAGAGGACAACTGACATTTGTGCAAGAGCTTCGACAGAATCCGTTACGGAGATCCTGAAAGCCAATTTCTTCCGCGAAGCAAAAGCCTTGAACAACATAATTCAAGAAGTCAAGCCCGAGGATTGGTTATTTTCCATAGATAAAAAGAATGCATGCCTGCACATACCAAGTGCGCAAGAACACCACAAATCTTTGAGATTTGCGGTAAACAGAAAGCATTAACAATATACTGCATTCAATTCGGCTTGGCGATCTCTCCCAGAATCTTCACTAAGTTGTCGGTTACTATAGTCGCCAAATTCAGATCTATCCTTATCTAGACGAGCGGCTGATAAATCTCGGCAAAGATATTCTGATACAGCATATGCAGAAAGTGATTGTGTTCCTCGAGAGGCACAGACGGATAACAAACTCCCACGAGAGTCACTTAATTCCATCTCGGTCCCTAACATTCCTGCGAGTCATATTTCAAAGGGAACAAGGAAAGATCTGTCTAATCCACAGCAGATTGAAGCAATTGACAATACAAGCCACAAAGCTAAGCAGGTCAGTCGGGTCTCCGCAAGAGACTGCTTGACCTCGGTGGGGAAATTCGCTTTAATGCTAAGCGTTATAGAGTGGGCCAAACTCCACATAAGGCCACTCCAATGAAATTTGCTGGATCAATGGAACAAAGATCCAAGGTCCTTACACCACGGAGTAGGTCTCTCTCCCTCAACAAAGCAGGATTTGAAATGGTGGGAGAATCGGCAGAAACTAGAGAGAACCAGATTTCTTCCTGGATAGAAAAGGTGAACTATCACCCCAGATGCCAGAAAGTCTGGTTGGGGAGCACAGACAGAACTTTAGTGGCACAAGGAATTTGGCCAGAATCCTACAGCAACCTGTCAACAAATATGGTAGAGTTTTAAAGGAGAGAAGGAAAAAAAAGGAACCTCTGTGCTTTCAAGAGACCAAGTTAAAGATGAGGATCGAATCCGACAACCACACAACGGTAACATACGTTGCGAGGCAAAAGGAAGCGCAAATCTTCTAGCTCTGGTAGTATCAATTCTTTCTTGGGCCGAACACCATTTCATCTATTTTGTAGCGGGTCACAGTCCCGGACCCCACTATAAGACGGCCGATGTTCTAAGCCGAAAACATTATCCATCCGGGAGAATGGGAACTGGACTTGCAAGTATTCCAACAGCTCATACTTCGGTGATGACAACCCCAATTAGATCTGATGTCAACACATCAACACAAGAAGGGTTGGAAATTTCTGCTCAAAGTACTCGCCATCTCGCCAGCCAGGTAGACGCTTTACGTTCAGGTGTAACTTCCATCTAACATATATTTTCCTACCGATGCCTCTTATAGCGAAGATAAGAGATGAGGTAGTAGCAATAATACCTTCCTGGCCAAGGATGATTATGGTTTCCCCATCTGGTGAGTGTGGCACTAGATCTACCTTGGCATCTCCCATTATCTCAAACTTCTGAAACAAGGACTAATACAACAGCCGTAACCGAAGAAATTGGCCCTTACAAGGTTGAAGGTTGAGCGGCAAGCGTTAAAGTACAGTAAAAGGGCTGTTCTGACAGAGCAATATCAACGCTAAGCCAGAAAATAGTCAACCTCAGCTATTTATAGTGTCTGGTGCTGTTTTCAGGAATGAGGTAGGAATATGAGCATAGACTGTTTCAATCCTTCCTTGGTTGCATTTCCTCAGACTGGGTTTAAGAAAAGCCTTGTCCGTCTTATGAAGAAAAGATATAGCATCATTAGTGCTGATTTTTCTACAAGTGGTCGGGCACATGAGACCTCAAATGAAAGGTATAGTACCAACGTGGGATCTTTCACTAGTGGACAGAGTGGACACTCTAGTAGATATTTACCCGTTTGAACCGTTGCCGAAAATAAAGTTAAGACTATTAGCGTAGAAGACAGTATTGTTTGTAGCAATTACATCTGCAAGAAGAGGGGAAGAATTGCAGGTTCTCTTGTTTTTCAGCAGGAGAAAGCAGTCCTTCGACCTGTATCACATTTCCTTCCAAAAGTCATGTCCTCGTTTCACCTCAATCGAGATCAGTCCATCATTCTGCCCGAACCCTGGGAATCCTAATAATAAGGCGAGACTACATAACTTAGATGTAGTAAGGTGTTTCAAGGTAAACATCGGTAAAAATAATCGGATTATTTATAATCAGAAGGTACTAGAAGAGGGCAGCAAGCCTCAAGGGCAACCCCATCATGATTACTACTTGTGTAACCAGATCTTCCTCTGAGGTTGATACTTCCCCCTTTCTGACTCGCCTCCGCGCGGTCGGGAGAGTTGCGGTCGGTTGCGGGGGTGTGCGCGTGCACGCGTCTCAGGAGCTCCATGGGAGGGGGCGTGCAGTGAGACGATGCCGGTGTGCGCCGGAACGGCGATCACGTCGCCGGGGGCTCCGGTGGTTGCAGAGGGAGCCGCCGCCTTGCGTTGCATTCGCGCATGTGCAGACTAGCGGCGGCCATGCCATGTCGCGAAATCGCACCAATCAGGGAAGGCTCTTGGCAGGGACCACAAGTACCATGAGCCTTAGAAGTGACCCATCTGACACCAGGGAGCCAATAGGAGCTGGGGAAGTCCTGCAGGCAGGATAAGGAAGTGTGTCACAGGGAGCATGCAGGCAGTGTGTGACAGGCAGAGGTAGGGGACAGAGGGTCCGTGCAGAGAGGCAAGTAGCCTCTGCACTAGGCCAGCAAAACTCCCCTAGGTCCAAGATAGGCCCTGAGTCAGTGATGAGCTTGTAGCTGCTATAGGGAGAGGCCCTAGCATAGGGAACGGATCCCTTTAGTACCTGAATATAGTTAGGGACACAGAGGATGCTGAACTCCCTGAGGAGAGGTCTGGGACCAGGCCTCAACTAAGAGATAAAGACACTACCTGGGTGGGATCACCCTGACGACGTCGGTGCAGGAGAGTGGATCGGCGGATCCTTTGTGAAGTCTCATCGGACCTGGTGCTGCTGTGCCCGGCAGGTAAAGTTCAACAAGTGCACCAACAAACCGGTACAAACACAGGCACTGATCACACCTATAAGGGTGGGTTATTTGGGGACACTGTGGGTATAGTGACCAGGGGACTACGCATTATTGTGGACACGGTGTGGGACACAGTGTTGGGTAACACTTCTGGGGAGTAAAGCCCTGCGAGACGTGGGGCAGTTGTGCAAATATATCTTTACCATAAGGGAGAGTCATAATTTTTCATATGCCATTCACTATTGCAGTAAAGGTTCTGTTATGTTTATACTGTGTGTGGGTTTATTATTGTGAGGGGCTGCTTCCGTTCTGCTGGAATCCCTCACAGGTGGAGGCGCTGCACCAGACTAAGTACACACCCCAGGCTCTCCGTGGCAGAGGCTCAGGCTCCTGGAGCAGACAGGTATATAGCAACACTGGTAGCTTCCTGTGTTCTGGGGGAAACAGGGCTACACTTGTATCAAACTTGCCTATAACCTTAAAGGAAAATGGGTCCCATTGGGAATAAAGGCACATTTCACCCAGTTCGGGCAGTTTCTAACTCCATGGGCATTCAAAGCCCAAGCAGCTCAAAGATAAACGTCTAAAGCTGCAATCTGGTCCTCGTTCACACCTTTTATAGCAGCTGAAGCAAGCTTTGGTGGCAGAATTCTGCAGGCAATTGTAGAGTGATTGAACCGTTAACTAAAAAATTGTGTATTCTTGTTTTTTCCCCCATCCCATTGGGGAGCTTTGGTATATCCCAATTAGTGCCCACTGCCATATGGGGAACAGGAAAATAGAAATGTATTCCTTTTACCGCCATTTTCTTTTCCTATACTCCTAATGGCAGTGGGTACATCCTCCCTGTAATTAACGTGGATCAGTTATATCTATAGCTATGGGAGAAACCAAAGACTGCCTCCGCAGGGAAAGGGAGGGGCTGATATAACAGGTCCCTGCAGAAGAGTTTCCTCTCCTACATATGCTGAGGGAGGAGATAATCCCATGTAGTACCCACTGCCATTAGTGGAGTACAGGAAAAAGTCAATTACGGCCCAGTATATGTTGTATATATGGGATGTGATCCCAGTGTTCAGGGCTCAGCTGTTTGTGGTATCTAATTAATGAAATCCTTAGTCGCAATTCATTGAGTCACTTGTGCATATATTAAGCTGTATGAGGCTCACTGTGGTATATAGGCAATCCTTGGTGTACAGGTAATATTGGAGGAGTGACACAGAACTCTATATATGCCATAAAGGCACTGTATAAATCCCCAATAAACCAAAGTACATACCTTATAATGAATCCTGTACCGGAGCCTCAGTAGAACAGCTGTTCAGAATTCAAATGAATGCGTGCATCACGCCAGTGACTGGAATAGGTGGTGGGTGGTCCCGTGGGATCCGACGGCGGAGCACTGCAAGCGTAAGCAAGGGGGCTGCAAACCGGTTCCAATTAAAAGCATTTATTGCGTGGTCATGAGGAGTACAGAGAACACTCTGACGCGTTTCAGGACTGTTGTCCCTTTATATAACAGTCCCGTTTCAGGACTGTTGTCCCTTTTACCACTCTTTGATAAAGGGACAACAGTCCTGAAACGCGTCAGAGTGTTCTCTGTACTCCTCATGACCACGCAATAAATGCTTTTAATTGGAACCGGTTTGCAGCCCCCTTGCTTACGCTTGCAGTGCTCCGCCGTCGGATCCCACGGGACCACCCACCACCTACGGTCCAGTATAGTTGAAGTGGATCTCTGAAGTATTTCAAAGCATTTGGCATGTTTGAGTAAAACCGATAACATTCCCAGCACCTTCTTTATATTGAGTATTATCATACTACTGTCTCATTTCGTTCCACACAAAAAAAAAGTTTTTTTTCTTTTTCCATTTAAGAGACTTAAATATAAAAATGGAATTTGTGCTCTGGAAATAATTGACACCAATTTAGAGAGAGAAAGCGTACTAAATGGCCCACTTGCATTCAGCAGACGTCCCAAAAGGTGGTTATTTGTATGCCCAGTTGCAATTTTGTTGTTGTTGTTGTTGTTGTTGCCTACACTGATTTATTTCATAATCCAATGGCAATGGTCTTATTTTGTACTACAGCAAGCTCACAAAGGAGCAGCAGTGCCGGTCACTGGTCAACAGCTGGAGTTCAAGTTGGAATACAGGCAGGGAGACGCTTTGAAATGGCTTACCATCTATACAGAGAAGGTTTGTTTTCAGATGGAAGTAATGTTACACAGTATAAATGTACCTCTGTGTATGTCACTGCTGTGAGGTGTCTGTATGCTACTACTGATAACCTAACTTCATTTTAAATCAAAATGAAGATGCATTTGGGATAGGTACTATTGGGTAGACTTAAGGTTAGCGGAATGGTTATAAAGCTGACCTTAAGCTATGATTCAAACCATCTTGTTTTTATGGAGTTGGTACAGGGGAAGTCTGGAGCTATGTAGCCAACTTTTTTTCTTTTTTACTTAGCCTTTTCCTGCAACCTTTTGGCATTTTCTTCACTACATTCACTTTTCTTACCCTCTTTCTTTCTTGTGCGCTTTGTTTTTCACTGTCCCTTTTTTATTTTTTCTTCCATTTCCTAAACCGAATTACTGCACAACCACCTGGTATCTTCTGTACTTCGGATATCCAAGGCTTGCCCAAGTATTTTAGTGGTAAAAACACTTGAAGTTGGTGGTCCTGATTTGAACGAGTGTCGGTTCCTTGTGATCTTGGGTGATTTTTAATCTCCCGGTTCCTCAGGTACCGAGGTTACATGGTAAATTTTGCAGGGCAGGGGTTTAGCGTATCTAAAAAGTTGTGTGCTAGCTCAAGATTGGTCAATTATTAAATAAGGTATTCAATAAATCTGATATAAGATCGTGCACATAGTAAGCGGAAGGGTTAAGCAAAAAGATAAACTTAGAAATAAGAAACCTCCTTAACAACGAACGCATGAATTACGTTTTATTAGTATTCAAGGTATCTATAAATCTCACATTGGCAAAAGGTCGGCCCATATATAAATACACACAGTACAATCACTGGTACTGTGTAGGTTTGTTCTCGCTCTGATCCTAAATGAAGCTTTTCTGGTGTAAAGTTTGAGGGACATGAGAAGAACAGTTGAAGGACGGCTTCAACAGTTGACTTGTAATGCATTGTTTTCCTGGACTGTGTCGATCCTTAAGATGGTGATCATTTTACAGTTTTATTACTCTGTAATGATTCTCCTCCCATCTCAGGGCTATGGTTATATGATGAGAACAAGTGCTTCCATTTGACCTTATTATTGGCTTTTATTGATGGACAGATTGTACACAATTATTTAGACATTACATTTGAATAACTTACAGTCTATCTATGCATGAAGGAATATTTTGTTCCCTTTTGGGTTTGCAAACCTATATATAACTATTATTGAGATTTTGATGCTGTCTCTACATGCACTTCAGTTTCAGGGAGAAATAATAACAAAAGTACATGCTTTTTCGATGATTGGGAGCTGTATGTATGTATGTCTGTATATAGCGCCGTTTATGTACATAGCGCTTCACAGCAGTAATACACGTCACATAATAATATAACACATAGTGGGAATACGCGCTTGAGACAGGAAAAGGAGTCCCTGCTCCAAAGAGCTTAGATCGCCGAAGGGATGTGAGAGAAGTGCTACCAGGGGGTGGGGGAGATGCCAAGTATCCCCTCCCCCCCCTTCCCCCTCCTGCTCCTTCCTCCCACCCCCCACCCCCTCCTTTCTTCTCTTTTTCGGGAGTCTAGTCACTGGGACCACTGAGTGACCCGAGTGGTCTACCACACCTTCGGGTGGGCATTCAGTGCCCCCCCCCACCCCTCTTTCAACCCTCTGTTACCAAAAAGGAAAAAATATTTATTATGGTATTATGTTACGAGAATGCTACAATACTTGTAATGTGATGTATCAATGCCTAATAAAAAATGTTTGGGAAAATGTGAGATTTATTGATACATTGAATACTCTCTCTCATGTCATACCCACACCCCCTCACCCACACACCACCTCACCCACACATACACACTCTCTCTCTCTCTCTCTCTCTCTTTTTAACTTGGGGGAGGGGAAGGCCTTTGGTGCCGTAACAATCTCACTTTCTGGAGGGATATCACGTTCAGGAGTGTTGAACATGATGGGATCGGTAGTGGAGCTTCCTTCACTTCTGTTAAAGTCCCTGGGGCCAGTTGCAACCAAGAATTGATTACCCAAGCAATCACGTGGTGGTGATCCCGAAAGGCTGATGGCACTTAAAGGGTTGAATTGAATTTTTATAGTGCAGGATGTTATTTTCTTTCCTTTTAGAATAAGGGCTTATGGTTTTCACCCTTTTTTATATAGCTTGATCGATCCATTTATCTCTGGCTCTTAGCAGTATTGCTGAAACACTGTTTGGCCACACAACTTATTTGTCTGTTTTTTTAATTTTTTTGTAGGCATTCCTCCTCAGTAGTTGCCTAAAAAAGATATTATGTGAACAGCCGGTAGCTCGTGCAAAGGAAGACCTGGAAATTGTAAGTAGAACCGCATGCTCTGCTCTTTGAAAGCAAAGGAAATCCGAGCAGGTGGGCTAAGACTCCACCACTGGTTCAACTTTGAACAATTTAGAATGAAAATGTTTTTATTAGAGAGACTGACTGTTCCTAAATAAAAACAATGAATAGCACTGGATTCAGAAAAAGCTGCTTAACATTTCCTTGATTCATTGGTGTAGACTTGTTGCAGGTCGGATACCTTTTCATGGGCCAACATGAGTGTAATTTCATTAGTAAACAAGAGTGCAGAGCTTTTAAAAACCTCACGTTCATTTCTCAAGTGTCCTAAGTGCCCGATGTATACTGTGATATAAAAAAAACCTATAAACTTACCACCTGTTACTGTGAATGTCGGTGGAAGATCTTGTTAATGAGACTTCAGATGTGTTCTCTGAATAGAGAGAGTGGCAAGTAGGGGCAAGATTCGTAATCCATGGTCATCATTAGTGTGTCTAAAACAGTTGGCTTGTTCTTCAAATGAATTTCCAAGAATACTTGTATGAAGCACTCTAGTTAACACATCTATTATCCGAGGCATTATTAACACAGCAACCTTTCCCTCTTGACTACAGAGAAAATGTCATTTTAATCCACGTTGTCATTTGCACTCGGTGAAGCTGGAGCTTGTTGACAACTCTTTGACAATTGGTCGAAGTCTTGAAAAGCACATGCTTTTTAATGTGCGCTGCCCATGACGCTGCACCGATTTTTACCAGCAAAACTTCTTTGACTGCAATTTTAAAGCTGCAGACCAAGCAATATCCTATGTTTTTTTTTGTTTTGTTTTTTTAAATCAGTTCTGTACTATGAGAAAATACTTGTAGCATTTTTTTCTATTTAAAAAAAATCTGACATTTTTAATGTATTATAATATAACAAGCAGTTTTTGTTTCTATAGCAACCATTTACAAAGTATTTTTTTTTCATCTGATGCTCCGTTCAGGAGCTAGAAGCGTTAGTATTTCAGTGTCCGGCAGGTTAAAGTGGAGCTCTCCCCAGAGCCCAGTACAGTCTAAAGGTTACCATGATGACCTCAGAAGCTATATATTTTAATGTTACACCAAGTATGTATGTACAGTTGTGTGAAAAAGAAAGTACACCCTCTTTGAATTCTAAGGTTTTATAAATCAGGACATAATAACATTCATTTGTTCCCTAGCAGGTCTTGCTGATGATCAATTAATCAAGGGCATTTGATTAGCAGCCCCTGTCTGCTACTTAGCATCTTAATTCCTATGGAAGCAGTAAGGGTGTACTTAGTTTTTCACACATAGCTTCTCCATTTTGGCTTTATTTTTGTTAAATAAATCATGACACGGTGTGATATGTCATGTGTTGTTGTTCATCTGAGCTTGTATTTACCTAATTTTAAGACCTGCTAAGGAACAGATGATTGTTATTATGTCCTGATATGTAAAACCATAGAATTCAAAGAGAGTGTACTTTCTTTTTCACACACTTAGGGTGGAGGAAAAGGTGCTACATATGTTATCTGTGTTAGTATGTGTGTCCAGTAAAGCTTAGTTATATACATTGTGTGGTGTATTACTTTGTATCGGTTCCTGTAAGGGGTTTCCCGCCAACACTGGGATCCCTCATAGGGACATGCATATAATTTAAAAAACAAATGTAATGCTTTAAAAGGGGCAAGATATTAACATTATACAAGTTACACTGTATGGCTGAGTCCATACAGCCTTCGCCAGCGCTGAGGCATGCGCTTGCGTGAAGCGGGTTCATTTTTCGGACATGCTAGACGCGTCATCGGGAGGGCGTGTCAGTGACGTCACGGAGCTGGTTCACCCTCATTGGGTGAACCGCTCACGTGATCTGCCCGTCGCGCAGAGAAACCGGTTTCAACTGATTCCTCGCGCAACGCACGGCCCTTCCTGCTGTCACCCGTGCGGCCTATGGGCGCTATCAATGCCTTAAGGCAATGTGATTGCGCCGTGCGCGGACGCCTCAGCGCGGTCTGCGGCAGCATGGACTAAGCCTTAAACTTTTGGGGGATTTCTGTTTTTTTTAATACTAAAACTTCAACGTATGACTCCCACCTTGTAAGGAAGCTCCAGGAAATAGAAGTATTTTACAGTATTTAAATAAATAAATAAATAAAAATGAATGTGATGTATTGTGTGTTATTAGGGGTGTTGCTTTTTACTTGTGTTTTTAAGTGAAAGATGCTCTGCTTTGTGGCCTGTCAACTTTAAGGGGTTTATTCAATAAAGTGCAATACTACCGATTTCGGCATTACCACACAAACTCTTGCTCAAATCAGTGGAGGTTTCTGGCACAATCGCACTTTAACTACTGTTACAAAATCTGCACACCGTGACATATTGTGTAATGGTAACAAAATGGTCTGTGCACACCCATAAACTAGCCTCAACCCATATTACATCTACTGGTGCTATATAGTACATGAATCACATCTGATTTAAATTTCCTGTTGTCTCTTAGGACATTGAAACGTCTACAACAAAGAAATCCAGCAGAAAACATGAACAGGTCAGTCTATGGAAATATTTCAAGGAAATGAAAAATTGGTAAATTACAAAAGTATTTTGCCCCCACTAATATTCCCGATATGCATGCACATGGTAATGTAGGTGGGTAAGATGTACACATTTGTGTTAATGTGTGGAGACTCTGGGGGGGTTATTTCCTAAAGTCTCCTGGCTGCAATACTGGGGCAAAGTCTGTGTGAAAGAATTGCATCAGATCAAAGCAAAAACTCCAATGGCTATCAACCGGATTCCTTTTCTTTGATGAATATGGCTGTTTTTTGCACTGGTTTTGCAGCCGGAAAACAAAAACTTTAGTAAATTATACCCCTCCTGTGTGTTCAGTTACAAAATAAAATAATTCGAGGGCAACTCCAAAAAGCAATACATTGTGAGCCACTGTATTGCCACAAATGCTTTAGAAACTTCTGTTCCTTTCATTCTGCTATATGTAAAATATGCTCTTGAAATATTAGCCCTGTTTACAAATGAAACAATTAAAATATTTTTCTTTTGTACAGGTTGGAGGCAATACAGAAAACAAGACCCTTTTAACAAACAAAAGTGAAAATAAGGCGTTTGATGGGTTCAGAGACATTGATTTGTAATGATATTTATAACCTGCTTTACTTGGGTTTTCTTGGAATGCACATTCTCTATATTCCTACAGAACTGTATGTGATATTTGGCTCATCTTTTCAGTGTCTTAAAACTATTCTTCACATGCATTTTCATGAATGCATTACTTCCATGTATATTTACACTTGCTATTCATACATTATGTACTGGATAAAAAAAAATGTTATCGTCATTTCTTGTGTTGCATTGTAGATTATCAGTTCCACAAACTAACCTTTTTAGATTTTCTGAATTGTTTCTAAAAATGTGTGAATTAATACATTAAGATCAGTTGTGCTAAAGAATATAATCCAACCTCAAGTGGAAATGCAGAATACACTACCATAACCAAATATTAAAACCATTGGTTTTATTGGTAAGGTATTTATTACACAATGTAAATTGTAACTGTTGAATATAAATGTAAAGATTGTCCCTTTTTTGTACATATTAAAATGCATATGTCTACTTGTGATATTATTATGACAATTACTACTTTCATTGATAAGCAATCACATACATTTTTATTCAAGTGCCCTGTTAATCACCAGTCGTGCTTAGTCTCTGCAACAACAAAAAACTTTGCTTTTCATCAAACCCCTGCAGGGATAATAAACAAATATATACATAACAAAATATAGAAGTCAAAACATAAGTATGTGTAATCCAACAGGGAAAGTGTGTAGATTTTAAACAGTTGTTACATTTGGCGACACCAAAAAATACCTATAAGAGCAAAATCATTTAAAGGACATTAACAATGCAAATGACCCTTCCATCTTCTATTAGTCACCTGCTCCAGAAAGAGGAAAATAAATACATAGGTTCTGTATAGGATTATGCATGTAACCACTTACCTCAAATAAGAGTCAATTATTTTAATCTCCATGAAATCCTTGGAGATGCATTATAAAAACACTGACATAGATGCTATTATAGATACATGGAGAGAGAATTAAACTTTTGAGCAGCAGTAAGTAAAAAAAAAAAAAAATCAAGATTGCATGAACCTAAACATTTAATTGTATTAAAAGTGTAACCCATGTTCCCCCCCCCCCCCCCCCCGGTCGCAGACTGGACCTCTAGGGTGTAGTGAGGGCTGGCTACATGCATATTGGTGGTGCATACCTGTGAGGAACAGGGGGCCTGAGTCTCCCGCGATGGTATGGGGACAACAGGGACAGGCTTCTGGGGTATATGCCTCCATCTTCTCTAGCAACAGTGCAGCGCCTCCATCTCTATAAGCCCCAGGGATATGGGGTGGAACCCTTACAGAGAATTCCCACTCAGGGAAGAGAGATTCCAGTCTCAGTCTTTGATAAAAGCAGCAATGTCTCTTTATTCTTTCTGTACCAGCACACAGCAGGTTGTATACAGCAGTTCATGCACAGCAGTGCTTTCCAATGTACACAGGGTCTTTTCCTCCTCTCCTCCAGGCTGTACCCCTGCAGGATGGGCTGTATGAGGGCTTCAATACCCCCTTGCACCCACCCCAAGGATATATCCTCTGGGTGAGGCTAGATCTCTCCCCTCACCCCCTGAGCAGGGTGAGGGGCATTGGTCCACCACTTCTAGTTCTATCCGCTCTACTCAGGGTGGGCCTGAGTATCTCTTCCAATCATAGTTATCACTCTAAGCATGGCTTCTCAGATCGGACACTCCAGCACTACTAGGTCTTACTCCAATTCAGATCAGAACTTCCCTCCTCAGCTCCCAGGACAGAACAGACCGTCTCTTACAGGAACAGGCAGACTAAGTTTAGACAGCCCCACCCCTCATGATGTCAGCAGGACCTCCCCTCTGTCTCAGGCCTGCACACAGAGTCAGGGGCCTGCCTCCATCAAGCCAGGCAGAGCTTAAAGCGGGGGAAAAACCCATGATAACTACTGGCAGCCTGCTCTTTTAGGACTTACACCAGTAGGAGAAAGATATATAGCCCCCATTTCTTACCGGGGCTACACTCTCCCTCAGGTGGAATCCAATGCTCCCCACTTGGACCTAACGTTAGCAGCTCCATCCTGCGGTGAACAAGTCTGGGAAACAAACACAGTTCATATGGTTAGTGTGCATAACTCAGACCATCCACACAGATGGTGAAATAACAATACAGAGGTACCTCCCAACGTGGAGAACCTAACTTAATGTCTTGGGTAAGGCTTCCTTACCTCCCGCCCATTGGGGTCTGTTATAGTTACAGAGTATGGCTGTACCGACCCAGACTCCGGCCGATAAGTCACACAGTGCTTGTAAATACATCTCCCAACACTCCAGGCCCGGGCTACCTCACTGATTTTGTCTTCATTCTGGTAACCGGCTCTACCAAACTTGGTACGCAAGTATTCTTGCACGGCCTCTCTGAGCCAACTATCTCGGTGCTCCTCTATCTCACTCATGATGGGTTCAGGCACGTAAGGGAACTCGTACCCATGTGACTGCCTATATCTGGCTACTATGGCCCTGTCTGCTCAGCTCAACTTGGGAAGCTTCCTGTGGCCCGCCTTGCTTGGCAGTACCCAAAACTCTGGTTCTACTGGCGCAATGTCATCATACAAAATGCTAGGCCGCTTAGGACGGATGCTCTTCTGCTCTATCTCCTGAAACCTGTGTTCTAACTCATCCCCCACCTCCTGGGGAGTATAGGCACCTACCGCCCACCAATGGTCTACTATGTTGCTCCTAATTAACAAGAACCTGGTACGGTCCATACCTTTGTGGTACCCAGTGAACAGGGGTGCCCACCACTTGTCACGGTGCTCGTACTATGCACTAGAGGTACCTGTCTCTGACTCCGCTTGGGATGACACACCGGATGTGACCGCCTCTGTAGAGCACGAGCAACTGCGTCTACCCTTTGCGTTAATGTAGTTGGTAGGATTCATTTTGTGGACCACTGTACTCACAGGCCCTGCCTCTACAGTAGTATGGGACTCTTGGGTCCTCCCTCTAGACACAGGAGAAAAAGGTACAGGGTTAGGCACACGTATCAGAGTATCATATGGTACTTCCCCATCAGATCCCTCATCACTTAGTTCCCAATCCCTCAAATCCTTGGAGTACTTGGGGTTCTTACTTAACTTATCCCCGCTGGATCCCGGTGTCATGACTCGTGACTGGGCAGGGGCAGTGGCCAGGGCAAGGGCGCTAGATGCTGCGGCTGGGGCAATGTCCAAATCAATGTCCAGCAAGCGGGTGATACCGCGATCGCTTGGCCCTTTCTTGCTTGCTCTCTCCGCTGGGCTCCGTGTTCCTCGGGAAAGGCCTTGGCTTCTCAGGGTGGCCATTGCAGCGGCCATAGCTGCTCTCCGTGGGGAGAACAGCGCTCCTGGGCCTCTTTTCCAGTCGGACCCGGAAGTGACGTCATCATGGCCGCCCGCGGAATCCCCATCCACTCCGTGGTCACGCACCGGAAGTGCGTCGAGGCCCGGAAGGGGCGGTGGTGGATCATCCGGTCTGCGGACGGGTAAGTAGGCCGCAAGCCTCTCCTTCTCGTTCTCTGCAGGGTCTTTCATCGCCTGGCGGGAGTAAGGGGGTGCTGGAGTCTCCTTACCGCTCCGCTGATGGCTGATGACCTCTGGTTCCTCCGGAGCCGTCTCGGATCCCGTCTCCGCCACACTGGGAGTCACCACGGCCGTGGGACTTCTACGGGCCTATGGCTGCACCAGCGCTCGCCGTCGGGAGGTGTCCGGACTCGTCTGCTCCCTCTCTCCGGTAAGTGGACCGTCATCTTTATTACAGCTGGGGTGGTTCGCCGGTAGGTGCATCACCACCGACGAAACGCCATCATCTTCCTCCGAAGACGACTTGGTCTGATCCTTCGCTAGGGAGTCACCTGGGTCTTTTGCGGCCCCGCCAGTGGGTAGTGGTATGAAACGGGCCCGCTCTGGTACCTCCACTGCAGTCGCGCTCTTCTCCGCCGGAGTTTCTCTCGGCTCGATAGTCGGCTGGGCCTGGGTTCCCACTTCAGCGGTGTTGCAGGGAACTAGGGCAGCCTCGTCTGTGATCTCCGCCACCTCCGTTAGGGTTCCCGGAGAGGCACCCCGAGGGGTCTTTAGCATGGGCCACGGTTCGTTAGGCCATAGGTAGTACGTGCCACATTGAGGGCATCGTGCTTTGGTGCTTGCGGCCGGTCCGGGTGTCCTGCAGTGTACACACAGGCACCGGAGATACTCTCGGCCATCGATCTCCACCACCAGGTAGCCTCCTGGGAGTTGGAAAACTGTCGTGCTCGGTTCAGACATGGTTTGCTCAGGGGTGGATCAGTTCAATGTTTCAGCTCCTTGCTCTCTGAATGCCAGACAGAAGTGAAGTTCCTCGCTCTCAATTCCTGTCCCTCCCTTCGCTGGGGAGGACGCTCCTGATTGGCTCTCCTTGTGCCCCCTCTCTCTGGTGGAAACAAGAGGAGGGGCACTCCTTCTCTCAGTGTGACGTGGCTTGTCTGTCGGCCAGTCACAGCACAGGTGGGTGGGCTTTCGCGCCACTCCTTTTGCAGGGGATCTGGGTTTGGCGCCAAACCCCTGCACATCTCCCGCCATATTTCCCTAACAGTCTCTTTGCACACTTCACGTGCGCGATCCAGGATTGGCGGGAGTCGCCATTTTATTTCGGCTGCTAACTGCTGGGCCGTGGATGGCGCTGCGGTCGCCATTTTTAACTCTTTCATGCTCCGCGGAGCACATGTAGTAACGGCCGCCATCTTTGATGAGCCCTCCAAATGTATAATTGCGCTATTCTCAATGTCTAGTGCATTGCTCGGTCCTAGACACTGACTGCTCTCTGACTGCTTTCTGAACGCTCTCTGCATGCTCTTTCTGACTGTTTGCCCACTGATATGATGTGGCATACCCCAGGCTAGGCAGAACTCTCTCTCTGTGCACCGCACTCGCTGACGGTTCCTACAAGTACTCTGTGGTGTGTTTTATGTGGGTGCTGGCTAGTGTACACGGGCATCTCCCTAAGGTACAGGCATCTCCTCCTTTTGGCCACTCATAGTGCAGGCCCTGGGCCATGGTCCCTGGACAAGTTAACTCTAGCTGTCCTAGTCCCCCACAGTTGCCTCACACTATCTGCCTCAAGGGACTAGGACAGCTATAGCTCCACACCCATCTTACATCATCCTCTTAGGGCACCCAGGCTCCCCTGACTACCCCTGGTATTACATGCCCTACTCTCTCTAGTACTTGCACGGAAGATGCAATTCACTCTTCCTGCTCTGCTTCGCTGAAAGTCTGTCCTGTTCTGGATCTCAGCAGCTCGCCTCCAAATGTAACCCATGTTCCCCTCCCTCCCCCCCCCCCGGTCACAGACTGGACCTCTAGAGTGTAGTGAGGGCTGGCTACATGCATATTGGTGGTGCATACCTGTGAGGAACAGGAGGGCCTGAGTCTCCCGCGATGGTATGGGGACAACAGTGACAGGTTTCTGGGGTATATGCCTCCATCTTCTCTAGCAACGGTGCAGCGCCTCCATCTCTATAAGCCCCAGGGATATGGGGTGGAACCCTTACAGAGAATTCCCACTCAGGGAAGAAAGATTCCAGTCTCAGTCTTTGATAAAAGCAGCAATGTCTCTTTATTCTTTCTGTACCAGCACACAGCAGGTTGTATACAGCAGTTCATGCACAGTAGTGCTTTCCAATGTACACAGGGTCTTTTCCTCCTCTCCTCTAGGCTGTACCCCTGCAGGATGGGCAGTATGAGGGCTTCAATACCCCCTTGCACCCACCCCAAGGGTATATCCTCTGGGTGAGGCTAGATCTCCCCCCTCACCCCCTGAGCAGGGTGAGGGGCATTGGTCCACCACTTCTAGTTCTATCCGCTCTACTCAGGGTGGGCCTGAGTATCTCTTCCAATCATAGTTATCACTCTAAGCATGGCTTCTCAGATCGGACACTCCAGCACTACTAGGTCTTACTCCAATTCAGACCAGAACTTCACTCCTCAGCTCCCAGGACAGAACAGACCGTCTCTTACAGGAACAGGCAGACTAAGTTTAGACAGCCCCACCCCTCATGATGTCAGCAGGACCTCCCCTCTGTCTCAGGCCTGCACACAGAGTCAGGGGCCTGCCTCCATCAAGCAGAGCTTGAAGCGGGGGAAAAACCCATGATAACTACTGGCAGCCTGCTCTTAACAGGACTTACACCAGTAGGAGAAAGATATATAGCCCCCATTTCTTACTGGGGCTACACAAGCAAAAAATAGAGTTTTTTGTGTAGTGATATATACTCTCAAAAAAAAGGTACACAAATCTACAAATAACTTTTGGAAGAAAAGAAAAAAAAATCACAAAAATCAAAATGTTAGCTGGGCCAACATTTTTCTTATCACTACCATATATAAACTTTTGAAACAGAATCATGTGCTTAAAAAAAAAAAAAAAAAAAAGTTGATCCAAACAATGTTATACTACAAGATGTACTATTAATTAAAAGGAGACAAAACGTGTCCACGTGTTTGTGTGTATATATATATGTGTGTGTAAATGTCGGATTTACAAAAAAAGTCAGATGTGAATGGCTAGTTTCCTGCACCCTTTATCCAGTGTCTGGATGCCCCCGCTACACAATATCCCAGCTGGGATCTTACCTGATCCGCAGTCCCTCTATGTCCAGGTACCCTCATTCCCGCAATGTTATATGTTGGAGGGGAGGTGTTCTCTACCTGTCTTCTGGGTTAGGGGGGGATTCCTATGCCTCCCGTCTGAAGCTTGAGAGTCAGATCTGGAAGAAAGCAGTATAGGTTATTTCGGTGTAGGTATAGGGCAGTTAAAATATACAGGGTAAATAAGATATCCAGATACAGAGAGGAGGGAGGGGAGACAGAGACAGAGAGAGGAGGGAGGGGAGAGAGAGGATGGAGGGGAGAGAGAGGAGGGAGGGGAGACTGACTGGGGGGTGGGTGACTGACTGACTGGGGGGGGGTGACTGACTGGGGAGGGGTGGGTGACTGACTGGGGGGGGTGACTGACTGGGGGGGGTGACTGACTGACTGTGGGGGGGTGACTGACTGGGGGGGGGGGTGACTGGGTGGGTGACTGCCTGGGGAGGGGTGGGTGACTGACTGGGGGGGGGTGACTGACTGACTGGGGGGGGTGACTGACTGACTGTGGGGGGGTGACTGACTGACTGGGGGGGGTGACTGACTGGGGAGGGGGGGTGACTGAATGGGGTGGGGGGGTGACTGACTGACGGGGGGTGACTAACTGACGGGGGGTGACTAACTGACTGGGGGGCGTGACTGTCTGGGGGCGCGACTGACTGACTGACTGGGGGGGGCAACTGACTGGAGGGGGGCACTGACTGATTGGGGGAGGGGCGACTGACTGGGGGGGGCGACTGATTGGGGGAGGGGCAACTGACTGGGGGGGGGCGACTGGCTAACGGGGGGGAGGGCGACTAGCTGACTGGGGGGGGCGACTAGCTGACTGGGGGGGGCGACTGGCTGACTGGGGGGGGGCAACTGGCTGACTGGGGGGGCGACTGGCTGACGGGGGGGTGACTGGCTGACTGGGGGGGTGACTGGGTGGGGAGGAGGTGACCGACTGTGTTACTGGGTGGGGAGGGGGTGACTGATTGGGGGGTACCTCTTGTGTCCTACGCACACGCACACACACACACAACTGTCTGTCTCACTGTAGAGGGAGAAAGGGGGTGGCCCGGTATTAAAGGGGTTGCACCCCTTATGGCCATCCCCTGACCTCACCAGAGAGACAAGGGGTTAACTGGACTGCGGTCCAGGGATGAGGTTTGCACCTTGTAATACCTTGAAAATGTATGTTCCCCTGTTCCCATGTTTTCATTATAAGCATGTATTTTAATGTTTTAAAGTGCATTTCTGTAGCTCCAGTTCTGGAGGTCGCAGAGAGTTCATATTTGGCCAATATGTAGAGTCACTGTAGGCATTAAAAACTGGCAAAGGTCGACCCACTGAGCCCACCAGAATGGAACTTATTAATATGTGTAGATATTAAAGTGTATATGTATTTTATTTTGGATCTGTTCTGAAAATGCAGACGCCATTTGCTAGGCTAATAGGTCATGAAGGGCAGACGGCTGAGTAGCCTAAGCACGGTGATCAAAAAGTAACTGCCTTGATTGTTACCCAATGTCTAGGGATTAAGTATTAGTCAATCAACAAACTCTGCCAGTCTAATTGTTACCTGAGGGCATGGGTTAGTCTGTTAGTCTGTGTCTCCACATTAGAGAGTGGATACAGATAATTGTTAACCAATAGGCTGTGTTCAATGTTAAGAATAGGGTTGCACAGGTATATAAACTGTGTCAACCCTACAGTTTTTAGTTGTGCTGGAGTTGTGCTTCTGATTTCATCTTGAATGTCACTGGACTGCTGGAGAATTGCTAGTGGATACTTCTCCATCCCCCAACCCTAAGTAAGTGTTATCTTCTTGCCTGTTAATTGTACTATATTGCTGTGTTCACCTTATTTAAGGAATAAATTATATTTTATTATATCTAAGCCTCGTTCAGTTCAACCCAGATATTTGGTGTTCATTATATCTTGTCATAAGCTACCGTGACAAGCTCTATAATTAACTAGTGGCAGCGGTGGGATTGAACTGGACCTGTGTTACAGTATACTGCGGGATACTGTAACATAGTAGGAACTTGATGGTAATTGCGAGTTCCTGGGACTAAAGATATTGAACACACAGTAGTGCAACAGTTAACACAAGTTGAAACACCACCTCACTGCTGCGACTGAACCATGAGCGAGGCTAAAGGCTCATCCAACATGTGGACCCGAGCTCAGCTGAAGGACAAGTGCCGTGAATATGGACTGCCCTATGAGAACCAGGAGGTCTCAGACATGGTTGACGCAATCGGTGACTATGAAGCCCGGCTTGCAGAGCCTCAGGATACGGCTCAGCTTGCCCTTTTACAGCCACCCAGAGATCAGGGAAGGAACCCAGTGCCGGGGCGGCGGAATCTCGGGGAGGGAACGAGTGCACCTCCCGGGAGCAGTGCAACAGGAGGGGTACTGGTTGCTGCGGCTACCAGTCCGTTCACCCCTGAAATGTTGGCACTAATTACTGCATGGGGAGACAGGGACACCGGAGGAGCGGCTGCAGTTTATCACTATGGCAGTGAACAGACCCGCTTATTGCCCCCCTGTCCAACCCAACACAGATGAACTCAAGCTGGACCAGCACAGTCTCACCAAGTTCGTGGAAGGTACTGATCAGATCGACAGTTTTTTAACGAACTTTGAGAGACAGTGTCGGCGGTACAAAGTGCTTCCCCAGCATAGGGTTGCACGTTTGGACCCCTTACTGTCCGGCTTGGCTAAGCAGACGATGATGGCGCTTCCAGATGAGTATGCTGATGACTATGAACACCTGAAAGAACTGTTATTGTTTCAGTATGGTTTTACCCCTGAAGCCTACCGGGGTAAATTCCGGCAGGAAGAGAGGCAGCCCCAGGAGTCCTATGTTACCTACGTGACCCGCATGGCTTTATACGGGATACGCTGGGTGGAGGGCTATGAGGCACGGACTTACCAACGCCTGCTGGACCTCATCTTTCAGGAGCAGCTCATGGAGCAGTGCCCGCCGGCGGTGAGGGCTTGGGTGTACGACAAGAAGCCCAAGACTTACCAGGAGGCGGCGAGGCTTGCAGATGACTATGTGGCCAGCCGAGCCCTGATGACCGCCAAAACAGTAGGTAAGGCGGCGGTGGCACCGGTCAGAAAGTCTGCCAATACCCCCCAATGGACTCAGAGGCCACCTGCGGGCAGTAGTCCACCGAAGGCGGGGGAGCTCCGGCACGAGCGCCGGTGCTGCAACCGCCCTGGTCACATCAGACCAGATTGCCCGGGACCCCTGCGTTCCAGCAGACCCCATCGGGGGCAACGCACCCCAGCTGCGAAGCCGGTAGCCCGCGTGCGGGTGGCTTCCACCAGACTCCGGACCGGTCCTGGAGACAACTCCCAGCAAGACGTCCCATGCCACACCTGTCCCGGTTTCATCGGTGCCTACAGCCAGGAGCGGAAGACATCTCAGCGCGGACCTGCAGCAGACGGACGTCCGGAGCAGACATCTCACCCCGGTCACAGTCAGTGACCGACAAGCAGTCGGCTTGCTGGATTCAGGAGCTGCAGTGACCCTGGTCCGACCTGATATGGTCCGGCCAGAGGAATTGATCCCAGGCCCTGGAATACAGATCACTGTGGCCGACGGAGAGCCACGTTTTCTGCAAGTGGCCAGAATCTTTTTGGATTGGGGGGAGGGCCAGGGTGTGCGGGAGGTGGGGTTTTTACCCGGTTTGGATGCCGATGTTCTTCTTGGCAACGATCTGGGACCGATGACCTGCACCTTTGACCGGGTACCCAAACCCGCTGCAGTGGCGGCGGTTACCCGGAGCCAGACAGCGGCCATGGCGGCGACGCCAGTCCCCCAGCTTTTGGGACCAACGTTAGCGGAGGGCGCGGAGGAGCCCGGGGAGGTAAGCCAGGATCAGTTGCAACCACAGACTGACTTACTGTTCCCTCTCACCCTTCCCCATTCCCCTGACAATGACATGACTGGGGGGTGGCCAGAATTAGGAGCCCAGTTTAGGGAGGCAGTGAAGACAGACCCTACCCTGGCCGGCGTGAGACTTCGGGCGTCCGAATCTCAGGCAGGGGAAGGCACTGAGCGCTGCCTATGGTATAAGGGACTCCTGTATAGAGAAGAAGGGAACCCAGGGATAGAGGAGGGATTGACCGGTAAGCGACAGCTAGTAGTGCCCCAGGGGTACCGACAGCAACTGTTACGGGTAGCTCACTCTATTCCATTAGCGGGACATCAGGGGGTCAACAGAATGCGAGCCCGGTTATTACAGCATTACTACTGGCCGGGGGCATCTCGAGATGTGGGCACTTTCTGCCGCTCTTGTGATGCCTGCCAGCGAGTGGGTAAGGCGGGCGACCGTGTGAAGGCACCCCTGAAACCCTTACCGATAATAGGGGAACCCTTCCAGAAAGTAGCGATGGATCTTGTAGGACCCCTTATGATTTTTAGCAGGCAGGGAAACACTGTGGAGCAGGTGGAGATAGGGGCACAGTTGAGTGCTAGGCAGAAGGGAGAAGCCAGGGACATGCTAGCTAAGTATGGGGCCCTCTTCACTGACATGCCAGGGACCACACATCTCACAAAACACCCAGTGCTCACAGGGGACCTGCGGCCTCTGCATAAGCACGCTTATAGAGTGTCAGCAGAGGTCAAGACCAGTATGGAGAGGGAGATAGAGGAGATGCTGACCATAGGGGTTATTACTCCGTACCAGAGTCCTTGGGCAAGCCCGGTAGTCCTAGTTCATAAGAAGGACAAGACCACCCGGTTTTGTATGGACTACCGCTTGCTCAATGCTGGGACGGTGTCAGATGCCTACCCCATGCCCCGCATGGATGAGTTACTAGATGAACTCGCGGGGGCAAAGTATCTGACCACTATGGATTTGAGCAAAGGCTATTGGCAAATCCCTCTGACCCTGGAGGCTAGGGAGAAGTCAGCATTCATCAATCCAAGTGGCCTCTATGAGTTTTTGGTGATGCCATTTGGGATGAAGAATACCCCGGCTACCTTCCAACGCCTGGTCAATAGATTACTGGAAGGGATGCAGAGCTATGCCAGGGCTTACTTAGATGACATTGCTGTCTTTAGTAATTCCTGGGACTCCAACTTAACACATGTAGCTGCGGTGCTGGATAGGATCAGGGAGGCTGGGCTTACCTTGAAACCCACTAAGTGTATGGTAGGGATGGCAGAGGTCCTGTATTTAGGGCACAGGGTGGGTGGAGGGCACCTCAAACCAGAGCCAGCCAAGGTAGAAGCCGTAGTTCAGTGGCCTGTTCCAAAAACCAAGAAACAGGTCATGGCATTTTTGGGCACCGCAGGGTACTATAGGAAGTTTGTCCCACAGTAGAGCACCTTGGCCAAACCCCTGACTGATTTGACTAAGAAGCAACTGCCTGTGCTTATCACCTGGACTCCTGCCTGTGAAACTGCTTTCCAGGCACTGAAAACTGCGCTTGCTGGGGCCCCCATACTGGCTGCCCCAGACTATACCAAACATTTCCTCATACAGACTGATGCCTCGGACTATGGCATTGGGGCTGTGTTGAGCCAAGTGGGGGACGACGGTAGAGAGCACCCTGTGGTGTACCTCAGCCGAAAACTACTCCCCAGAGAGGTGGCCTATGCCACCATTGAGAAAGAGTGCTTGGCCATTGTGTGGGCACTCAAAAAACTCCAGCCCTATGTCTATGGAAGGGCTTTCATGGTCCTCACAGACCACAACCCCCTGAGTTGGCTGCAGATGGCATCAGGGGAGAATGCCAAGTTGCTAAGGTGGAGCTTGGCCTTGCAAGAGTTTGAGTTTACGATTCAGCACAAAAAGGGTAGTGAAAACAGCAATGCTGATGGACTTTCACATTAGGACTATCCCTCTGAGACTGACTTCGTTAAGGGTGCCAGCAGTGCCCCACTCCCCGTTAGGGCCAGTGGGCCACAGGTCACCCATTAAGAAGGGGAGGTGTAGAGGGAGAAAGGGGGTGGCCCGGTATTAAAGGGGTTGCAACCCATATGGCCATCCCCTGACTTCACCAGAGAGACAAGGGGTTAACTGGACTGCGGTCCAGGGATGAGGTTTGCACCTTTTTATACCTTGAAAATGTATGTTCCCCTGTTCCCATGTTTTCATTATAAGCATGTATTTTAATGTTTTAAAGTGCATTTCTGTATCTCCAGTTCTGGAGGTGCAGAGAGTTCATATTTGGCCAATATGTGGAGTCACTGTAGGCATTAAAAACTGGCAAAGGTCGACCCACTGAGCCCACCAGAATGGAACTTATTAATATGTGTAGATATTAAAGTGTATATGTATTTTATTTTGGATCTGTTCTGAAAATGCAGACGCCATTTACTAGGCTAATAGGTCATGAAGGGCAGACGGCTGAGTAGCCTAAGCACGGTGATCAAAAAGTAACTGCCTTGATTGTTACCCAATGTTTAGGGATTAAGTATTAGTCAATCAACAAACTCTGCCAGTCTAATTGTTACCTGAGGGCATGGGTTAGTCTGTTAGTCTGTGTCTCCACATTAGAGAGTGGATACAGATAATTGTTAACCAATAGGCTGTGTTCAATGTTAAGAATAGGGTTGCACAGGTATATAACTGTGTCAACCCTACAGTTTTTAGTTGTGCTGGAGTTGTGCTTCTGATACCATCTTGAATGTCACTGGATTGCTGGAGTTGTGCTTCTGATTCCATCTTGAATGTCACTGGACTGCTGGAGAATTGCTAGTGGATACTTCTCCATCCCCCAACCCTAAGTAAGTGTTATCTTCTTGCCTGTTTTTGTACTATATTGCTGTGTTCACCTTATTTAAGGAATAAATTATATTTTATTATATCTAAGCCTCGTTCAGTTCAACCCAGATATTTGGTGTTCATTATATCTTGTCATAAGCTACCGTGACACTCACACACACACACACAATGTCTGACACACACACACACACACGTCTGACACACACACACACGTCTGACACACACACACACACACACAGTCTGTCACACACACACACACACACACTGTCTGACACACACACACACACACACACACAGCGTTGAGCAGAAGAAGCAGCAGGGCCCCCCCCCCACACCTCCGGTAGCTCACATGAACGTTTACAGAAGAAGCCGACACCACAGATGACAACCCCCCCCCCCCCCCCTCTCACAGGCAGGAGGCGAGGACTGCACGCACGCTCCTAGGAGGGAGGAGGAGGAGAGCGGAGAGGGAAAAGCCAGGGGCAGCAGTGAGTGCGGCCGGCCAGCGGAACCCCTGGGACTCGAGGTGGGGGGTAGAAAGGAAGAGAGGAAAGGCCGCAACCAGCACCATGCTTCCCAGGGGCAGCCAGGGGGGAAGCAGGGCCTCGGGGGGGGGGGGGGGGAACACCCCCGCTACCATCTCCCACCACGCAGGTAGACACGGGAACCTGAGGGGAAGCAAGGACTGGGGGGAGGAGCGAGGACTGGGGGGAAGGGGGAACACCCCCGCTACCATCACCCACCCCGTGGGCAGACACGGGGACAAGGAGGGAAAGCGGGGACCGGGAGGGGGGGGATGCAATGGAGTACTAACCTCTTCAAGCAGCAGGAAGAGGATGCGCCTGCTTGGCCTTAGCCTGGATGAAAAAAAAAATCTTGGCAGCGGCCAAGTCCTGTCAGCCAATAAGGCTGCTGGATTTCAATTTTTTTTTTCAGCGCGAGCAGGGAAAATTTAAAAAAAACACGTGCGCTGCTTGGGCGGCCATAAGGAGGTCGCCACGAGGTCAAATCCACTCGCCCGGGGCGTGCGGGGGAATAGGTTTGTCGAACACTGTATATACATATACACACACTGTGGCAAACACCCCTCTTTTGTAGCGCTGACATCTGTCTGGGCTCTTCACAACAGTCTTTTAGAGTTAATTAGAGAAATAACAGGATAATACAAAGCATTACGTTGCTTAACTCAGTCTTCTGACTGCTTAATTTTCATCCCACTAAGGGACTGCAGCTTCAACAGGTATAGGCAGGAGGCACTTAGTCATTAATCTTCAGCGGTTTACGCATATCAGTGATGTAATGTAGCAGGTTTCCCCCTGGCCCCCCTTACCTCCGCAGGGGAACGGGGACCCCCGTGGTATGTCGGGGAGCTGCGGCGGCGATCGGGGCGCCGGGGGCTCCCGGCGACATCAGCTACAGGGCGCCGCTATCTTGCAGGAGCTCGTGCATTTGTAGTGTAGTCACACACGCGCTGTACAGTGCCAGGAGTGCCGGCGGCCATGTTAAGGTTGGCGTGAGGTCGCACATGCGTAGAACCACCGCGGCAGCCATTACAGTAGCGCAGGGCCCACCAGAGTTAGAGCGTGTGCAGTTGAGTGCAGCGGCGGCCATTACAGGATCGCGATAAACAAAATATATTGTGCGCAACTAATAAACCTGTAATATTATCAGTGATACAATGTGTATTAACATATACCCTTCTAATTTTTACTCAACTGATAAAACCACAAGAAAAAGAAAAAAAAAAAAAACCACAGTGTGAAAAAATATATATTTTTTTACATAACCGTGTAATGTGATGTAGAAAGCGCCTGCTGCTAGTAAACAGGGGGTGGCTCGGCACCCCCCAAACACTGAAGATATGGAGACAAAAAAACAGCGCACGACGCAAATAGTGAAGTACTGTATGAAAGTAACAAATGTATATTAAAATAGGGGATAAATATTCTGCGTACATCAAGGTATTAGGACATAAACATTGAGTGTGTTAAACACACAAGTTACCACTCGGCGGCCGCTCATACAGGAGTCAGGAGTATGTTTCCCTTGGCAGGCGTCTGGGACAGCAGCTGCGATGCTTTTCCTTCCTAGGAACACCTCTGCATTCGGTCACCGTCTCTGTGGGAAACTCACCTCTGGTCAGCTGGGCTCCAGACGGATCGAGCAATCTGCAGCCTGCAGACACACTGGGAGGGTCCCCGGATTGATCAGTGAGGACCTGGGTGGTTCGCAGA
Source organism: Ascaphus truei (assembly GCF_040206685.1). Classification (NCBI taxonomy): domain Eukaryota; kingdom Metazoa; phylum Chordata; class Amphibia; order Anura; family Ascaphidae; genus Ascaphus; species Ascaphus truei. The sequence continues at coordinate 64,521,076 of NC_134484.1, forward strand.
GCTCTCCGTTTAGTGCAGCCACAAGCAGGGGTGAACTGGCTGGCTGGGAATGAAACTCCAGTATGTCGCGCTGTTGCTCCGTTGCGGGACGCTGCGGAGTGACGTCACAGTGGCGATTTCAAAAGTACACAGCAAAAGCGGAAAAAAGTCTCTAAAGTGCCCAGATTGCACACATAGGATAGAGTAGCAATAAAACACTTGGACCAATTACATCCTACATGTTTCGTAGTCACAACTACTTCATCAGGGAAGCAACGGAGCAACAGAGCGACATACTGGAGTTTCATTCCCAGCCAGCCAGTTCACCCCTGCTTGTGGCTGCACTAAACAGAGAGCTCTGCGAACCACCCAGGTCCTCACTGATCAATCCGGGGACCCTCCCAGTGCGTCTGCAGGCTGCAGATTGCTCGATCCGTCTGGAGCCCAGCTGACCAGAGGGGAGTTTCCCACAGAGACGGTGACCGAATGCAGAGGTGTTCCTAGGAAGGAAAAGCATCGCAGCTGCTGTCCCAGACGCTTGCCAAGGGAAATATACTCCTGACTCCTGTATGAGCGGCCGCCGAGTGGTAACTTGTGTGTTTAACACACTCAATGTTTATGTCCTAATACCTTGATGTACGCAGAATATTTATCCCCTATTTTAATATACACTTGTTACTTTCATACAGTACTTCACTATTTGCGTTGTGCGCTGTTTTTTTGTCTCCATAATTACAGGATCGCGCCTTTACTGTGCATGCTAGAACCTAGACCAGGGAGGTCCAGCCAGGAAACGTAAATATCTTAGCCATTGCTGTGAAGGTGAAGCATCCTCTGCAGTAACAGAGGCAGAGACATTCTTAAGGTGGATCGCTCCATGCGGGGGCCACCCACAGTTGAGGCGTAGACATCTTGGATCATCTCCTGGAGCAAGGGATTCCAAGTCAAGCATCTGCGTGCCCGGGTGTGGACACATCCGGCAGGTACAGTCAAGTCACCAAGTGCACCACCATACCGGTTTACACAGGCATTGATCACGCCTATAGTTGTGGGACTCTTGGGACTCAGGGATATATGGTGTGGGGTTACGGCCCAGTGAGGCCAGTGTTACAGAGTGACACTCACACGGTTGATGTATTGTGATATGTTATATGATTATCTGCCCCTATTGTAAACTGTTTATATATTCCGGTGTATGTGTTTACTATATGCAGGTCCTGTGTCAGGGGTCATTCTACCCTTAGAATCCTACACAGGTGGAGGCGCTGTTTATGTAGATCGTTCCAGAGGATACACCCCGGGCTCTCACTGGCGGAGGTTCAGGCCTCGTGTGAGCCTGACAGTGTAAAGCACCACACCTGGTAATACATACAGTATAGATTCCCCTCACATGCACTCTATCTGCGATTGGGGGGAGCAAACTGTGTTACATAATTCACACACTGTCACTTTAAGAAACCAAAGAAATCATATAAATAAATCCTATCCCTTTCAGGGATCTAACTACAGCGCAGAATATGCCTCTAACTGTTGATGGGCCAACTAACCTGGTTCCCCAGTTTAAACAATAACCTCTCATTCAGGGTCACTAGATACAGCATAATAATATCCAGTTTTTAGACACAGCTTAACTGATAGATGGGAAACAGCGTCCCCAGAGTCCAGGCAATGCTTCCGGACAGCGAAGGTCATGAAGGGGGTGTCCTCCCTGAACTGGATACAGGGGAGCAGCGTGCCCCAGGCTCGAGACTGAAAAAACAACCCTTTCTGCTCTAAATACCCGTTCTAGTAATTAGGTGAGCAGGTGAGTGAGAAACCAGAACCCTTGTAAAGTCCGGTATGGATTTCCTATCCACCAGCCTTAGTGACTGTGAATCTGTGGAGGGGATCACTTCCACACTCAATCTGCACTTTCTTCTATAATTTAGACAAAAAGCTGCTCATTATCCTGGGACTATGTCACAATACACATACATAACGGGGTTGAGCTGTATATGTATGTATTGCACGATCCGCTACAACGCGGGTTGTGACAGGGTTATCCAACATAGTAGGATCCCGCACAGGTGGAGGCGCTGTCACCAGACGGATCAGGCACACCCCAGGCTCCCAGCAGCGGAGGTTCAGGCCTGCTGTGAGCCGCAGGTAAAGCACCACACACACTCAGTAGCCGCCATATCTTCCGTAGGGTGGGGGAAACTGCGCTACAGGTAATAAAAACATTATTGAAATATTATCCATCAAGAACAAATAATTGTTTATTTTTCAATATTTTTTTTAATGCAAATCATTTATGAATATGAATAAAGTTGACTTTATTGTATTAAAATTTGAATGGTATGCAACTATTTATTACTTTTTTTAATCGCACTGTTAACTCAAGCATTGCGCTCTACAATAGAAAAGTTAAACACAATGCAGAAAGACCATTACGTGGTCTGCCGAGAAACTGCGAACCTCTTTTCTATAGTAGCGTTTTAGTTATATATATATATATATATATATATATATATGAAGCCCCGGTCCCCTTGGGCTTCCCGAGACCCCCTCCTTTGCTCACAGCACGGTCGCGGGTGCCGCCGGAGCCAGCGACGGACCCGCCGGCTGTGTGCAAAGGTGGGGGCCGAAGCAGGGAGCGCTCCGACGCCAGGGAGGCTCTGCGGCGCCAGCGGGGGTCGCCATTACGAATGCTTGCGCATGCGCAGTGATCGCGCATGCGCAGATGAGGCTAGGGAGCTGCGGCGGCCATTACACAGTCGCGCATGTGCAGTGGAATCGCGCACGCGGCCCCAATGTTATAGAGGCCTCCACGGGACTACAATTTCCATGAGGCCAAGGGAGATAAGCACCAGGTGCCCCAGAGTGGCCAATGAGAGGCCAGGATTCTCGGCAAGAGGGAAAGAGATACATTTCGCGGGCTTAGAGGAACGGGAGTGGGAGCTGGGTGAGTTAGGGTGTGTGCAGGGAGCAGTAGCCCCTGGCACTAGGCCTAGTTACCCCCAGATGCCCCAGATAACGGTTACCATTGCCCCAGTTTGTGGTTGCTTCAGGGACAGGCCCTACTTGAGGAGTTCTGCCCCTTTAGCTGTTTGGGTTAAGTTAGAAGCCACTCAGTGGCGCACAGCCTGATTCCTGGGTCGGGCTCAGACCCCTCAGTTATATAGAGACTATCTTCTCGGAGGCCACGCCAAGCAGTGACTGCGGCCTGCCGGTTGCAGACAGATCCCCGTCAAAGTACAGACGGTGCGGAGCCGCGGTGATATTATCCACGCTGGAATTCACCCCACGCGTAGGAGGACATCACGTCGGATCAGGCGGATCCAAATCCAGTTGTATAATGGCACCCGAGGGCTGGAGCCCCGGGCAGGTATCTATAAAGAGTGCACCAACACGTCAAGGGATAGCGCTATCTCCAACACATGTGGGTGGGTTTGGATATAAGGTACTTTGGGGAATACTTATGTTGATGTGTGCACCCGGTGCACTTCCATGTGTGTGTTATATGCATCTTGCTGTGTGGTACAGGGTACCGAAGTTATAAGTAGTAGCAATAGTAAAACAGTTGTTAGCATACACTGTGTGCGTGTCTTATTATTGTGGTTCCTGTAAGAGGACCATTCCACTCAGGTGGGAACCCTTACAGGTGGAGGCGCTGTGTTCGACGAATGATCAGGTAACCCCCGGCTCCCAGTGGCGGAGGTTCAGGCCTTTTGTGAACCTATCAGGTGACGCACCACACCCGGTAACACAAGTGTGTATTTCCCCACAGGGTCCCTATCTGCGATTGGGGGGGGGGGGGGGGGGAGGTGTTACATATATATAGTCACATGAAAGTTGATATTGATACAAAAACCCCATAGAAATACATATCTATATTCTCCAGCTCACCCCCCTTGATAATTGGGGGACACAGAGAGGAGGGGGCAGTTGAGGAAGGGAGGACAGGGGAGCAGTGGGGGACCAGGGTGACAGGGAGAGGCGGATGAGGGGGCAGCTGAGGGAGGTCAGGTGGGCAGTGGGGGGATAGGGAGAGGCGGGGGCAGTTTAGGGAGGACAGGGGGGATAAGGGTGACAGGGAGAGGAATTGGCATTATTGTCCCTACACTTGCTCTCCAGTCCACAGCCCATCCTGTGACGCTTTCAGCAGGGTATACAGTCACGGTACCTTGTTTGGGAGCCCACCAGGTGTCGCTGATGTCCATAGGAGCTCAGGAGACGGATGGTCAGGGGGCGCTCTGGCCTTTGCTCTCCCGTCTCGGTGGTCCCCCTGCAGCCTGAGCCCTGGTAGAGTGTTTTTTTTGTTTGTTTTTTGCTGCGTCCGTTTTGTTTTCTCCAGTGTGGCCGTTTCCCGGTGTTGGACATTTGATCCCGGTCAGGTGGGTGAAATTACTCGGGATACGGGAGATTTCCCGGTCAGTGGAAACACGGGACTTGGTGTTTCGGAGGCTGAGAGGGCCTGGGACCCAGGCGAGAGGAGTGACATCAGGGGGGATAACGGGGAGGACTGGGGGCCGCGGGTACCAGACTGGGACATAGGTAAGTGATCTGTATGGGGGGAGGGTGGATGTGATGCTGAGAAGGGAGGTGCTGGGATCTGGTGCTGAGAAGGGGGTGCTGGGATCTGGTGCTGAGAAGGGAGGTGCTGGGATCTGGTGCTGAGAAGGGGGGCACTGGGATCTGGTGCTGAGAAGGGGGTGCTGGGATCTGGTGCTGAGAAGGGAGGTGCTGGGATCTGGTGCTGAGAAGGGGGGCGCTTGGATCTGGCGCTGAGAAGGGGGGCGGTGGGATCTGGCGCTGAGAAGGGGGGCGCAGGGATCTGGCGCTGAGAAGGGGGGCGCTGGGATCTGGCGCTGAGAAGGGGGGCGCTGGGATCTGGTGCTGAGAAGGGGGGCGCTGGGATCTGGCGCTGAGAAGGGGGCGCTGGGATCTGGGGCTGAGAAGGGGGGCGCTGGGATCTGGGGCTGAGAAGGGGGGCGCTGGGATCTGGGGCTGAGAAGGGGGGCGCTGGGATCTGGGGCTGAGAAGGGGGGCGCTGGGATCTGGGGCTGAGAAGGGGGGCGCTGGGATCTGAGGCTGAGAAGGGGGGAGCTGGGATCTGGGGCTGAGAAGGGGGGCGCTGGGATCTGGGGCTGAGAAGGGGGGCGCTGGGATCGGGCTGAGAAGGGGGGCGCTGGGATCTGAGGCTGAGAAGGGGGGCGCTGGGATCGGGCTGAGAAGGGGGGCGCTGGGATCTGGGGCTGAGAAGGGGGGCGCTTGGATCTGGGGCTGAGAAGGGGGGCGCTGGGATCCGGGGCTGAGAAGGGGGGCGCTGGGATCCGGGGCTGAGAAGGGGGGCTCTGGGATCCGGGGCTGATAAGGGATGCTGGGATCCGGGGCTGAGAAGGGGGGCGCTGGGATCTGGGGCTGAGAAGGGGGGCGCTGGGATCCGGGGCTGAGAAGGGGCGCTGGGATCCGGGGCTGAGAAGGGGGGCGCTGGGATCCAGCGCTGAGAAGGGGGGCGCTGGGATCTGGAGCTGAGAAGGGGCGCTGGGATCCGGGGCTGAGAAGGGGGGCGCTGGGATCTGGGGCTGAGAAGGGGGGCGCTGGGATCCGGGGCTGAGAAGGGGCACTGGGATCCGGGGCTGAGAAGAGGGCGCTGGGATCCGGGGCTGAGAAGGGGGGCGCTGGGATCTGGCGCTGAGGGGGGGAAGGGGACATGAGTTTTAACAAATACAGAAGGTACAATCTTACTCGTACTGTTCATGTATTTTTTTTTAAAAAAATTTTTTTTTTAATTTTTTTTTTTTATTATCCATTTTGAGCACATTCACATGTCACAGGTCTGCAACCCTGCCTTTCACATTATCACCCAGCATACAGTGCTTCCACTGCAACAAGGGATTGTGGGAAATGACATGCAAATGAGCACACCGTGTCACCTTTTGCTTCAAATCCATTTCAACATAGACCCCTATAGCTTATGCTCGCTGCATTAGGCCAGGTCCCTGCTGGCTACTGCAGCGCCCGCTGTGGCGGATGCTGCAGGGGCAAGAGCTGCCCCACAATGGGACCAGGCCCGCTGCGAGGGGGGCTGTTGCGCTGCACCGACAGAAACTCCTGCTCTCAAGAGAATTGAGACCAGGACTCGCGACGGAGCGCTAGGCCACGCCCTCCGGCGGTTCAGCCAATGAGGGCGAACCTGCCGGGTGACGTCATGGCCGCTCCCCTGTCACGCCTTTCCCCCTGCAGCTCACTGCAGACCGGGGAATTCGGCTGCACGTGCCGCCTGCCTCGCAGGCAGCGGGGCCGTAGCCTTACACAGCTTTCAGCACAGCCTGGGTTAAGATGCATAGCCAGGAAACCTACTCACAGACCGACCGCTGTTTCGCCCTTAATGGGTCTCATCAGAGTGAGGCTGTTTTTATTAGACCACTGCCTTGACACTTTAATGACAAATTTCCATATATTTCAGCAGTTATTAATCTCACAGAAATATAGCTGCAAAAGAATCACAACAGTGGAGCCTTTTAAAGATGGCCGTTGTGAATTTACTGATTGCTCTAGTTGTGTGTTCAGTTTGCATTGTAAACAAAAAAAAGTGGATGATCCAATAACATTTGATCTGTTGCTAGAAAATGATGTTATAACAACCCAAATCACTGCACTTACCAAATCACACGGCTTCATTTGCTTTTCTAGTCTTTTGGGCCTCATTTTGAAAATCTGTTTAAGCATGTTATAAAATGTGAAACAATTGGGAAAAGATGTCACATGCCTGAGTGCTTTCAATGCAAATTCAATGTGGGGGACCAGAAGGGTCTCTGCTGCATAATATTTTTTTCCCTCACAGTTATATCAGAGAGTGTGTCAGACAGACAGGTTTGTGATTCTTTCTCGGTTCCTAGTCTCTATTAGAAGTTAAGTTATACAGAATTATACATTACAATGCCGACGGGCCACTACCGCAGAAACTGACATTGGCACGATCACATTTTAATGAGTAAACCTTGCAAAGTCATTTGAAGAGCCTATCAGGATAATGGGGAAAAAAGGAGGTGCCAGTTGGGGCCTATGATTTTCTTGAACTCTTTAGCAACAATCCAGCATCCGCTTCCTCTGTAACCTGATTTTGAGTTCAGTATCACATACAGGATTAGTGTTTCCATCCAGTCAAATAACCCTGGGGTCCGTAATGCATATTGCAGCATTGAACTCAACTAGAATGCACTTTGCTGGGTGCTCTCGCTAAAATACCAGCAGTATCAAACATTGGCCTAACCCCATACTAAATATTGGTTTAGTTACATTAGCACATATTGGGTAAGGTAAATTGTGGGTTTATAAGAGAGAAGTAGGGCCAATAGGAGCAAAAGCAGTACTGTACTACGGTGAGACAGTGTCAGCTGGGTGGACAGAAAGAGAAATAAGACTCAAATTGAAGAAATATTCACGGAGATACTACTATAAGCAATCATACCCGACAGCCGTGCACGCCCTCGCATGGACAGCCGGGCTGTCGCGCAGGCAGGCGCTCTCGCGCGCGGACAGGCGCTCTCGCGCAGGCAGGCATCTCTCGCGCAGGTAGGCGCTCTCTCGCGCGCAGGCAGGCGCTCTCTTACGCGCAGGCAGGCTCTCTGCTCTCTTGCGCGCAGGCAGGCGCTCTCTCTCGCGCGCAGGCAGGCGCTCTCTCTCGCGCGCAGACAGGCGCTCCCTCGCGCGCAGACAGGCACTCTGCAGGCGCGCTCTCACTCAGGTAAGCAGACGCTCTCTCGCTCATGCAGACGCTCTCTCTCTCGGTCTCTCTCTCTCTCGGTCTCTCTCTCTCGGTCTCTCTCTCTCTCGGTCTCTCTCTCTGTCTCTCTCGGTCTCTCTCTCTCAGTCTCTCTCTCTATCTCTCTATCTATCTCTCTCTCTCTCTATCTATCTCTCTCTCCTCCAGGAACATACTAGAACTCTGGGACCTTCTGTGTCAGCCCACTTCTTTTTTCAGGATGTCATGTTTATTTAATATTATATACATAAATTAAAATGATTTGTGTACTTGATTTCTTTTTAAAGGCCATCAAAGTACCTGGTTTTGCACGTATGTGTACCCAATCGCCGTGAAAAGAATGTACTGGCACAGACGGAAATGTATGACTATTACCATATTCTTTCATGCCCAATAGTGTGTCTCACAACATACCCTTTTACCCATGCACTCAGATTTATAAAAGGTCTAATGAAGCATGCAATCCGATATATTGGGATATTTCTTATAATAATCACCTTATTTATATAGCACATTTATCCCAATGGGACACAAGGCGCTTCACAGTTACAGAAAGGAAAAAAGAGGAAAGCATTTAAGGTTATAAAAGAGACCAAACACAAGGAAAGATGCAATACAGGATGGGACGGTACTGTAGCTATTAAGAGTTGTAGATTTCCAGAGAGGGGACCTCTCGATCTGTGTGAGGCAGATTGTTAGAGCGAGTGGGAGCAGTGTGGCTAAAATCTCGGGCCCCAAAGGAAGTCAAGGACATTCTGGGGACTGTTAGGAGTCCTTCACCTGCAGATTGAAGTTATACATAAGAGTGACTTGAGTATTGTTTTCCTTAATTAGACCAAAGCTTGCATTTTGGCTGTAGTTCCAATAAGTATTTGTGAAAGAAAACGACCACCAACTATTTCTCCATGCCCACACTGGAGCACAATGTTCTCCCTCTGCCAGGTCACTCTATCCCCTTTCCTATCTTGGGAAGCAATGCTGATTTGTATTTGAAGTATACAGTCCCTCCACGGCCCTTGGTGAGAAGTGTATTCTGTGATTGAACTGCTTGAATCCTAGTGACACCAACTATTCTGTTTCAAATCAGGAATAGGTAGCTTAGGTTGCTGATTGACACGAACATATATGTTCTTTCAGGTCATTAAATATCTATACTTCTCCAAGCAGAGCAGTGAAAAACAAGGGCGGATAATTGAACCTGTTTCGTTTTGTCTCGGCGCAGGTGAGTTCACTTTCACCTTGGTATTTCTAGCAAAGCATTAATCACAGTAATATTATGTCACCCGTTAGAGAAATACAGTTTCAACCACGTATGCAGCGCTTATGCAATACAAGCATACAGACCGGTTTATGTACGGAGAACTGATGCAGTGTAAAGATATGAGCAGTAACACCAAGGTGTAAAAAGGGAATTCATACGGCCGTATGAGAGCTTATAATCGGCACATATGTTATTATTATTTCTTATTTGTATGTTTTTGTTTTCCTAGACAGTGTGAAATTATAATCACTAAGAGCATAAGCCTGTTTTTATAGTTGAAATACAAGTATACATATTAAGATTGTAAGCTGGTCTATGGAATAGAGATTTCCGTCTCCTAATACCCAACTTTTGTGCCGTGCTGCCATATCCCGGTATTGCAGCTTATTTACTTTTCTATGTTACATTGCCGAAAGTAATTGAGGGAGGATGCTGTTATAGTGAGGGGAGCATCATTTGGGACTAAAGAGTAAAGTAAACGAATATCAGTTGTATATTTAATTATTTAAATCTGGATGATTTTAAAGAAAATCAGTATTTGATTTGTTTTTTATTTACATTGGGAGAAGGCAGGGGGGATCTCCTAAGAAAAAGTGTTTTTCTTAATTTGTTTATTGCATTACTTGGCCCCAGTGATTAAGTAATCCGATGTATGCAGTAAGACAATATACAGAAGGAAACTAAAACAACCACATACTGTAGGACACCTACAGTATTCTATAGAGTGTAAGCGTCATCTGGCAGTATCGCACGGAAAGCCCCTTTCAATGCAGTTTACTTCAATGGTGCGCTGCTTGCCATAGCGCCACAATATAAAGTGTTTTATTACCAGGCAGTAATGCATTGAGTTACCTCTCGTTTTCATATATGTGCTGGGTACAGAGCTATGGTTACAAATACATGGATACTTTATGTCAGGTGGTGCGCCCCTCCCCCTTACCTCGCGCAGGGTCATGTGACGTCATTTGATGCGTGTCACGTCACATGACCACGCGGCGTCATTTGATGCCGCATTGCCATGGACACGAGTCCTGACGGGGATGAGGTATATTTAGAGTTGTAGGGGCCTCACGCGATCCCCCGGCATTTAATTTAAATGCCTTGGGGGAAGAGCGCGGGCCCCCTGCAACGCCGCGCCCCCCCCCCCCCCCCAGAAAAATCTTGCGTCCCCCACTTTGCGCACCGCTGCATTAAGTGAACAGAGTTATACATTATATATAAAGACATTACATTACATTAGGTAAACAGGGTTACACATTAACTATAAAGACATTGCATAAACAGTTCAAGATAAAATGGGTTATAGGCGTGTGTAACAGTTACAGACAAGATTAAAATGTGAGACAACTTTAGTTTTGAAAGAACTTAGACTGGTGGCGGTTTTGAGAGTATCGGGTAGATTGTTCCAGTTGTGGGGTGCACGGTAAGAGGGGGAGCGGCCGGATACTTTGGGACCACGAAAAGTCCCTTCGAATCAGATCTCGGGTGAACAGTGCTCTGTGTGGTAGGGGTGAGGTGCTTATTCAGAATAAGAGTGAAAGTCTCCATTAGCAAAACCATTAAAAAAAAATAATGTTAAGCCTTTTTTTATATGTTATATTTTGAAGAGGCATAAATCAATCCAGTCTTCCAGGGAATGAGCTACTACTGCCTTTGGTCCTGCATGGTCCTGCACAGTTAAAGTAATGTCAGGGTCACAGAGTTAGCTAGAAGATTTTCCAATATAACCAAGTAAATGTTAAGTACATTTTAGGTTTACCGAAAGTATCCTCATTGAAAATCTTAACTTGGAATTGCAGTCACACGTGCGTGGCACCGCCAAGATACGACAATGTCCTACATTTTTGTGAACGACTCGTCCCAGACCAATGTGCCCCTGCTGCAGGCATGCATCGACGGGGACTTCAACTATTCCAGGCGCCTGCTGGAGAGCGGCTTCGACCCCAACATCCGTGACAGCCGAGGTCGGACAGGCCTCCACCTGGCCGCGGCCCGAGGGAACGTAGATATCTGCCAGCTCCTGCACAAGTTTGGTGCGGATCTGCTGGCCACCGATTACCAAGGGAACACGGCCCTGCATCTGTGTGGTCATGTGGACACCATTCAGTTTCTTGTCTCCAATGGACTCAAAATTGACATTTGGTGAGTGGCGTTAAAAACATGGGGAAATTAATAATTTGCCTATCCGGGGGGATGGGGGGAGGGATATATTTTTATTTTAAATTGGCAATCCGTTGATGTTGGTCATTTTTATCTTTTTTTGGGGGGGGTGGTCCGCGATGAGGTTTCCCATTTCAGCCCCCTCCCCCCTTCAGTCTTACGGGGGGAAGTGAGATATTTTGCAGAAATGATCAGAGTGTTACTTTCTGCTGGAGAGCCAATCAATAACAGTAAGATCGCCAACCGGAAGTTAGCCGGGTCCATGTTTAGGGGCAAAGTTCCTCCAGTAAAGTAAATGTCTTTGGCACATTCAGTCTCTGGGTTCTACGAGTCATGCAGTGAGAGCCTTTATAACGGAGTCCCTGCCCCAAAGAGCTCACAATCTAATTTTGGTTCCAGAGTCTTCCGTGCAAAAAACCAGCTAGGAAACGGAAGAAAATTAAGAAGGCTCTTAGGGTCAAATCTGACACCTATAGCTATTTGTAATTTATGTTAAAGTGAGATTTGGGAGGAGTTAGCTTTCCCCTGGCTGCTCCCTTTTGTGTGATGTCACTGTGACATCAGCAAGAGCTTGTACAGCCAGAGTTCCCCCTCCCCTCCTCTTTATTGTGTGATAAGGGTAAAGAAAATACCCGACCACAAACACTTCCCCCATTCAGAGACCCCGAAGAAATTAAACTGGCCGAGTATGTGGGATCGTACCTTTAACCTGAATTTAGGTGTTTCATGCTGCAGACTTAAGCATTAGGGAATTTTCGGTCTAAAAAGGGACTTGGAAGCTAATAGGGGACATACTTGGTGTTCTGATTTGCACACCCATGCCCCGAGCCTGAATAGCCACAGTTTAATCATTCAGTTTCACAGCGGTACATTGCCATTCTTACATATTAAAATAAGGGTATATTACCAGTAGTAGAGATTATGATGTATTGACTGGATATTGTTTTAATTGGACACACCGTATCCTGGTTTTACATTCAAAGGGTAGAAAACTACACAATTTGGGGGAATATGTGCCATTATTTTCAGTGTGAAAAATGCTGGGGCAAAATTGAATATATTTTGCTTTGGTACAGAATAATAGAAACGCAGTTCTGTGCAAACGGCATAGAAGAGGGAATAAAATTGACCGCTTTTTACTGCTCTGTATTCCACTTTTTTCTGCATTGGCACAAGAAGTAGAATCTCTGTATTTTCTGTTACGTAACAAACACGGGTTTGCTTTCCTAATGCAATTTCAGCAATCACCAAGGTGCCACTCCCCTCGTCCTGGCAAAGCGCAGGGGAGTGAATAAAGAAGTGATCCGCATGTTAGAGTCACTAGAAGAACAAGAAGTGAAAGGCTTCAACAGAGGCACTCACTCCAAGCTGGAGACCATGCAGACGGCGGAAAGCGAAAGGTATGTCCAATGCTCTGAGCTTCTAATGGAAAAGGGACACAGCACTCTCTCCGAAGGATCCACTGAGGAAGATTGGTACGTTGGAAGCAATTTCTCTTCTTTATCAATTCCTTCATGTCTTGTGACTAACTGTGTCTGCACTTTGTCATGTGCATGGATTGTGGAAGAATTTTCTAATAACCCCCCATGTCGTCTTGAAGCAGCACTCCCCTCCCCCCACCCCAAAAAAGTATATACAAATTAGTGATCAACACTTTAATGTCACATTATTGATTAGTGTTTGTTCAGCAAAGTCTGAAACTAGTGGCAAATTGGGTAGAGAGAAGGAGTGGCTCAGTGAGTAAAGACACTGACTGGCACTGAGTTTGAAGCAGGGGAGCCTGGTTCAATTCCCGTTGTCGGCTCCTTGTGACCTTGGGCAAGTCACTTTATCTCCCTGTGCCCCAGGCACCAAAAAATAGATTGTAAGCTCCACGGGGCAGGGACCTCCGCCTGCAAAATGTCTCTGTAAAGCGCTACGTAAAAACTAGCAGCGCTATACAAGAACATGTTATTATTATTATTATTATTATTATTATTATTATAAACTGAAATTGAAATAGATGACTGAAAAGCTATGTAATCCTCTGGAATGGAGATTTCTTCCAGCCTCTTATCCCTATATTGCTGGTTTTTGATTTGTAGATATTTTGTTTGGTGGTCTCCCGCGTGGAAATGGACCCTGCCGTCTGCTATAAGACACATTTGAGAACCCATTTGGTTTCACATATTTACGGCCCCATTATCACTTTGCAGCATTTCTTTATTATGCAGCAAAGTGAAAGAGCAGAGGGTGTAACGGCTTGTATAGAATTACTAATGTTTCATAATGTTTATGTTCAGTTCTCTTAAAAAGGCATTCCAAGCGGGCGATTTCAAAAAACAAACTTTTACACATAGGATTGGAGCAGGGGGTCTCTGGAGCTGAACCCCATTAATTTCAGCTCTGTGGCCCCCCGGCTCCCAGAGATGCAGACCTCCACAGGGGGTGCCGGTAGCTGCTCGGCTATCAGGGTTCATGTAATGGCGGAGTTTGAAAGCCCCCGCGCCCTGCAGGCCAATAGGAAGTCGTGACATCATCCAGTGCGGCTTCCTATCGACCTGTGTGACGCGGGAGCTTCTAACTTTAAACCCCAGCCGTTCCTGCTACCGGCACCCCATATGGAGGTCTGTATCTCTAGAAGCAGGAGGGCCCCCGGAGCTGAAATTAATGCGGTTCAGCTCCGGAGACCCCCTGATTCAATCCTAGATAGAAAGAATTTTTAATAATCACTCCTCGAAAGCAGCAATGACCTCCCCACATACATGTATTTATTTTTTGCCTGACCCAGGGCTCTCTTGGAGTTGATACGTAGCTCCGTATCAGAGAGACTCTTAATTCAAGTAAGTAACAGGAACCTCCAAAAAAATCGAGCCGGCAGGACCGTGGCCTTTAAAAAACAAACAATGTTTCTGTGAAAGTTACCTTTCAATTAACATTTTTCTGCTCTGTACAGTTATCATTACAGAAAGCAGCATATATTGTATATTCCACTTCCATACCTTCCCAAGGACAAAACGCGGCAGCATTTCTAAAGTTGCCCTGAGCAGTGGTTTAGAAAATTCACCGTTTGCCAATGTTTTTTGGGGTTCCCGCAAGACAATGTTTTTCCAAAAATATTTTTCTGAAGTAGAAAACTGTTGAGGAGACCACCTTATTCCAATGAAACACTATAAGGATGCAAAACAAGAATACAACGATATATATATATATATATATATATATATACATACACAAAATTATTATTATTATTTGTAATGCAAAAATAACTTGGTACGGCCTTTTGTAAAACAAATCGCACTTGATATTCATAGTAAAATTGACCTTTATTGGTTCTTTTAAGTATGGCTATATTTGAATTTGCGTTTGGGTGTGTACATAAGAGTGAGTATGTTTGTGTGTAACACACACTATTCTTTATTACAAACGTAACAGTTTTTTAGGGCGTCTTGCAAAACAAATCTCCGTGAATATTCATAATGAAAGTGGCCTTTGCAGTTTCTCTTAGCATAGTTACATATTAGCTTGTGTGTGTGTGTGTGTGCTGTTCCACTTACTGAACCCAAAACATGCTACATTTCGATCCTTGTGAAATTCTCCAGTAGCTTTCTGTTTTAGGGAACTATTGATGTCAAATATATTATTGTGGGTGCCTCTCAGCCATTTTTAAGATTTGCTTCATCAGAGCAGGTTTAGGGCATCTTGAGTTGTGCGAGCCATAAAATGGCAGGGAATGTATAGTGGGGGTGCTGTCACTTTTATTGTATGTTCTTCAGTAAGGGTCTTTATTGTATGTAAAGTCCCATTAGCATGTTGTGCCCGAGTTCTAGACTTTTTAATACACGTTTAAACCCCTTCAGTGCCAGGGGGTGTCAAGCTGTGCATTGCAGATTCCTGTGCCACTGAAGGGGTTAAAGCAGGAGTGGGCAACTTCAGTCCTTAAGAGCCATCAACAGGTCTGGGTATCCCTGCTTCAGCACAGGTGGCTCAGTCTTTGACCACCTGTGCTGAAGCTGGGATATGCTGAAAGCCTGACCTGTTGGTGGCCCTTGAGGACTGGAGTTGCCCAGCCCTGGGTGGAGGCTGAATGCAGGTCACGGCTGCAGGATGGGGGCAGCTGTTTTGCACTTTCACCGCCATTTAATAGCCCTGAAACGACTCTGCTCCGTAAACTTTCTTTGACCTTTTAATGAATCGCTTTTTGTCTGCTAACTACCACTTGTGATCTGTTTCTGCAGGTTTGTATTATTACTGGGCTTGTATCTCTACACTGTCCTCTTTATTTGCAGTTTTTGTAAACAAGTCAATCACTGTGGCAGGGTTTTAAAATGTTCTTCTCTCTCCCATAGTTTTAACTTGCCTTGTCTCTCCCCTGCCATTAACCCCTTAGGTGCATGGATATAGGTGTGTGTGTGTGTGTGTGTGTGTGTGTGTGTGTGTGTGTGTGTGTGTGTGTGTGTGTGTGTGTGTGTGTGTGTGTATACAGGCATACCCCGCTTTAAGGACACTCACTTTAAGTACACTCGCGAGTAAGTACATGTCGCCCAATACTCAAACGGCAGTTCACGCATGCGCCTGTCAGCACGTCCTGAACAGCAATACCGGCTCCCTACCTGTACTGAAGCTGTGCGCAAGCAGGGAGACTATAGAGCATGTTACAAATGTGTTATTTACATCAGTTATGCACGTATATGACGATTGCAGTACAGTACATGCATCGATAAGTGGAAAAAAGGTACTGCTTCACTTTAAGTACATTTTCGCTTTACATACATGCTCCGGTCCCATTGCGTATGTTAATGCGGGGTATGCCTGTATGTATGTATGTGTATATATATATGTATATGTATATATATATATATATATATATATATATATATATATATATACATATACATATATATATATACATATATATATATATACATATATATATATATATATACATATATACGTACGTACATACATATGTACATGTGTATGTATGTATGTATGTATATATATATATATATATATATATATATATATATATATAGTGTGTGTGTGTATATATATATATATATATATATATATACACATACACATACACACACACAGTATATTTTGTATTATTATTATTTTTCAAAATGCTGGAGCACGTTTTGGAGCATGACACCCCTGGTCTTGCCTCCATGAGATCCCCGATGAATTTGCTGTTTTGTTCAGGAGCAAAATATGGCAGCCAGCAACATCAAAGCCAGGGCGCCAGTGAATAACAAAAACTGTGCTGTGTCGCGCAGCGTTTTTGTTACCGATTTTGATGGCACCAAATGATCACTTTTCCCTCCTGTCAGGTGGGTTCCAGTCTGTGAAACCTGCGAGTTCATGTCAGCTAAATATATTTATTTATTTTTCTCCTGTGCTGCGAAAAGGCCAGCGGCTCATTGCTATCTGCAATGTATTTCGTTGATGGATTGATGCTTGGAGTACCTGGGCTTTCCATCCTTCCATTGATCCCCTTGGGCTCTCCTCTGTGTGCTCTGTCTGACTTTTTGCTTTAGTTGGTTGTCGGAGTAGAATAGTCCAGTAATTGCAATGTCTGTTATAACTGTTCACCTGCAATAGGAAAAAAAGCAACTGTTCTGTCACATTTGATGTGAGTCCAAATCAATGGAGCCTCTCCGGTTTATATCAGACGATATAATAACAAATCCAAAGTCCCCCCTGGGCATTTTGTAGAGGTAATCTCTGGAAACCGCACTTCTCTCCAGGCGTTCAGTTTTCGGTACACTACTGCTCACTGATCAATATTCATTGTGGGAGAAAACTGGTGCAAAAAATATGATGGCTGTCAGAAAGTAAAAAATAAAGATTTTATTTAAAAAAAAACTAACTTGTCAACCGGTTTTCGGCGCGATAGATGCCACCCTCGGGGTATAGTGCTAATCAAGAGACCATGTCCAAAAAAGGGTCAAAGAAATCCAAATATGGGTGCACACTGACTAGAGAGTACTAGTCTCAATTAATGAAATTCTTAAGTAGAAATATGAATGAATTAAAATGTAACTTTTAATAAATATATATATATATATATACATATATATATATACAGTGTTCGACAAACCTATACATTTGCTCGCCCCGGGCGAGTGGATTTAACCCCCGGGCGAGTAAATATTGGCCCAAGCAGCACACGTTTGGTACTAGGTGGCGAGTAGATTTTTTTGTGTGGCGAGTAGATTTTTTGGTGATTTGTCAACCACTATATATATATATATATATATATATATATATATATATATATATATATATATATATATATATATATATATATATACAGTGTTCGACAAACCTATACATTTGCTCGCCCCGGGCGAGTGGATTTAACCCCCGGGCGAGTAAATATATATATAAATATAAATATAAAATATATGCTCTATGGGCAGAGACAAAGGAATGGACAGTGTCCACAATGCAAAATATTGTTAACCTTCAATAGCTGCAAAATGTAAATTTTGGCTCGGTATATCAAGCCCAATAATTACTTGTCCCTAATGGATAGAGTGCTGAAGAGAAGTGGGACGTTTTTGGGGCAGGGTAGTAGTGGTGAAAACATTAAGTATGTAGATGTAATGTGGAATCACTTCATGTGAGTTAGCCACAGCTGGGCAAATGTCTACTCTCTAAATATAGCATATTGTAGCAAAGGCACTCTGACGTTGTGCTTACTGAATCTGCTCAAATCAAAAGCTCAGATAGTAGCTATTATTGTATTGTATGTCTTTATTTATATAGCGCCATTAGTGTACATAGCTCTTCACAGTAGTAATACATGTGGTAATCAAATAAATAACAGATAATATAAATAACAGATCATGGGAATAAGTGCTTTAGACATAAAAGTAACATTTCGGAAGAGGAGTCCCTGCCCTGAGGAGCTTACATTCTAATTGGTAGGTAGGGAGAACGTACAGAGACAGTAGGAGGGAGTTCTGGTAAGTGCGTCTGCAGGGGGCCAATCTTTATGTATCCTGTGTTCAGAATATCCACAGTGCATTAAACATAGTAACTTGGATTTAGTTACAGTGTACGTTGGAAGCTCCTTTCGAGTGGTTTTTAGAGATGTGGGAGGTCTGTGGCGTCTAACAAGAACGCATGCAGCGATCCCGTGTCTAACCCTGCCCTCATGGTGTCCGACGTCTAATCGTAACGCCCACTGACTGTGCAAATCATGGTTATAAGTTAAGTTGCATAGATAGGAACTGTGTAGTAATAGTTTTCTTATAAATATTAATAGTGTATAAGATCACAGATTGAATATAAACATCAGATTCCAGAGTGCAAATATATATATATAATAATTATTATTATTTTTATATATATATAATATAATATATTGTGATTATATGCCCCACATATGGAGAACGTCTCTTCTAATTGGGTGGTATGAGAGAGTACCTTATATGAAGGATATATTAAAATATTAAATGAAAGGTGTAAAAACAAAGCCGTCATTTAGCCCATTAGGTGACAGTGTGGAGGGTGTAGATCCACTTTGATTCTCTTTGTAGCAGACTTCTATCCCAATTGCCTCTTCACATTCATAGGAATATAATCTATTCCTTGGAACTTGAGGGATCTGATGTTCCCATTGTGTTGTTCCCTTACATGTCGTGACAGAGGTGTATCTAGTTCATAGCCAATGTTCCAAAACATGTCTTAGCTGCCTGTGAGTTTTTCCTACATATTCTAGCCCACATATATACATGTGCCCAGTATATTACGCCTACCAGTTTGTGGAATATTTCAACTTCTATTCTTTTGACTTTTCACGATTTGTAAAGTTCTGCCTCGGCTTAATATATTGACATGCTTTGCAATTGTGGCTTTGTTTTTGTAGCCAGTTTTTTGTTGTTGTTTAGTTTCAGAGGACAAATGACTATGCACAGGGAGATCTTTGAGACTTTTAGATCTTCTCCATACAGTGTCGGGGTAGGGGTTCAGCATTTCTTTTAGGTCCTGGTCATGAAGACGTGTGTGCCAATGTTTTTTCATAATATCTACCATGTAATTCCATTGTTTATTAGATGGCAATGCACCATATAGTTTTTCGAGGGAGTGGAGGGTCCTTGTGGTCTTATTCCTGTAGAAGAGATTGTCTGCTTGAGGGCCCTATTGTAGTCTTTATTTAGATGTTTTGAGCTATATCCCCTTTCTAAGAATCTCGTTTTCATTATTTTTGCTTGGAATTTAAAATCTGAAATGTTTGACCAGTTCCTACGGTTTCTTATGAGCTGGCCGGTAGATATTCCTTGCATCGGAGCTTGAGGGGGTGATGGCTATTGGCTGTATGGTGGTTATTTGTGGCTGTAGGTTTACTATATAGTGCAACTAGCAAATGTTTTATTTATTTTTTAATCCTATTTGGGGGCCACTGGGGCCGCAGAATCAGGATGCTGTAACCCCTCCGGTGTATCAGGACCATGCGACCACGGCGTCGCTGAATGCGTAAAATGAGCAGTCGTCCTCTTCCATTTCCCCGTGTGCCGAAGCACAAAACCCGATCTCTTATGGAAAACCAGCTAAGAAAAGAGCCAATGAGGTTGCAATTGCCTCATGGGGTCCCAAGAGGGCCAGACCCCATGACGTAGTGAGTACATCTCAGTGCACCCAAAGGGTTAATTTATTAATTTTTCCACTATTTATAGAAAATGTGGTTATAAAATTCAGTCTTTGGTGTTTCTCTTTTTTTTTTTTTTTTAATTTTTAAAAGTTCTTCTCTCTTCAATTGTTTAACCTGCTTGTTTGTTCTTGAAACCAGCATTGTGGATAGTGGCCAAATTAATAACTTAATACAAAAACACTGTACTACTGTATACTGGGACAAATAAAAGGAATTAAGATGCAGAATAAAGATGAAAATTCAGTGGCACAACACTTTGCAGTCATCACAGTACTGCTGTTTGGTTTGCGTTTTCTAGGCATAGAGAGGGTTAACTGCGAGGTTATAGGGTTATCGGATTCAGCGCTCGAGGGCACAGTCTAAAGGTAGACTAAATGGATAATGGGATTTTCGTGTTTTTTTATAAACTAGTTTTTGTAGACATAGATGTACAAAAATTGTATTCAGTATGCCTTGTGAAATGTATATATTTAAATGTGATATATAATCATAATAATTGGAAGATTGATCAATAAGCAGCTGGAATATATATTACACCTATAGGTTGATTAGTAGTATACCCTAAGGATGGCGTCTACCACGCCGAGACCGGTCGGACAAGTTTTTTTTTTTTTTTTTTTTAATTGAAGAAAAATAAGCTTAATTTCTCTTTTTAACTTTGTAATCCGTCCTGTTTTTTTCCGCACTAGTTTTCTCCCACAGTGAATATTGAACAGTGAGCAGTAGTGTCCCGAAAACTGAACGTCTGGAGAGAAGTGCGGTTTCGAGAGATGAGCGCCGGTATCCGCTACAAAATGCACACAGAGGACTTCGGATTTCCTATAATTGTTCAACTGCTACATATCAAATCTAACTGCTGTATACAGTTTGTCTTATAACGGAGCAAGCGTATCACTGCTTAAATCAGATTTCTATGGTTAGCAGATACAGAAACCTGGAATGCATATCATTTACAGTAACTGGTAACTTTTAGTGTTTTCCCACCCACTCCTCAGGACACCCTCATCAGACCATATTTGTAGGACTAATCGGGGCATTACCAAGCACATGTGATTGTATTTATCTTCTATGAATCAGCGGTGCTCAAACTGGGGGGCGGGACGCACAAGATTTTTCTAAGGGGGCGCGGGCGGTTGCAGAGGTCCCGCGCTCTTCCCCCAAGGCATTTAAATTAAATGCCGGGGCATTGTGTGGGGCCTCTGCAACTCAACTTACTGAGATTCAGTAGGCTGCTGTGATGCAACGCCGCGATGCCATATGATGTCACATCACATGACCGGTGCCATGGCAACACAGCGTCCAATGACGCTGAGGGGTCACGTGACCCCGTGGCGTCATTTGACGCCGACACAAGAAGTGATGGGGGCATAACTAATCGTTTGCGAGCCCCTGTTCTATGTGACTGTGATTAGTTGGTTATCTCTATGACATGAGCTGGCTGGGGTGTCCAGAGGAGAAGGTTGAGAAACAGTGGTTTTAGATAAAGCCAGTAATTTTAGTAGACAGGTAATATAGTGTAAAAATACAAGAAAACAAGCACCACAACATTGAAAATGGCAACATTATATAAGACAAAATGCTTGCCTGAGATTATCCCCTGTGCAATCAGATGGCTTGCAATGAGTGGCCTTGTATTATGTTGTATAGGCTTCCAGAAGCAAAGCGCACAAATAGAATCTTCTTGCTCCAGTGAGATTACATGGCATTGCTGAGGGCTAGGGTGAAATTAAACTCTGAAATGGTTCACAGTCAAATGACTCCTTCATATACAAGGAAAAGCAGTCAAGAACCAAAAGCTACCAAGTAAAGCAAAAATGAACTGTAAGACAAAGTCTGGTAAAGAAGTTGTTTTTACTCATTCAGAGTGATGCCCAATAAGCTACTCGAGGCTTCATCATAGTCCACTATACATGAAGCTCTAACCGAGGTCATAGTAGAATTTAATTTAATTCAAAATATTTAACAAAGGAAAATAATTTCACAAGAACAGCGAGGCAAGTGTTTTCCAATTATTTGCACAACAACCTATTAACTGAGAATATGGTATGTTTTTCCCAAAGCGTGTATGCAAAAATGGAGCAAGAAAGAAAAGTAGGAGTAGAAATTGCTGATTAAGTCTTACACCTGGCAGAGTCCATGGGCGGGAAGAATCATTAAGCTCCAATATTGGGTATCAGAGCTCGATCAGCCATTAACCGACATTGACTTGAATGACTGTTAACATGCAATTGAGAACCAGTACCCCCCTCGCCCCCTAGTTTTTTTTAGCAAATTGATTTGACTTGGGCTAAGGGGCTCTTATCTGTCATGAGATTGTAAGCTTGTGTGTGTGCTGACATGTTCCATTCTCTTGCAGTGCAATGGAAAGTCACTCCCTCCTGAATCCAAACCTGCAGCAGGGGGAAGGGGTGCTCTCCAGCTTCCGCACCACATGGCAGGAGTTTGTGGAGGATCTGGGGTTCTGGAGAGTGCTTCTCCTCCTCATCGTCATTGCTCTTCTTTCCCTGGGCATTGCATACTATGTCAGTGGGGTGCTTCCGTTTGTGGAGAATCAACCTGAACTGGTGCACTGAAGCAATCGCCAAGCCTTTCTCCACATTCAATGTCTCATTACTTTTCAATGCCGTGGCATTTGTATGTACTGCATTTATAAATAGAACCACTTGTTTCATCCCTATCGAAAATGAATAAACTGGGACTAACTAGACAAACCATGCACAAGCTCAGAAGAGCGTACAAGGAATTGGAAAGGATTTTCTTTGATGTCGTCTTGAAGGCTGTTGGTGAAATGGACTTTCTCTGTATTTACAGGAAGTTTAAGGAAACCAGTAAACTCTATAGCCAGTTGTGCTATTGCTTGCAGAATATCTATGGTACGCCGCTATAACGCGGTGAGGTTAATCCAAGTCACCCATCGGTTGTGAGAAGGGAGATACTTGATTCTCTCTCTAGATGAGGGTTAAATGATTGAAAGGGTCCAGTTTAAAAAGTAATTAATATTTCATCTTAGATAAGCTTACTGTTGATGGCTTAATGAACAGTTTCAATTATGATAAAAGTGTTACTAACTGCCTCTTTTCTATATAAATAGACATTTCATTTCCACCAACCTAACAGCAAGTCTGTTTCTTGTTCCATTAATATATAATGTTACTTATTGTGGATACTGAATATACATCTATGTGTTATGGTAGGGAGACTTTAAGGTATTTTTGTAATTCTACTTGGGTGCATGTTAACTTCACTTCCAATGGAATGGTATATAATTCAAAATCAATTAAAACAATACACTTCTTGTTAGTTTCACAAACCAGAACTTCTCCAGAAAATGATGATCAAAACCTGGTAACAATGTATTCATTATTATTTTTTAAATTATTATTGGCAAAGAAAATCTGCCTTTATTTTGAATGCAAGGGTTCATTGCGTTGGTTTATGCTCATGTATTGACTAACTGGAGGGCCAATATCAATATATAATGTGTTACCGACCACATTTTGTTTTTAATGCTAAAGCACCAATGGGGTTAATGGCCTTTTGAGCGTTTGAAATTCATTTAGCATCTTAATCTGGTAGGATCCAATATAGGTATGAAGGTACACATCCATCGCAGGATCATTTGGGCTATCTTTTGTGACCACACAGCAATCTTCAAAGAAGAAGTGTAGAGTAAAGACCAATTAATGATGATACTTGAATGGTAGGTAGTACATCACAAACTGTACATGACCCTGCTTCTCACTGTAGTAAATAAGCGCCATTGTTTGTTATAAGGAAGTATAGACAAAAAGGTTACTGTCTTACATGGAAGGAAACAAACAGAAAAACAAGGAAGAAGATTTCGGGCATATGAATTACAGCTGATAGAATGAAACCTACAAAGACATCCGAGCGATCCGATCTTAAGGCCAAATACGTCTATGATTATTTTTACAGCATTTGCGTTTCAGTGCCAGCCAACCATTTTTGATAAACATCAGTATATTATTTTAGTAGCCCTGCTGGTCCTGGATTCTTTACCAGCTGAGTTATATCTTATTGTAGTAACATAAAAGTACAGGGACATCTTGTACACGCGTTTTCAAGATAGTGCAGAGACATCTTGTACACGCGTTTTGAAGATCGTGCTGTCCCATTCTGCATTTCATAACATCTGATGAATGGGCCATGGGGCCATATGTGCAACTTCAAATGGTCATGTGAATTGGTGATCATAAGGTTGACTACACAAGAACATAAAGATATCCGCATGATTTTTTGTTTCTCCAATAAAAAGTAACTAATTCTGGAAGGAAGCCCATTCTCCATAAATAATAACCTTTGTTCCAGAGGGGGTGTCAAGGCATTGTTGTTTTTGGCAGCCAATGGTTTAAAAAAAAAAAAAAAAAGAAGTAGGATTAGAAAGACGTTGCATTGCTTGCCTGTCTTGCAGTAAAAAGGGATTAATGACCTAAGCAGTTTGATGTGTATATATTGTTTTTCAGTGTTTTTTTGTGAAATGTGATGTGCTGCAGTAGATGTTCATTGCTATATTTCTGTGGTGTTTCCACTTATATTAAGCCTATTGATCTCTGCTTCTTTGCAAGTGTTGCTTTTTAAGCTTCCTATGTATTATTTGTATGAATGCAGAAAAAAGCTATTTTGCAAATGTCCTATCAGTAGAGAGCATAAGTTGTAAATCAGGGATCCTCAAGACTCCCCAACAGGTCAGGTTTTAAGGATAACCCTGCTTCAGCACAGGTGTTGAGCCACCTGTGCTGAAGCCGAGACTGAGCCACATGTTGTGAAGCAGGGATATCGTGAAAACCTAACCTGTGGCGATCTTGGGGACTAGAGTTGAGAGTTGTAAGTGAATTTTCTTGAATTCTAAGAAATGCGTTGTTGTTCTCAAACAATAAGAATATTTGTTTAATTTCCTGAATGTAAGTCTTAAGATGTTTCTCTTACGGGAGCCATTTACAAATGATTGTAATATAAGACAAGATATATAATTAAATTTAAAAAAAATGTTCTTTGCCGTTTATCATTACTTATTCCAGCACATTTATTTTTTCCTGTGTATAACGACTACATGTGTATTCTTATACCATTATGAGAAGGGTTTTTGTAATCCCATAAATATGTGGGAAATAGACTAATACATATTAAGGATCAAGAGATTGGCAAACTGGAGGGGGAAAAGTATATAAAAGCAAAATGAAGGAGTACAACCAACATTTGTAATGTGGTCAAAGTGTATTTCATTTATCAGTGTTTCATCTTCAAATCCATGCAGTACTTGCCTTGTTCATTCATGTTAATATACTGTAAGTACGGATATAGGATAAAGTATCTGTCGTCTAAATTTAGCATATGTTGAACTAGATGGATGTACAGTATGTCTTTTGTCAACCTTATCTACTATGTAACTATGTTCACTTTGTCTCCTGTAATCTTTACAGTGCTGGAGGTTTAACACGCGTTTCAGGCCCTTGTGGCGCTGAACAGATTAAACACCGGACTCTGCGTAAAATAAACCTTTTGGCTCTGAACACAGTTGTTGTTTTTTTATTATTATTACAGTATTAGCTTTGTTTTAGTTTTTCATGGGAACAGGTACTTGGACTATATTTTCCAGTACTGACAACGCCATAAACTGGTTATGTCTTCAACCTTTATTACCAATATATATATAATTGTTTTGTTTTGGTAATAAAGGTTGAAGACATACCCAGTTTATAACTTTAGATTATATATATATTCTCAGGTTTAAGAAGTACAGAAGATAACCTGTTTAACAAAATGCAGCTGCGTTTGTGTGACTGACCATGTGTTCTAGCTATAACAATATATCAGTTAGGTAAGACACTGACCATGTGTGATCTCAAGTGATCATATTCTAAACCTATGCAGTGTAATTGGCTTTTCATCAATTCAGAGGCAGGCTGTAGGATTGCTGTTTGCTATAAACCTTTGGATATCGATTTAACTAGGCCTACTGCTGGCCCTCAGTCACAGTGAATTACATCCCTGTAAAACTGCAAGACCCCAGTATTTCTTTGTGGCATCCCACAGCCATTTTATTTTGAATGGGTCATGTAACTTCACAGGGCAGTAATTAGTAAGGGGAATGTGATAATAAAATTTGTGACGACAAAAGACCGGTCCCCTTACTGTTGGTTATGAATGATATTTGCCTAACTGCTGTAATAGTTATTTTCTTCTAATTGTGTAGGAGAAAATAACAGGTATTTTAAATGTCAACTGGGAAATTTAGCAGTAAAAAAAATGCAAATAAAAACCAGCTGTTTTTGTGTTATTCGTCAGACTTCATTTTGTTTAATTCCACACAAGCATAATATGCAAGAATAAAAATGAAATGTATCTGATTTATTGTAAAAGTTATTGGACTATCTTACACTGCAAGAATCTTCTGTCATCGCCATCAACATCATTCTCTTAGCTTTCGTGAGTTTTGAATATTTGAAAAGCAATAGGGATTTTCTAACCCTTAAAACAATCATCACATTTGTTCCACATTAATAAGGCACTAAACTCTTAACTCGAGACTCATGATATGACGTTGACTAAAACAACAAAGTGACACGACAGTGCCGTTTTTAAATAAATATCGGCGGCGTCCACCCATAGAACAGGAAGTTACATCATTACATTTACGGAATGTTCGGAGTCCCGTTGTCAAGCAACCACTGAACATATCAACGCTCTCGTACCGGCATCTCCGACAGCGCTAGAAAAACATACATAATGACGTAGAGCGGTGGCAAAACAAAGCCCCTAGCCACGTCCTAGCCGACATTGTGTATTAATGTGAATGCCACACCAAGTAATATAAAGGTTATTTCTAATGGTTGATCATATCTTTCTACACACACATAAACACACCACCAATATTATAACAAAAAAAAGTTGCTGTTTCCAGGAGATTATAGGAAACAAATAAAACTATAGTGCAATTATAATCTATCATAGATATTGCAAATAAAAATATCCGTTGTGAGTGCATTCACATGTCTCAGACAGGTCTGCAACCCTGCTTTTCGCCTAGCATACAGTGCTTTAACTGCAGCAAGGGATTCTGGGAAATTACATGCAAATGAGCACACACTGTCAACTTCACATGCATTTTTGTATGAGCCCCTATGAGCTTATTTCTGTTGCATGCAGAGCTTTTCAGGACATAGCCAGAAAATCCACTCACAGACAGCTGTTTCCACCACTATGCATTTTAACCCATGCTGTGCTGAAAAGCTGTGTAATGCGGCAGGCATAAACTCGTAGGGGTCCGTGTTAAAATGTATTTGAAGCAAAAGGTGACAGTGCTCATTTGCATGTCTTCCCAGAATCCCTGGCTGCAGGGGAAGCATTGTATGCTAGGAGATAATGGGGAAAGGCAGGATTGCAGACCTGTCTGAGACGTGAATGTGCTCACAAGTGATATTTTTATTTGCTGTATGTTGTACGTCGGAGGTTTTTTGTCACTTTTTTTACCCACCATAACATTTAATATCATAGATATACAATTTTATACATATCCCATTTTGCAAAAAGACCCTTATATTAATCATATCAAAATACTTATAAACATCTAAACCATGCATACGTGTAACTAGTCGCTGGGCCAATTCAATACCACACACACCTACAGCTTATTAAATCATATATTTAAAACATCATCTATTGCATCAATTTATAGCACAGTGTGTGTGGTATTGGATACTTTACAAGAGAAATGATATGTAGAAAAAGATCTCAAAATGCTACAGCACTACCCAACTACTAAATAAGAAGACAATAGTCCTAATTGCTCAACATATCCCAAGAAGTTAATCATACACATGTTCATTAATAGATTATTACAAATATATTTTTTTACAAAAAGCCATTTTATACAAGAGTATTTTTACAAAAACATTTTTAAATCAAGGGACTCATTCATTCCCCTAGGAAACACACTATCCAGTTTAAAGATCCACTGAGATTCCTTTCTAAGGATTATAAATGGTGGAACCCCATTGATAATCTGGTATCAACTGACTGACACTGTCTAATGTAATGAAAATGTCTAGCAACTGATGAATCTGCCACAATATCAGGGTTTAGTAGTTACCTGTTTCTTAGTAGGTCAAATGGTCTTACCTCATAACATATCCTACAAGGTCACCACAACAAATACATAAAATCAGTTGAATTACAGGTGTAAATGATTTTCATTTCATTTTCATTCTATATTGTTTACCCAAGGGTGTCTACGTGTGTCCCCTTTAATTATTGAATTGCAATGTATACAATTTAAGCATGGGAATATACCAAAACCTTTTGTGATAAATTAAAAAAAAACAACCTTGTATTTGCCTAGATATCTGTCTATCTGCTTTGACCAATTGGTCTCGAAAATTTCTCTCCCTACTGTAAGAGAAAAGAGGGGACATTTTGAGGACATTGACAAATTTTTGATAATGACCCATTGTTACGCAACGTCTAAAAATGGAGTCTTATAAACCTAGGCGCTGAAATGTATTTGGAAACCAAGGGAATCCTCATCTTATTGTTTTTTCTTTTAGGTATTAGTTAATTATCTCTATCGGTTTCACACTTGTCAATTGTTTGTCTCTTATGACCCCTATCAAGGAATTTGGTTACCATTTGGAGAAACCTATCATCCGAGATAGTGGGATCAGAGATAATCCTCTTAACCCACAATACTTGTCCCAAGGGTAAATTGTCAATTAGAGTCGGTGTATAAAAGCCTACAAGGAGATTGTTTCTATCGTTATCCTTCACATAAATGATTACCCTACATTTTTTGTAATTGGAACATCCAAAAAATGTATGACAGTCAGCCAGCATCATAAACCTAATTGTGGGTTATGTCAAATTAATACAGTTTATAAACGTTACTATGGACTCCATGCTACCCTGCCAGAGGAGGAAGACATTGTCAATGTACCTTCTCCACAAGAGGGAATGCTATATGAAGTCCCGATTTGTATATACTAAATGGTTCTTAAACGTGGCCATGAATATATTGGCATACTCAGGTGTCACATTTGAGCCCATAGCAGTACCTTGTTTTTTTAGATAGAGCGTACCCTTGAATCTAAAATAGTTCTATAAGATAATTTCCAACAGACGTAGATGAAATTCCTTCAACTCAGTTTTGATTGCATCACCCATCATTTCCTCCACCGCCCCAAACTCCCTTCATGTGAAATGGAGATGTAAAGACTGCACATCCATAATTGACAGGATTGTCTCATCACTGACCTACCAAAGTCCTTGATCAACCTCAACAATTGCCTAGTATACTTTAAAAAAAAACAGTTTATTCCACACAGAGTTTCAGGATCACATCCAGGTAGACCAACAGCAACTGGTAAATAATAGAATCAGTTCCAGCCACTTTTGGTCTACCGGGTGGATCTACTGGATCATTGTGCACCTTAGGGAGGGTATATAGTACCTGCTTCACAGGACATTTGTTTGTAACAAACTGTTTTAAGTCTTTCCTCAATGAGATTTCGGGTATATACCTCTTGATCTATCAGTCTCTTCCTTATTCTGGGTGGTAGGATCGAAAGTCATAATAATAGTGAATAATGCCGCATATTGGACAACTGTCTCAAAATTTCACTCTTATATTTGTTGTAGTCTATTACTACCAAAGCTCTGCCCGGATTGTCAGTGTCATGATAATATAATATTAAGAATGTTAATCAACCTGATGCTTTAGCGGTTAATATAGCTACATTTGATTTTAAAAATATAATATATTGTTTTTATAACAGGTCAAGACTTTCACTGGGTCTATGCTGGTCTTCAAAAAGAGCTTAATTGGGGGGGCCTATCACTGATGACCCACTAAAAGTGACATATATGTTTAGAAGGCAATAAACGATAGCCAGATATTAGTCTGTCAGCTTCAAAGGAAACTAACATTTCTGAGATATCCCTTCTGCATCCCAGAGACAGGTGACCCACAGGTCACCGCTTAGTTAGAGGACTTTATTAAAAATGAGAACATCATGTGATGTCATCTATGCTGCATAATAACAGGTACATATTTGTAATTGTTGCAAGGATTAGTCTTGTTACATGTCATAATAATTATTGATATCTCATCCCTTTTGTTTCTAAAGCCCTCTCCCGCCTTAAACCTTTCTCACTGAATACCCCACACCTCTGGAATGCCCTTCCCCTCAATATCCGACTAGCACCCTCTCTATTTTCCTTTAAGACCCACCTTAAAACACACCTTCTGCCCTCCCCCCTGCCCTCTCTCGCGTTTCCTCTTCTTTCTCTCTAGATCTTTTCTATACTAATGTTTCACGTTATAAAAAAGAAAAGGTATTCCTGACAACTTGTTTTTAAAAAAGAAAAAAAGCCAACGGGCGTATCATGAGAAGTTGCTAGACTAAGTGTTAAATAAAATGGAGTTAAGCTCCAACTTCTATTTCCCAGAATCGATGCTTAAGACAAGGTGTTTATCTAAAGCATTTTATGCATTTATCTGAGTATTAACTAAAAGTGGCATAACTGTAATGTGTACCTTCCTAATAAAAAGATTGAAACAAAAAAAAAAACCTTCTTAAGGAAGCATATGAGTAGCTCCGTGGCTGATACTTTACACCTCATACATAAACCTTGGCCCCTTGCAGACACACTTTCCAGAACTCCCTCCTTCTGTCTCTGTACGTTCTTTCTACTTACCAATTAGATTGTAAGCTCTTCAGAGCTGGGACTCCTTTTCCTAAATGTTACTTTTATGTCTGAAGCACTTCTTCCCATTATGTGTTATTTGTATTACTTGTTATTTAAATGGTTGTCACGTGTATTACTGCTGTGAAGCGCTGTGTACATTAATGGCGCTGTATAAATAAAAACATACATACATGAGTGCATTTAAATATTGAGGCAGGAACATAAATGTCTTTTTTTAAGGAGTTTTTTTTTTCCCCTGTCATAAATCCATCAATCTGATTTACGACAGGGGTGGGCTTATGTGGTTTTCAATTGGAGAAGAATGGTATATAGGGATTGCCCTGGAGTTATGAAATCAGAATTCAACAGAGGTGTGTTTTGGACCAAACGTGGATTTTCATATTTCTACACAAGTGACTTCTCTGGGGGAGAACCTATGACATATGGTAACGTACGGTATAGGGTTTTATGTTTTATCCTGTTATTTTAAGAAACTGTTCTACATTTATTGTAACTGTATGTTCTTGTCATCTTTTTCCTGTAATCTGAAGCACTATATATTTTATATATATTAAACAATTCTTTTAATAAGTAATGCTTTGGGGCTCTGAATGAACTCTTGCATGCTCTGGAGTATTTACATTTTTGCACACATTTTGCTACAACAGATATTTGTGTGTTTTTTCTATAATAAACAGGGATCTGAGACCCTGGCAGATGTATATTAATTATACATATTTTGCATGATTTCTTGGGTGGTGGAAACATATAGATATGATTGCAATTGAGTAAGGGGATAATATTAACTAATTGAAAGTACCTTGCAGAGGAGAAAGGTGAGTTGGCTAGAGTAGCCGTGTGTATTAACCCTGGTTGCATATCTAAGTCACACGCTCACTTGTGTGCTGTTTGAGACAGATGGTATATGGGGACGGATTGAGGGGAGATATTGTTCATTTGAGGGACCTTTGCGAAGGTGAAAGGTGGGCCAGCTTTAGAGTTGTGTATTAACCCTTGCCCCTTATGCAGGTCACTTGCTCACAGGTGTGCCATACGTGACAGTGAGGTTTGAATATTATATATTTTTATCAGAACCCAAATAACGTAAAATCTTTTTATCATTATAGTTGAAATTGATAAATGTAGGCTTTCTATCAAACTTGAATTTCCACAGGTCCTTCTTTACCAAATGTGTAAAGTTTTCAAATGTATTGTTGAAAACTGGTGGAACATATTTACTCTTGCCTCTTAATTTATTAAACTCCAAATCTACCAAATCTTTTCCTGAGTCTAAATTGAATGTCACACATGCTTTATGCTACTATAAATTGATGCAATAGATTATGTTTTATATATATGATCTAATAAGCTGTAGGTGTGTGTGATTTTGTATTGGACCAGTAATTGATTAATTTCGCTTATGCATATTTTAGATGTTTTGAAGTGTACCCCTCCTTGCCCAACTCTAAGCGCGTATGTATATACGTACATGGCATTACCCAGTCTCTAATACCTTTTTATAGTGCTGGATTTGTGCAGGTTGGGCATGGATCTGCAGATACAGTAGTGTTCCCAAATGAGAACAATCATGGGCCATTGCTATAGGCGCTAACTAAATGGGGCACGTTCCCTAACTGAAAACAATAAAGGTGATAAGACATACTTCAATCTGACTTTTTGAGACTTGAAAAGTGGATTTCCCAAAACAAACTGTTTTTAAACACTGACAAGACTGTAACAATGGTATTTGGGACCAAGGCTACATTTTTAAAGCTTCCAATGACTGAGCTCCAGATCAGAACCAACGCTAATACCACCCTAACTCCTGTTACTAGTTTTAAATAGTTGGGAATATGGTTTGACTCCCACTTAACATTCGTGATGCATATTGATACCCTGATATCCAAAACCTATGCCAAACTAGGCGTACTTTAAAGTAACAAATCCTCCCTAGGTCTGCTGGTCAGAAAGCATATCGAACAGCAGATGCTAACATCAATTATTGACTACGGGGACATTGTCAATGGCTTGGCACCCTAAACCCACCTTAGCACACTTAATACCCTCTACAATTCAATATGCCATTTTGTTCTCCAATGCAACTACAACACACATCACTGCGAAATGCTCAAAGAACTAGATTGGTCATCACTTGAGTCTAGGCGCAAAGTTCATCTTTCCTGTCTTGCCTTCAAATACTTTCTGGGCAAGCTACTCATCTATCCGACCAAGCTCCTCACCCCAACCACATGCAGCACTTATCATCTGAGATCTGACTCCAAAAGACTGTTCATGATCCCAAGGTTCAGCAAAGTTTCTGGCCGCTCCTCCTTCTCTTACCGTGCACCACAAAACTGGAACAAGCTACCGGAGACTCTCACAGCCACCACCAGTCTAAGCTCTTTCAAAACTAAAGCTGTCTCCCATTTTGATCTGGTCTGTAACTGTTACATACACCTATATTATCTCTTAACTGTGCATGCAATGTCTTGTATATAATGTATACCTTGTTCACTTATGTAACTATGTATTTGCAACCATGTAACCATTTATCATCTGAACTCCATGCCCAGGACATACTTGAAAACGAGAGGTAACTCTCAATGTATTACTTCCTGGAAAAACATTTTATGAATAAATTAGGACATATAGCTATACACTAAAAAACATATTTACAACTTACAATGAGGCACTCTGTAACTGCCACTCCCAAGAAATCTAGTTCTAGTTATATATACCCTCCCATCTCCTTGTGGGGATATCACTGGTCATGAGACATACTGGGGAATGGCTATCCTTTCTGCATAATCATACGGTGCATAGTCATACATAGTCTCATGGTGGGGAGAAGAGCAACCTGAGTGATCCTACGCAGTTAAGCCATTAAGGCTCTTAACCCCTTATTCTAACAAGTGGTCCCTAAAGTGGGGCTACAGAAGTATATTGATATATGGTTAATATGTGTTTGTTTGCAAAATGGGATATGTATAAAATTGTATACCTATGATTTTTGTTTTCTTGTCTCCTCGGCTGTATTAATTCTTTTTATATTGGTGTAGTTTATTATATATGTGAATTTAGAAAATATGATTATCAATCATTAGAGATAATCTTCATGTTACTTGGTGTGTCATCCACATTAATAAGCATATTGTCAACTAGGATGTGATTAGGGGTTGTTTTGCCACAGCTCTGTATCATTACTTATGTTTTTCTAGGCATGTCGGAGATGCCGGTACTAGAGCGTCTGTTGATACTTTCAGTGTTTGCTTGACAACAGGACTCTGAACATTCCGTAACTTCCTGTTCTATCTGTGGACGCCGACATTTATTTAAACGGCACTGTTGTGCCACTTTGTTAACACCTACCCGATGAAAGGCCCATTGCGGGCCTGAAACGTCGCTTTTTTGATGCCTGATTTGTTCCTTTGAAATAAAGGCAACCTGTTGTATACTACAAATGAGTGCTGTATAATATGGTCTGAGGGATTGACATAATACTACAATGGTGTGTGTTACTTAGTTACATTGGCAGTGTGCTGCTTCTCGTTCTATATTATTCCTAGTAAATATGTAGTGGGGATACGCTTGAAGAGACAATCACCTTCCCTCAAAGATATAAGAAGATAGAGAATTGTTTGGCTCTCCTTGGGGTATTGAGGATTTGTTTCTTTTTTTAACATAAATAACATTAAACAATTCATCCACAGATCGAATTTTCTTAAACTCAATATTTGCTTGGCTTGTATAATAAACAGATATATTTTCATCATGTAGGCTGACAGGTCCCTGAACTCACCATACTGAGATACTGTAGAAGGATTACTATTCTATTCAGATAATTTGGTAGCACTATCCTAAAGTAAGGCTACTTAAACAGTGTGCAAATTACACCACCGATGCCAGAGGAAAGGTAAGGTTTATTCATTTTGTGTTACAATATATCATATATATTAGGGTGCTTTAACCATTTCTGCTTTGAGCGTTAAATGAATAACACTATTAATGCACTTATATACATCTGAATATATGTATTGAAAATGTCTTCATATGGTAATACAGTTTCTAAATATCGTTATAGCAGTACCACGTATCTTTGAATAATATGAGCAAGAGATATCGGCGGTTCAGCAATTGTTCACATCATTGGAATGAATTCACCGGAAGATTATTTCCTCTCTCCTTGTTAAGTATATTATCTACCATCTTATACTTTTTATTTTATTATACATATTTTCAGGATGTCCTATTATACTGTACTGTATATCAATGTCTACATCCATGTTATTACTGGGTTTTCCAATATCAGTATCAGAAATACGTTTGGAACAATTAAATGCACAGTATGCCCTTAGTTCTGACTGTCCATTGTCAAATTGTATATCTTGTGGGTTGTCATGATCGTTTGTGCTGTGTCGGTACATATAGTTCTTTGAATTACTTTACATTTATCTCTGATTGGGTTTAAGTTTAAACTCTCCCTATGAGATAGATATTCATTAGAAAAACGATGTGATAAATCATACTGAGTATATACACTTAAAAGATAATCTGAAGTCTGTACCTGGCACTATTCAACAGCCTTGACAAACGAACATGACACCTGCCTGTGCCTGTATTTGATTAATTCATTGATTTTATTCAGATGTGTCTGACTTCACAGGAGAGGTATAAATAACACACACCTCTCCTTGTCTTTGTACTCCTTGAAAAAGCGCCAATCTGGCGCGAAAAACGTGGGAGATTTTTTTTTTGGTCTGTTTTGTACTTTGTTCCATGTGTTTTATGTAGTTTCATAAACCTTTTTTATTATTGATTCATCTGGTGAGTTTCTTTACATTTTTTCATGGTTTCGCTGTCTCCGGATTTGAATCATGTGTCAGATGACTAGTGTATGTATTCCTTAAACCTCATGTAAAAAATATTTCTGAATCATTATGTCCAATAAATGGTATCACAACTTGCAAAAATCAATTCATCATAGTCATAAATATAGTCATAGAAACTTCAAAATTCAGCATAATATTAAAACACTGCCCTATTATAATATGTTAAGGTCTTTCCGTGTTCAGCCCCTTTATTGCTGGGGAGACCACTTTGTTCTGTGTCCATACGCCTATACAGTACCAAACGGTTATGGAAACGAGAGAATGTTACCACACTTTTGCT
Organism: Ascaphus truei; assembly: GCF_040206685.1. Lineage (NCBI taxonomy): Eukaryota > Metazoa > Chordata > Amphibia > Anura > Ascaphidae > Ascaphus > Ascaphus truei. The sequence continues at coordinate 64,556,737 of NC_134484.1, forward strand.
TTTAGAGGTGCCAGCAGCTGATTGCAAAGCATTATGATTTATATGTTTGCTTACACTTTTCCCTTCCCGAACCTCTCCAGCAACTAAAGAGGTTCACATTATCTGAACATTTTAATTGTTTTGTTTTTTTGGGGGGGGTTGGGGGTTAGCTAAATTAGATTTGTTTACATTAGAAATGAGGCGTCTAAGAGGGAATATGATAACTATACAAATATATTCGAGGTCAATACAGAGAGCTTTCAAAAGATCTATTCATCCCGAGGGCAGTACTAAGGACACGTGGTCGGAGATTTCACCAGCAATAAAGGAAAGGGTTCTTTACAGTAAGGGCAGTTCAAATGTGGAATTCATTACCCATGGAGACTGTGATGGCAGATACTATAGATTTGTTCAAAAAAAGGTTGGAAATCTTTATAAAAAGGAAAGGTATACAGGGATATATCAAATAAGTAAACATGGGAAGGGTGTTGATCCAGGGAGAAATCCGATTGCCGTTATTTGGAGTCGGGAAGGAATTTATTTTTCCCCTTATGATAAATCATTGGATGATGTTTAACTGGGGTTTTTTGTTTGCCTTCCTCTGGGTCAATATACTGTAAATATAAATATAGGATAAGTATCTATCGTCTAAAAGTAACATAGGTTGAACTTGATGTACATATGTATTTTTTCCACCTCATCAACTATGTACTGTAACTAATGTAACTGCTTCATCCTTTGCCTTTTTTTCCCCAAAGGAAGATGAAAATATTAACCTTCAGTGATTGAGCCTGGCAGGAAAAACAAAGTACACAAACAATGAATACCTCAGCTGGAGAAATGTCAGGCTGCAGTAGGATCACAGTTGTGTTTATCTGAGTGCTGTCCTACCGCTCTCTCTCTAATCAGACACGTTTTCAATGCTATGATTGTCTATTGTATATATTGTTCTAGCACTGGTATGGCAAAATGCTACCTTTGTGTATTACTTTAATTATGCAAATATGCAGTGATAAGGCTACCATCATATTCTTTCTCCTTCTGAAACTTTGGCTCCATCTTGTAAATAAAAACCTGATCAAAAAATCCTTGGCACCCTGCATGTTTGAATCCAGTCTAATGATGGGAACGTCCTGCAGGCTGCCGCCCACACGTTGTGGTCGCTGTGATTCATGATTGTCCCATTCTCCTCTTCTTAGGAAATGTCTCTTCTGGGTAAAACCCTACCATCATGGGAGCTGAAGTCATCAAACTCCATAGTATGCAATGTGCTTGGCCTTTCATTAGTTTCCGCACTGACTGAGTATAAACAACAATTGTCAGGACAGGGAAGATTTGTACAGGTTACTTTTGTGGCCAACCTCAGTCATAATTACATTGGACAAGAATTCATAAAGCATAGACAAGAGGTTCAGTGTAAATCTTTAGAAGGTGAAATAGACCAACTTCTAATGTGAGCCTGCTACCAAAACATGCACAATACATGTATTACATATGTCCTGGAACCTGTCCGGTCTTTTCCCTGTTCTAAGGCTGCTATCATTCCACAGTGTAATGTTGTACAGTAGCATTGTAACTCCCTTGTTGGCTTCTCAGCCTGTTGCCTGGCAACTCTTCCACTGGCTGATTGGTATGATCCAAGACCCCTGGCTGTTGGGCTCTCCCTGCCCCTTTTCCTGCATGTCAAGTCATATCTTCTTCCAGCAAGCAGCAGTCACCTCACTTATCTCCTCTGGTAAAGTGAATGTAATTTACCTATCCCTATACCTTGCATTTCCCATTTGCCATTCAAGCCCCCTTCCCTCTCCATTGTTCCCATCCCACAGTGTTTACCTCAGTATCTTTTTCCCTTTTTATTTCTATTGTTGTGTCCAATAAACAGTTCAGCAATTAAGAAGCTTCCCCTTGCTTACGTGAAAAGAAAAAACTCCCATTGCGTAAAATGTTAATTATGTTTTGAAATATAAAAAGGGTTGTATTAGATGCACGTACAGAAATTCCAATAATTAAAACAGGGCATGTTTGGGGCACATGTTACCACTGCAGGATACAACTGGTCACCCTTCAATAAGTCGCCGTTGTCGTCATTGTTCAAGTCCCAGCCAGGTAGGTGAGGGCGTCCTAATATCCGGGTGCTCCGATGTCCAGACTCACTCCCATGGCTGTGTCCTCTGCAAACACGGTGACGACTTCCCCAGCAAGGAACCCACGAAGTTAGGTTGAATATATCGGAACAGTGAAAATCCCACACTGTTGGCTCTGGGGCTCAATACCCACAATGTGAGCCATTCGCTTATGGAGCACTAAAGCGGAGCCGCTGACGTCACAGATCACAATAACAAAGACCTTCTTTAGGAAGGTGGATACAAATAACCTATTGTTGGCCTAAAGTAACCATAAAAGGTCCTGGATTGATAACATTCCCTTGGGGCAATTTATGAGACTCAAGAGGAATTGTAGTTTGGAGGTGGATTTCGATGTACAATCCGATGATCTGTTTGAGAAATTTGTTCAGAGAGGCTATAGTCCGACTGTGCTGTCCACGGCACTGACTAAAATTAGGGAGCTGGACAGGAAATCATTATTATCAAGTAAGATTAAAAACAGTGATTCTAATGTATCCGCTACTGAGAATATTCAGGTCCCTTTTGTCACCAATTATAATTCAGGTAGCTACCAAATACAGGCCATTATTGACGTTACAGGAATCGCGCCACACTGATGCGACCAGCTAGTGCTAACTCGAAATGGCTTGCCGCAGGATCCGTTAAAGTAAAACATAGTGGAATGGGACACATAAAGCAATTGTTGCTCAATACAATAAAACTCCTACGCATTTTGTAGAACTAGTCTACTTCTTCAGGGATCGTTGACTGCACAAATACAGATGCTATACAGTGGTGTGAAAAAGAAAGTACACCCTCTTTGAATTCTATGGTTTTACATATCAGGACATAATAACAATCATCTGTTCCTTAGCAGGTCTTAAAATTAGGTAAATACAACCTCAGATGAACAACAACACATGACATATTACACCGTGTCATGATTTATTTAACAAAAATAAAGCCAAAATGGAGAAGCCATATGTGACAAACTAAGTACACCTTATGATTCAATAGCTTGTAGAACCACCTTTTTATGACTCAGAGGTTAAAAAAATTAATTCTATAAAATATGGTTCTCATAGTTGCTTCATCTGTTAAGGATCACAAATGATGTCACTTACATCATCTATATATGTCGGTAAGATCAGATATTTAATATTCCATATCTGCTCCAGTGGGTGTTTATGCCATTGTATATATTTTGTCCCTTCTCATACTATGAAAATTTGCTAAGCAAAGTAAAAAAAAAATATATATATATATATATATATATATATATTTTAGAAATTATGCAGCTGCTTTATACCTCAGGTCATAAGAATAAAAACGATTGCAAATCAGCTTGGTTTACATTTGCTCTGCAATGTTGCACGTCTGTCTTGCACTGACGTCTTTAAGACCCTTAGTGACACTGATTTATCTTGCAGTGCACATTTATTTTACGGCCATATTGCTCTGGAACAATCTGTTCTACACATCTGCATCTGGGACAAGGGAAAAAAAGTGGCACACTGTGAGTGATCATTCGCATGTCATTACCCAGAATCCCTGGCTGCAGTGGAAGCGTTGTATGCTAAAAGATAATGGGGGAAGGCAGGGTTGCAGACCTGTCTGAGACGTGAATCTGCTCCCAAGTGGTATTTTTATTTCCTCTATAATACCATATAATAATAGTTGCCTATGTATGTGCGGAATACTGTAGGTTAATATCAGACCCCTTTTCTGCTATCCGAGCCCTAGTTATGGGTTCTGTTTGTTTACGTGCCTTTCAAAGTTAATGTAGCCATATTGGTCTTGGAGAAATGTAGATTAATTGTACGTTGCAATACCTTGTACGGGACCAATCTCAGCCCTTAGGGTTCTTTACAAAATCTCATAGGTTTCTTCTTCAAATGTACTGTGTGGTTTCAAAAGCGCTTCACACTATAATTTCATCTATGGAGAAGCCTAATTTGGATCCCATAAAAGGAATGCCCATCTAGAATGAATCGACATATAACCTATTATGAGCATTAATTTGCTTTACCTCGGTTACATTTGTTAACCTTGTTTTAGAAAGAGGTATATGATATTTATCAGAATAAAATCAGAAAGGATGGAAATTAGTATAACTGCCATATTCTTTAAAACAGAAAGCGGAATTGTACATTTGTAAGTAAAAAAAAAAAAAAAGAAAGTGGGGTTTTCCCAAGTTCATAATTTAAAAAGTAGTGGTACTCTGAGCCTCCTATTACCATCACTCTTTGTTTGTTAACAGACTTTATGGAGCAAGGTGCACAACTTGTAACTTCTTTACAAATCCTTAACACTGACATAACAGTGCGTACTTTTAAAAGTTTGATATGCGATGAGTTCTCTTAACTATTTCCCGCCGATTCTAGTCACAATTAACCAAATGGGTAATATGAATTGTGAGGGAATTTAACCCTTTCACTGCTAGGGAGGCCTGCAATGCAAAACCTTTTTTGGCAATGAATAAGTTAATCAATGATTCCTATGAAAAAGTTACACTGCAATGCGATTGAAGGAAGACTTTGGGTCAGTGTAGCTAGTTCTATGGTTGATGCACTGCCCAGTTATACACTAGAGTCTGAGTTATAATCTATAGTGGGTGTGTAGAAACGGGCCTCCAATGGGATTTAGGACCATATTTAAGAAGCAATCCAAGCGGGCGATTTTTTGCCTTTTTTTAAAAAAAACATGGAATTGAAGCAGGGGGTTACCGGAACCGAACCCCATTCATTTCAGCTTCCGGGGACCCCGTGCTTCCGGAGGCCTTAAGAGGTGCTGGTAGCTGCTCGGCTTGCAGGGTTCCCACCATGGTGAAGATTCAAAGCTCCCGCGCTCTGCGGGTCAATAGGAAACCGTGACATCATCAGGTTCAACTTCCTACTGGCCCGCGTGACACGGAGGCTTTAAACTTTGCAGCAATACCGGCAACCCACTTTGGAGGTCTTTGGAGGTATTTTACATTTTGTATTGCATTTTAATTAAAGTTTTAAACTGATTAATTAACAAAAAATAGTTGGTATTTTAGTCCTATGTGGCCTTTTCCAAATTTAAATTGATATATTTACTATGAATTTGAATGTTTATTTGACATATAGCACTTTAAATTGTAATGTTCTTAGTTGAAACAAGCTATACAGCACTCATTGGTAAGGGTATAAAAACATGGACATTTGAGGCAGCCACCAACCCCTGACGAAGCTTTGTTTCCTGAGCGAAACGCATAGGGTTCACTAGGTGGCGCTGTTATCTTTAACCAGAGGAGATACGAGGTTCATTTGGAGGAGTTGGGAACGTGCTAGTTTTTGATGCGAGACACGTGACGTCAGACGCTGTAACGTCGCTGTGACGAGGAACCCAGAAGTGCGGAGAGAAGTGAGGCCGCCAGGAGCCCAGCTATTGCTGGCATCAGCATCGTTCTACAGGCTCCTAATGCAATGGGACTTCCCCAGGTTATATCATACACAGCGGCGACAGCTAGCCTCCATACCCTTTGTACCCTCGGATGCTGCACTACCAGTACTTAATATGTAAGTGAGAATTGGGGCTTGTGGCCCATAATACAAATTGCACGTTTACTAAAGCAAGGATTGTGCTTGTCTTCTTTTTCCTTTTCACTTTATGAAGATTCAAACCTCTCGCGCTCTGCGGGTCAATAGGAAGCTGTGATATCATCAGGTTTAACTTCCTATTGGCCGATGTGACGCGGGGGGCTTTAAACTTTGCAGAGATACCGGCACCCACTTTGGAGGTCTGTATGTCGGGAAGCAGGGGATCCCCGTAACTGAAATTAATGGGGTTCCGCTTCAGAGACCATCCTATGTAAAAATAATAATTAAAAAAATTAATTGCTTGTTTAAGATGTGCTACTTCATAATTAGACACATTCCAGGACAGCTCGGTAAATATGCCCTTTACGGATTGGTGCTCCAAGCTTAGTAGTGGAAGTTCCACTCTAGCTTGAGAGAAAAAACACCCAGACAGCACTTAATTAATACAGAGAATCCCATGATCTCCTTAATTCTCAGGGAGTTGTAGGAAGCTTGGATCAAAATAAAGTGTATTTACACAGAAGTTTATGTACTTACTGAAACATAACATTTCAATGTATAAAGACACTAAAATATGTGCTATTTGTCAAAGAACTTAAATAAATTGCCCTGCTGAAAGGAAAAACAATTTGTCGAAAAAATGTATAACAAATGTCGGGTGAAAATGATACCTCCCTGCTCTGCAAGCAAATTTCTTTGTGTAATTCCTGTCCTTTTCTAGTTCCAAAATGCTACCATTGTTGCAGTCCTTATCCTCTTGCACAGTTGGGAAGCCTGAAGGTAACACCACCTCTTGTTCTTTTACTAATCCTCATGGCGGTCTATTCATTAAACTCCGATATTACCAGTGCAATTTGACGGGATACAAATGTGGCATTTTCATTTTATCTATTAGCAATGATTCATGCATAAAAATCACAGTTTGACAACTCATTTGCATGCACTTTTTTTGCACAATTTGCTATAATACTGTCCAAAAAGTCACAGCCAGTAATCTCTCCTCCCTGAGATGGACAAAATAGGTCTTTTGAGAGAGGGATAGGGCACATTGACTTATATACTTCCTGGATATAGATCCAGCTATAATCGTTAGATACCTAGGAAATATGCAAATACAAAAAAAATCAAATATATACAAATAGTTTATTTGCATATTTCTCAGGTATCTCAGGTGTGCAGGGGCATGAAGATAGTGTGTGAAAAAAACAGATTATTTGTTCCAATAAGTATGCTTGGACACAGGCTTCTTGCAGTTCCAAATATAATTTATTCTTGAGGCAGTTTACAATACCCAGCTTCAGTTAGTACAAGAAAGGATATCAACAGGCATTTTACAGGTTAGCAATAGAGAACAGACTTGGGCATCCATTTTCTGCTCAGTTCTGATGCATCTATTGAGAAACATGATTCACATAGTAATTTCTAGCTACAAAATGAACCTATTACAATTAAGCAGTAATCAGACACAGGGAAACAGGGGAATGGGGAAAGGAAAGCAGACCCTCGCTACAGCTTGACTAAAGGTCACTCTGTCCAGACTTGCGGCCCTGTGTTCAACCATTTAACCCCTTACTCGTATTGTAATTGCACTTGAAATATGGCTCAATGAGCACAGAAAAGCCCTAGATATTAATACGGGCGTGAAGTGCTTTTTCTAGAAAACTAGACCGGCTACAACACAATTGATATACTCAGTGTCCAAACGCTACAACTGCAGCAGACCTTGATGAATCTCCCTATAGTGCCTAGAGCGACATTGTAGCAGACATATATAGCCTGTTGCTCTGTGCTGGCATAGGGCATACTAAGTAGTTTCACTCAAGCGGCACACTGTGACACCTCAACATTAACACCTTCCTATCGAGAGCATAGAGTTATTCTGCCTGCATTTATCCTAAGGATCTTACATACTTACCATTAAGTTCCGTCTCCAAGTGGTATATACTGGATCCCAGTGTGATCACGAGTACCCACTGTTATACAAAGAGTGGGGCTTCCAAACCCTGGTATGTATCCACCGTATTTATTTTAATTCGCCTATTTGTCATAGTTATGCCTCCCTTCTAGGCATACCTAATCATTGACTTTATTTTATCTGATTTCTTAATAAAATTTATTTTAAATTTAATCACCATTGCTATTAGAATTATTTAGTTGGGTCTCTCTTTTGGTGTTACTTCATCCTAGCCAATTTGAGTGCTCTCGATATAGGGGTTTCTTTTCTCTTCATTCGATTGTACAATTAAGCAGTTATAAGATTAGCCGAGAGCTGCGTATAACAACAAAAATAACAGAACCAAAACAAAAGCCTGGGCGTACAGCCCATATTCTTATCTAAACCTTGGGTAGACTTCATCTTGTACCCAAAATGTACTACAAGCAATTCACTTGTCCTAACTTTTCTTGAGAATACATTTCCTGTAAATTGAGGTTTTCTTTCTAAGGCTGAGTCCCCGCTGGCACTGAGCGCGCTCATGCTTAAAGCATGAGCGCTGGGTGTCCTGCAACTTGCGCGGGGGGGTGGAGGGGGGAAGACACAATTGCGGGCTATCTGAGAAAGCGGGAAAGATTTAAAATTTTATTTACAAAAGCGCTGAGCGTGTGTGCCCACGCGCGCATCGCGTGAGCCGGAACTTGCATCTATAAATATATATGCAAGTAACCGCGCCAAGCGCCGCCCGCTCAGCGAGCTCAGCGCCAGCAGGGACTCAGCCTAACATGCCACAAACAGCAGAATAAAGTCTGGGTAAAAAAATGGATACAAACAGACAACATGGATTCCGAATCACTTGAATTCCATTTACAGGCCACAACCAGACATTGCGGCTTCCTATTGTATTACTGTTTAAAAGTCCAGGAAGTAACAACGGCAACTAAACCCTAAAGCATCTCAGGATCTGTGAGGCCCTAGAACTAAAAATAGCGCAGTTCAGCTTGCTGCTTTAAATTTTGCTGGAGCATCTTTATTAACCAAAAGTGGACATAGATTATTTAATGTCATCCCTTTCATTCTGCTGTATAATGTAACCACAGCTATAACGTTTATTTTATACCCCATATTTCCACAAGATGGCGCACTCTAGTTGTCCACACAGAGAAAGGTCTTAGTATATATGTAAATACATTGTGTATATAAATATACTTACATGTATAGTATAGGTCTACAGATGTAGATATATATGTATATATATATATATATACCATAATACTGAGTTAAGTATAGCCTATCCCATAGCCTCTTTGCATACCCAGTTAAAATCAAACCCACACTGATGAGACCCATCAAGGTCGAAACTGCTGTCTGTGGGTGGTTTTCTGGGTATGCACCTTAACCCTGGCTGTGCTCAAAGCTGTGACCATGCAGCAAGCTTAAGCCTATAGGGAACCATGTTAAAAATGGTTTTTGAGGCAAAAAGTGACACTGTGTGCTCATTTGCATGTCATTTCCCAGAATCCCTTGCTGCAGTGGAAGTGCTGTATGCTGGGTGATAATGGGGAAAGGCGGGGTTGCAGACCTGCCTAAGACATGCAGATGAGCATACAGTTGTATTTGCATATATATATATATATTTAGAGAGAGAGAGAGAGAGAGAGGTATCTGTACCGTGTTAGCCGAGCTTAATAATAAAAAATGAATAGACGATACCGTTCAGTGGCTAACGAAATGCTTTTATTTGTGCGAGCTTTCGGGATACACTGATCTCTTCTTCCGGCGATGTTACAATGAGCATCGCCGGAAGAAGAGATCAGTGTATCTCGAAAGCTCACACAAAAGCATTTCGATAGCCACAGAACGGTATCGTCTACTCATGGTCCCAGACCACAGGCCGCATCATCGGTGCGGCAACCTTTGCTGTGTTCCTGACACTAATGAGATAATAGACCAATGTCCCTGTCTAAGGGCCTGTCCCTGTAGCAGCCACAAACTTTACAGGGGAGTCGGGGCCAAACTGGGGCCTATGGGGGTCTCTGGCCTAGTGCAAGGGCCACAGACACCCTGCACACACACCCTACCCTCTCCTTGTCCCTGCTCCGACTGGCGTGGTCTCTGGCGCACCAAATTTAACTTTCTGTGGAGCAGGGGAATCCGGTCGTGCGATTGGCTGCTACAGCTCATGTGTCTAGCAGCCCCAGGGGCTGCTGGTGATTGTAGTTCCCCTGCGGATTTTTATCATGCCACTATACTATAGCACTACGCATGTGCCCCTGTGAAATGGCCGCACAACTTCTGTGCATACGCACCATATCGCGCATGCGCAGCCACTTTGAAGATGGTGGCGCCCTGCAAATGGAGTTGCCGGGAGCCTCCGACGACCCAATCGCCTCCACAACTGCCGCGCGCTCACCCACAGCCCTCCCTGCACTCTCCCCATCCTCCGCTGCCGGTTGCAGCCGCAGCGGCAGGTAAGGGGATGAAGGGGAACCAAGGGGGTACCAGGCCACATTCTCCCCCAGGTGAAAAGACCAACATCCCCGCGTGGCAACAGCGTAACACATAACTACAATCAAATTATATAATAAAAATGCACGGCAATAGCACATTGTCATAACTCTACATCAAGTTATACATTTCCGTGAACATCACAATGACAGATTTAATTTTGCTTCGAGACCACTGCTGAGCCTCATAGTGGGGTGTCCCATAGGTTACCCGGGTTGGGAGGGTACCTCTTTGGCTTCTGCCAAGCTCTTCTTCGGTAACTCCCTCTGGGGAGTAATAATCATACACTTGAGGTTCAGTCTCTCTCATTGGGGGTGCTACAGTCGCTGACATGTCTCTGGTTGGTATAATGCAAGGACTTCTGGGGTCCAGAGGAGAGCTCATTGGAGCCACCGGAGTAGGTGTATGCTGTCTGGGCCCATTACCCGTAGCTCCTTCGGCAGGTGCCCCTTGACTGTGGTCGGTACTACCTGAGGGTCCTTCCCTAGGATCCTCGAGTGTCTCTTACTATATCTGAGCTCTCATCAGCTCCATTGGGCTTAAACGGCCAATGGTGTAGTCTCAATTTCGAGATCGTCATCCCCCACTTGTAGGATAGGCAGGAGATGGTTTTGGTGCCAGACCTTTACCCGGCCATCCGCATCTTTTATGCGGTAGACCGGGAACCCCGGCATCTGCGATTTGACCTCAATTACCCCTTCACGCCAGCGGTCGGTCAATTTGTGTTTGCCGGGGATCCGAGGATACGGAGGAGAACGGCGTCTACGGGATGAATTTCCCGATGGCGGACCTTATGGTCATGGCGCTTTTTGTTACTGGCATTCAGATGAGCGGATGCTTTCTCTGCTAGCTGGTAGGATTGTTGCAGGCTTTCTTGGAGCCGCTGTCCATATCTGGTTTGTCCTGTTGGGTACCCCATCGGTAGATACCCTCAGACGTATATCTACAGGAAGCTTTCTCGCCCGAACATTAGAAAGTAGGGAGTGAATCCCATGGGCTCGGGGCGGGTGCAGGTATAGCCATGCACCAAAGACTCCACATGTTTACTCCACTCCATCTTCTGAGAACCCTTTAGGGTGCCGAGTATGTCGATGAGGGTCCGGTTGAACCTCCCAGACAGAGCATCTCCCTCCGGATGATAAGGAGTCGTTCGGGACTTGGTGATATTTAACAGCTTCATTAATTCTCGGATGATTTTACTTTCGAAATCCCGCCCTTGATCCTAGTGCAGCCGATTTGGTGGCCTGTAATGTTTGGAGTATCGCTCCCATAAGATCTTGGCCACCGTGATGGCCTTCTGGTCTTTGGTGGGGAAAGCTTGGGCGTAATGGGTGTAGTGGTCTGTGATCACTAATACATTGCCGATGCCTCGGGCATCTTGTTCGATACATAGAAAGTCCATGCATACGAGGTCCAGGGGACCTGATCTCTTCAGGTCAGCCATTGGAGCGGCTCTGTTAGGGAGTGTCTTGCATTGGATGCACCGTGAGCAGCGGTGGCTGTGGTGTTCTACCGACTCCCTCATGCGAGGCCAGAAGAACCGGTCTCAGATTAAGAGAAGGTCTTGCCCACGCCAAGATGCCTATGTTCATCGTTTAGTGATCTAAGAACCATGTGCTGCAGGTTCCTGGGTAGAACCAGTTGTCTTACAGTTGTGTGAAAAAGAAAGTACACCCTCTTTGAATTCTATGGTTTTACATATCAGGACATAATAACAATCATCTGTACCTTAGCAGGTCTAAAAATTAGGTTAAATACAACCTCAGAAGAACAACAGCACATTACATATTACACCGTGTCATGATTTATTTAACAAAAATAAAGCCAAAATGGAGAAGCTATGTGTGAAAAACTGGATGGCCTGTCGGATAACTCCAGCCACTGGATCCCGTATCTGGTACTGCACCAGATTTTTCCAGGTGATGATTTTGTCTGGGGTGATATTCATTCCATATGGGTGACAATAGGCCGCAGGAATAGCCTTGGATTGGCATCCCAATGAATCTGCAACCCTCAGTTCTGAGAAGGCCACTTTATCGTCCACGATGGCTGTGGTTGAGCACATAGCCCGCATTCCCGGTCTAGAGATTTCTTCCCAGAGGACATCATCTGGAGTGGTACTCAGTCCCGGTCTTCTGGGTAGAGCATTGGCTCTGATGTTCAGGGGCCCGGGTTTGTACTTCAGCATAAACCGGTAGTTTGAGAGAGCCGCCAGCCATCTGTGGCCGGTGGCGTCCAGTTTGGCGGACGTCAATATGTACATTAACGGATTGTTGTCCATACGTACCTTGAAGGTGACTCCATATAGATAGTCAGGGAGTTTGTCTACAATTGCCCACTTGAAAGCGAGGAATTCCAACTTATGGATGGGATAATTCTGCTCGCTGGGGGTCAAGCTGTGGCTGACGTATGCCACTGGTCAGAGACCAGCCGGGTACATCTGGTGCAAGACCACACCTAAGCCGTTGAAGCTCACATCCACATGAAGTATGTAGGGCTGCTCAGGAATGGTGTAAGCGAGAACGGGTGCCCCCATTAAGCTTTTCTTTGGGCCGATGAATGCCTCTTCACAGGTGGTCGTCCACTTGTCATCAAACGGTAGTCAATCCGCCCTGTATCCTCAGGGTATATCTTGAGAAGGTTGTTTAGGACCTTCGCTTTGCTTGAATATCTCTCCACAAAGCGGCGATAGTAACCGCAGAATCCTAGGAAGACATTTTCTGGTCTCGGCCAGTTCACCACAGATTCAACTTTGGCGGGGTCGGTAGCTATCCCATCTGCGGACACTGTGTCACTATCAGTAGGTCACTGATGTGCATCAGAAGCGGAATTTGTCCAAAGACAGCTTCAAGCCTTCCTGGCCCAGCCGATCCAACACATTCAGTAGTCGTTCTTCGTGTTCCTCAAGAGGCTTGCCCAAGATGATGATATCGTCCAGGTAGACTAAGCATTCCCATGGGTTCATGTCGCCGATGGTCTTCTCCATCAAACGCTGGAATATTGTTGGGGCACAACAAATGCCTTGGGGCATGCGGGTGAATTGATAGAAGCCAAGGGGACATACAAATGCCGTCTTCTTTTGGTCTTCTGCACTCATTGGTACCTGGCAGTACCCAGATCTCAGGTCCAGTACACTGAACCACTGGCTTCCCGGCAGCGCGTTCAGAATTTCTTCAATATGTGGAAGTGTGTACTGGTCAGGCACGGTACGATTGTTCAGGGTTCGATAGTCGACACACAATTGGACCGACCCATTCTTCTTCTGCACCACCACGATCGGTGATGCATAGGGGCTATGGGATTCTGTTACAATGCTTGACGTCTCCATTTCTTGTAAGACGTATTTCATGTCCTCCACATCTCTGGGAGCTATGCGACACAACGTGGTATCACTTAGCTGGATGGTGTGCTGGGCGTTTCGGCTGCAGCAAACATCCATCTCATTGGTAGAGAACAGTTCCCGGCGTTCTTCCAACTTGGCCGTTAGCCGATCCTTCCACTCGGCTCGCCTCGATGGGAGTAACTGGGTATATCCTACCCAACCGTTGACCTTGGTCGAGGGGCATGGTGTACGGAGAGATGTTTTGGATAAACACCTTGATCTTCCCCGTCGGCATTGAGGACTTCCATTCTCATATCTCTGCTATGCCGACCCGGAACAACCCTATGTATTGTATGTAGATGCTAGAACACCCGCTGAGAGAAAAGAAAAGAACACCCGCTATAGATGCTGGTTTGGACGGACTGGGGTCAGTGTTGCATCAAAAATATCCAGAGGGACTTCGACCGGTTGCTTACGTGAGTCGCAGCCTGACTCCAAGCAAAAGGAATTACCTGGTTCACAAGCTGGAGTTCGTAGCCTTCAAGTGGACTGTAGTAGACAAACTACATGATTACCTATATGGGGTATCCTTTGAGTTAAGAACAGATAACAATCCGCTTACCTACATCATGACCGCCAAATTGGATGCCACCGGCCACAGATGGTTGGCCGCACTGTCCAACTACAACTTTACCCTGAAGTACAAGCCAGGCCCCCTGAATGTGGGAGACCATGTGACTGCGTAATGCTAAAGACCTACTGATACCTACAGTAGTGCTCTTCCAGTTTTTCTCCTTCTCCCCTGAATGTGGGAGCTAACGCTCTGTCCAGAAGACTCGGACTGAATCCAGTCTCTGACGACGGAGAGTGGGAAGAGATTCCCGGTGCAAGGATGCGGGCTATGTGTTCCACAACTGTCGTGCTGGACGGAAATATAGCGTTCTCTGATCTCCGAGTGGCAGATTCGCTTAGCTGTCAATCAGGAGCACTCCCCGCAGCATACTTTCATCCTGAGGGCTTGTCCGTCACTCCAGACACTGTGATAAGATGGAAAGAACTCATCCATAAACAGATGCACGATCCAGTGTCTAGAGCTGTACCTTGGGCTATTCACAGAATCCATCATTGGTGAAGCGTACCCCAGCAGACACAGCCGCCATCCTTATGCGAGAATGGGATATGTTCCAGATTGATAATGGTCTACTCTATCGGGTGGTTCCTTACCACAACCATACAGATAGAAAGCAGCTGGTTCTACCCAGGAACCTACAGTATATGGTTCTACGATCTCTACATGATGACCATGGACATCTGGGAGTGGACAAGACCTTCGGTCTAATAAGAGACCGGTTCTTTTAGCCCAAGATGAGGGAATCAGTGGAACACCATTGTTGCAGATGCTTGCAGTGTATCTAGAAGAAAACACTGCCTACCATAGCCGCTCCAATGGCCCATCTGGAGAGCTCTGGTCCCATGGACCTTGTCTGCATGGACTTTCTTTGTATTGAGTCAGATTCGAGGGGCATCGGGTATGTGCTTGTGATCACGGACCACTACACCCGCTACCCCCAAGCCTTCCCCACAAAAGACCAGAAGGCCCTCACGGTGGCTAAAGTCCTATGGGATAGGTACTTCGTACACTATGTGCTACTGAACTGCATACACTCTGATCAAAGGCAGGACTTCGAAAGCAAGCTCATCCGAGAGTTGCTGAAGCTGCTCAATATTGAAAAGTCCAGAATGACTCCATATCATCCTGAGGTAGATGCTCTATTGGAACGGTTCAACCGGACCCTACTGATATGCTGGGAACTTTTAAGGACTCCTAGAAGGCAGGATGGAGCAAGCACGTGGAGCATTTGGTGCATGCTTATAATTTCACAAGGCACAAGGAGTCCACCGGCTATTCACCCAACTTCCTGATGTTCGGCCGAGAAGCCAGGTTGCCAGTGGATATTCGCCTGAGGGTGTCCACCGATGGAATCTCCAATACCATGCACTACCAGTACGTACAGCGGCTGAAGGACAGCCTCCAGAGGGCGTATCACTTGGCAGAAGAAGCCACCGTCAAGCTAAACAAGAACAACAAGCGGAGGTACGATTGTAAGGTACGAAATTGGGAGCTTCAGCCTGGAGACAAGCTTCTTCTATGGAACCTGGGAATAACGAGGAAGCACAAGTTAGCTGACCGTTGGAGAGATGCTCCATTTGAAGTAGAATCTCAGAAGCCTGGCCTCCCTGTTTACCGCATCAAGGATTCGGAAGGCAGGGTAAAGGTCTGGCATCACAATCCCCAATACCGATTCCTCAAGGGGGGGAACATGAAGCTGACCCTTCAACGGCAAGACAAGAAGTAGAGTCAAACGGTATACCGGATCCATTATCTGAGGAAAGTCAGGATCCCTTAGAAGGGACGTCTTCAAACACCAACGATGGATCAGGCCATGGTTCTGTCACTCAGGAACCATCCTCAGTTGAAGCAGTCAGTCGGTCTCTGGACCCAAAGAGTCCTATCTTCACCCCAAAGGATGTTAATGACATTGACTCTATGAGAGGGTCAGGGCCTCAAGCCAATGGTAGCCTCTCTAACCACGAAGAACTAGAAGAGATTGAAGAAGTTCGTCTGAGCCAAAGACCAAGACACCCTCTCATGAGGGTGGCTTACGATTCATTAGGGGCACCCCACTATGAATCTCAGCAGTTGTCTTGGTGCAAGTTAGCCTCCATTATGATGATTCTAACTGAAGTGTTGAATGTCATTTAAGTGTGTACTGCTTTGCTGATATGTTTTATTATATAAACATTGTGTTTCTGTTCAAGTGGGGATGTTGAATTCTCCACCAGGGGCCCTATCCTACCTCTCATGCGGGGAACTGTTCCACTGCTCCGCAGCTCCTCTGAGAGATTGGGTACTAGCGGTGGCCATTTTGGAGTTGGCGCGCATGCGCGGAAGTGGCAGTGAGCGGCAGCCACGTTGGATGTGGCGCCGCAATGGAACTAAAGGGAAATGGATGGGGCACCACCAGAAAAGGAAGGAAGGAAGCAGGGAGGAACCCAGGATATCCTCCGCGGGGTTTGAGGGTGACCTTCAGTCCTGACGAAGACAGGAAGGAGGAAGGTAGTGTCCAGGAAACAGTCAGCTTCCTGGACTAGGCCAGACCTTGCCTCTTCGGCCCTAGATAGCCCCTGTCACTCAAGTGGAGTATTGCAGGGCTTGCCATACAATAGGGATCATCCCTTACTTTAGAGACTGCAGTGTTCAGGGACTTTGTGTGAGTCACTCCGGCTGGAGCTCGCACCACGTGGAGGCCTTAGGCGAGACCCTTAGGCGAGAGGGGATTGCTGTCAGAGGCTCCGCTGCGTGGGACCTGCTTGAGTATAGTTCTGAAAGCTGCCCCTGGTGTACAAGAGTACCCAGGTAGGTATCACATGTGCACCAATGGTTCCCAAAGGGGGGGGGCAATGCTGCCCTCACACACACTTTGGGTGGGATCTGCTTTGTGATCATCGGGTTACAGGTGCCCAGGACACTCTCTGTACTTTGGGGGAACCACCATTATTATTGTTGTGTATTGCAGTGTATTGTTATGTTGGTGTCATTATATTATGTATTAGTAAAGTGTGTTTATATACATTGGTTGTATTCTTATTAGTGAGTATTGTTTCCTATGAGGAGTCAATTCCGCCTACACTGTGATCCTCTTAGTGGAGGCGCTGCACTGCGGGAGATAGCATCCCAGGCTCCCCAGGAGCGGAGGCTTTGGCTTCCTGTAAGCCTCACAGGTGCAGCAGCACGTGTGATCGCCCGCGGTTTCCCTTAGGCATAGGGAAAGGGGGTTACAAAAGTATAAAATATTCCATTTTAACTTACAGTAGTCTCCAATATACTGTATGCTGGCTCACGGAGACCTGTCCCAGCTGAGCCTTACAGACATTCAGTAGCTGTGATATAATAGTGTTCTGTACATGCAGCTGTGTATTATTTACTTGTGCATATGAAAATACAGTTCCTTATATTGTCAAAGAAAATCTGGCAGCGAGTTACAGTATTTGCAGGCTGAGAATAAATAAATTATCCATGTCAGAAATATCAGGAGAATGTCTTCTAATCTCCACCCAACTCTGCAAACTCCTTCTAAGGCTGAGATTGCAGTGCTGGCGACGGTGCGCGTGGCGAGAACAACAGACCTCTTCCCCATGAGGCCGACCCTAGTGTGCGCGACCGCGCAAGCAATGCAGAGCAACCGCGCAAGCAATGCAGAGCAACCGCGCAAGCAATGCAGAGCGACCGCGCAAGCAATGCAGGGAGACCGCGCAAGCAATGCAGAGAGACCGCGCAAGCAATGCAGAGAGACCGCGCAAGCAATGCAGAGCGACCGCGCAAGCAATGCAGAGCGACCGCGCAAGCAATGCAGAGAGACCGCGCAAGCAATGCAGAGAGACCGCGCAAGCAATGCAGAGAGACCGCGCAAGCAATGCAGAGCGACCGCGCAAGCAATGCAGAGCGACCGCGCAAGCAATGCAGAGAGACCGCGCAAGCAATGCAGAGAGACCGCGCAAGCAATGCAGAGAGACCGCGCAAGCAATGCAGAGAGACCGCGCAAGCAATGCAGAGCGACCGCGCAAGCAATGCAGAGAGACCGCGCAAGCAATGCAGAGCGACCGCGCAAGCAATGCAGAGAGACCGCGCAAGCAATGCAGAGAGACCGCGCAAGCAATGCAGAGAGACCGCGCAAGCAATGCAGAGAGACCGCGCAAGCAATGCAGAGCGACCGCGCAAGCAATGCAGAGCGACCGCGCAAGCAATGCAGAGAGACCGCGCAAGCAATGCAGAGAGACCGCGCAAGCAATGCAGAGACCGCGCAAGCAATGCAGAGACCGCGCAAGCAATGCAGAGCGACCGCGCAAGCAATGCAGAGAGACCGCGCAAGCAATGCAGAGCGACCGCGCAAGCAATGCAGAGAGACCGCGCAAGCAATGCAGAGAGACCGCGCAAGCAATGCAGAGAGACCGCGCAAGCAATGCAGAGAGACCGCGCAAGCAATGCAGAGAGACCGCGCAAGCAATGCAGAGAGACCGCGCAAGCAATGCAGGGAGACCGCGCAAGCAATGCAGAGAGACCGCGCAAGCAATGCAGAGAGACCGCGCAAGCAATGCAGAGACCGCGCAAGCAATGCAGAGCGACCGCGCAAGCAATGCAGAGAGACCGCGCAAGCAATGCAGAGCGACCGCGCAAGCAATGCAGAGCGACCGCGCAAGCAATGCAGAGCGACCGCGCAAGCAATGCAGAGAGACCGCGCAAGCAATGCAGAGAGACCGCGCAAGCAATGCAGAGAGACCGCGCAAGCAATGCAGAGCGACCGCGCAAGCAATGCAGAGAGACCGCGCAAGCAATGCAGAGAGACCGCGCAAGCAATGCAGAGCGACCGCGCAAGCAATGCAGAGAGACCGCGCAAGCAATGCAGAGCGACCGCGCAAGCAATGCAGAGCGACCGCGCAAGCAATGCAGAGAGACCGCGCAAGCAATGCAGAGCGACCGCGCAAGCAATGCAGAGCGACCGCGCAAGCAATGCAGAGCGACCGCGCAAGCAATGCAGAGAGACCGCGCAAGCAATGCAGAGCGACCGCGCAAGCAATGCAGAGCGACCGCGCAAGCAATGCAGAGAGACCGCGCAAGCAATGCAGAGCGACCGCGCAAGCAATGCAGAGAGACCGCGCAAGCAATGCAGAGAGACCGCGCAAGCAATGCAGAGAGATCGCGCAAGCAATGCAGAGAGACCGCGCAAGCAATGCAGAGAGACCGCGCAAGCAATGCAGAGAGACCGCGCAAGCAATGCAGAGAGACCGCGCAAGCAATGCAGAGAGACCGCGCAAGCAATGCAGAGCGACCGCGCAAGCAATGCAGAGAGACCGCGCAAGCAATGCAGAGAGACCGCGCAAGCAATGCAGAGAGACCGCGCAAGCAATGCAGAGAGACCGCGCAAGCAATGCAGAGCGACCGCGCAAGCAATGCAGAGCGACCGCGCAAGCAATGCAGAGCGACCGCGCAAGCAATGCAGAGAGACCGCGCAAGCAATGCAGAGAGACCGCGCAAGCAATGCAGAGAGACCGCGCAAGCAATGCAGAGAGACCGCGCAAGCAATGCAGAGCGACCGCGCAAGCAATGCAGAGCGACCGCGCAAGCAATGCAGAGAGACCGCGCAAGCAATGCAGAGAGACCGCGCAAGCAATGCAGAGAGACCGCGCAAGCAATGCAGAGACCGCGCAAGCAATGCAGAGACCGCGCAAGCAATGCAGAGCGACCGCGCAAGCAATGCAGAGAGACCGCGCAAGCAATGCAGAGAGACCGCGCAAGCAATGCAGAGAGACCGCGCAAGCAATGCAGAGAGACCGCGCAAGCAATGCAGAGAGACCGCGCAAGCAATGCAGAGCGACCGCGCAAGCAATGCAGAGACCGCGCAAGCAATGCAGAGAGACCGCGCAAGCAATGCAGAGCGACCGCGCAAGCAATGCAGAGACCGCGCAAGCAATGCAGAGAGACCGCGCAAGCAATGCAGAGCGACCGCGCAAGCAATGCAGAGCGACCGCGCAAGCAATGCAGAGAGACAGCGCAAGCAATGCAGAGCGACCGCGCAAGCAATGCAGAGAAACCGCGCAAGCAATGCAGAGAGAAAGCGCAAGCAATGCAGGGAGACCGCGCAAGCAATGCAGAGAGACCGCGCAAGCAATGCAGAGAGACCGCGCAAGCAATGCAGAGAGACCGCGCAAGCAATGCAGGGAGACCGCGCAAGCAATGCAGAGAGACCGCGCAAGCAATGCAGAGAGACCGCGCAAGCAATGCAGAGACCGCGCAAGCAATGCAGAGAGACCGCGCAAGCAATGCAGAGCGACCGCGCAAGCAATGCAGAGAGACCGCGCAAGCAATGCAGAGAGACCGCGCAAGCAATGCAGAGAGACCGCGCAAGCAATGCAGAGAGACCGCGCAAGCAATGCAGAGCGACCGCGCAAGCAATGCAGAGAGACCGCGCAAGCAATGCAGAGCGACCGCGCAAGCAATGCAGAGAGACCGCGCAAGCAATGCAGAGCGACCGCGCAAGCAATGCAGAGAGACCGCGCAAGCAATGCAGAGAGACCGCGCAAGCAATGCAGAGAGACCGCGCAAGCAATGCAGAGAGACCGCGCAAGCAATGCAGAGAGACCGCGCAAGCAATGCAGAGCGACCGCGCAAGCAATGCAGAGAGACCGCGCAAGCAATGCAGAGAGACCGCGCAAGCAATGCAGAGAGACCGCGCAAGCAATGCAGAGAGACCGCGCAAGCAATGCAGAGCGACCACGCAAGCAATGCAGAGAGACCGCGCAAGAAATGCAGAGCGACCGCGCAAGCAATGCAGAGAGACCGCGCAAGCAATGCAGAGAGACCGCGCAAGCAATGCAGAGAGACCGCGCAAGCAATGCAGAGAGACCGCGCAAGCAATGCAGAGAGACCGCGCAAGCAATGCAGAGAGACCGCGCAAGCAATGCAGAGAGACCGCGCAAGCAATGCAGAGCGACCGCGCAAGCAATGCAGAGAGACCGCGCAAGCAATGCAGAGACCGCGCAAGCAATGCAGAGCGACCGCGCAAGCAATGCAGAGCGACCGCGCAAGCAATGCAGAGAGACCGCGCAAGCAATGCAGAGCGACCGCGCAAGCAATGCAGAGAGACCGCGCAAGCAATGCAGAGCGACCGCGCAAGCAATGCAGAGAGACCGCGCAAGCAATGCAGAGCGACCGCGCAAGCAATGCAGAGAGACCGCGCAAGCAATGCAGAGAGACCGCGCAAGCAATGCAGAGAGATCGCGCAAGCAATGCAGAGAGACCGCGCAAGCAATGCAGAGCGACCGCGCAAGCAATGCAGAGAGACCGCGCAAGCAATGCAGAGAGACCGCGCAAGCAATGCAGAGCGACCGCGCAAGCATTGCAGAGAGACCGCGCAAGCAATGCAGAGAGACCGCGCAAGCAATGCAGAGAGACCGCGCAAGCAATGCAGAGAGACCGCGCAAGCAATGCAGAGAGACCGCGCAAGCAATGCAGAGCGACCGCGCAAGCATTGCAGAGAGACCGCGCAAGCAATGCAGAGAGACCGCGCAAGCAATGCAGAGAGACCGCGCAAGCAATGCAGAGAGACCGCGCAAGCAATGCAGAGAGACCGCGCAAGCAATGCAGAGAGACCGCGCAAGCAATGCAGAGAGACCGCGCAAGCAATGCAGAGCGACCGCGCAAGCAATGCAGAGAGACCGCGCAAGCAATGCAGAGAGACCGTGCAAGCAATGCAGAGAGACCGCGCAAGCAATGCAGAGCGACCGCGCAAGCAATGCAGAGCGACCGCGCAAGCAATGCAGAGCGACCGCGCAAGCAATGCAGAGCGACCGCGCAAGCAATGCAGAGAGACCGCGCAAGCAATGCAGAGCGACCGCGCAAGCAATGCAGAGAGACCGCGCAAGCAATGCAGAGAGACCGCGCAAGCAATGCAGAGAGACCGCGCAAGCAATGCAGAGAGACCGCGCAAGCAATGCAGAGAGACCGCGCAAGCAATGCAGAGAGACCGCGCAAGCAATGCAGAGAGACCGCGCAAGCAATGCAGAGAGACCGCGCAAGCAATGCAGAGACCGCGCAAGCAATGCAGAGAGACCGCGCAAGCAATGCAGAGACCGCGCAAGCAATGCAGAGCGACCGCGCAAGCAATGCAGAGAGACCGCGCAAGCAATGCAGAGAGACCGCGCAAGCAATGCAGAGCGACCGCGCAAGCAATGCAGAGAGACCGCGCAAGCAATGCAGAGAGACCGCGCAAGCAATGCAGAGAGACCGCGCAAGCAATGCAGAGCGACCGCGCAAGCAATGCAGAGCGACCGCGCAAGCAATGCAGAGAGACCGCGCAAGCAATGCAGAGAGACCGCGCAAGCAATGCAGAGCGACCGCGCAAGCAATGCAGAGAGACCGCGCAAGCAATGCAGAGAGACCGCGCAAGCAATGCAGAGAGACCGCGCAAGCAATGCAGAGACCGCGCAAGCAATGCAGAGAGACCGCGCAAGCAATGCAGAGAGACCGCGCAAGCAATGCAGAGAGACCGCGCAAGCAATGCAGAGCGACCGCGCAAGCAATGCAGAGAGACCGCGCAAGCAATGCAGAGAGACCGCGCAAGCAATGCAGAGAGACCGCGCAAGCAATGCAGAGACCGCGCAAGCAATGCAGAGAGACCGCGCAAGCAATGCAGAGAGACCGCGCAAGCAATGCAGAGAGACCGCGCAAGCAATGCAGAGACCGCGCAAGCAATGCAGAGAGACCGCGCAAGCAATGCAGAGAGACCGCGCAAGCAATGCAGAGAGACCGCGCAAGCAATGCAGAGACCGCGCAAGCAATGCAGAGAGACCGCGCAAGCAATGCAGAGACCGCGCAAGCAATGCAGAGCGACCGCGCAAGCAATGCAGAGAGACCGCGCAAGCAATGCAGAGACCGCGCAAGCAATGCAGAGAGACCGCGCAAGCAATGCAGAGAGACCGCGCAAGCAATGCAGAGAGACCGCGCAAGCAATGCAGAGAGACCGTGCAAGCAATGCAGAGACCGCGCAAGCAATGCAGAGAGACCGCGCAAGCAATGCAGAGAGACCGCGCAAGCAATGCAGAGAGACCGCGCAAGCAATGCAGAGAGACCGCGCAAGCAATGCAGAGAGACCGCGCAAGCAATGCAGAGAGACCGCGCAAGCAATGCAGAGCGACCGCGCAAGCAATGCAGAGAGACCGCGCAAGCAATGCAGAGAGACCGCGCAAGCAATGCAGAGAGACCGCGCAAGCAATGCAGAGCGACCGCGCAAGCAATGCAGAGACACCGCGCAAGCAATGCAGAGAGACCGCGCAAGCAATGCAGAGCGACCGCGCAAGCAATGCAGAGACCGCGCAAGCAATGCAGAGAGACCGCGCAAGCAATGCAGAGAGACCGCGCAAGCAATGCAGAGACCGCGCAAGCAATGCAGAGAGACCGCGCAAGCAATGCAGAGAGACCGCGCAAGCAATGCAGAGAGACCGCGCAAGCAATGCAGAGAGACCGCGCAAGCAATGCAGAGAGACCGCGCAAGCAATGCAGAGAGACCGCGCAAGCAATGCAGAGAGACCGCGCAAGCAATGCAGAGAGACCGCGCAAGCAATGCAGAGAGACCGCGCAAGCAATGCAGAGAGACCGCGCAAGCAATGCAGAGAGACCGCGCAAGCAATGCAGAGAGACCGCGCAAGCAATGCAGAGAGACCGCGCAAGCAATGCAGAGAGACCGCGCAAGCAATGCAGAGAGACCGCGCAAGCAATGCAGAGAGACCGCGCAAGCAATGCAGAGAGACCGCGCAAGCAATGCAGAGAGACCGCGCAAGCAATGCAGAGAGACCACGCAAGCAATGCAGAGAGACCGCGCAAGCAATGCAGAGAGACCGCGCAAGCAATGCAGAGAGACCGCGCAAGCAATGCAGAGACCGCGCAAGCAATGCAGAGACCGCGCAAGCAATGCAGAGACCGCGCAAGCAATGCAGAGAGACCGCGCAAGCAATGCAGAGCGATCGCGCAAGCAATGCAGAGAGACCGCGCAAGCAATGCAGAGAGACCGCGCAAGCAATGCAGAGAGACCGCGCAAGCAATGCAGAGCGACCGCGCAAGCAATGCAGAGCGACCGCGCAAGCAATGCAGAGCGACCGCGCAAGCAATGCAGAGCGACCGCGCAAGCAATGCAGAGAGACCGCGCAAGCAATGCAGAGAGACCGCGCAAGCAATGCAGAGAGACCGCGCAAGCAATGCAGAGAGACCGCGCAAGCAATGCAGAGAGACCGCGCAAGCAATGCAGAGAGACCGCGCAAGCAATGCAGAGACCGCGCAAGCAATGCAGAGAGACCGCGCAAGCAATGCAGAGACCGCGCAAGCAATGCAGAGCGACCGCGCAAGCAATGCAGAGAGACCGCGCAAGCAATGCAGAGAGACCGCGCAAGCAATGCAGAGAGACCGCGCAAGCAATGCAGAGCGACCGCGCAAGCAATGCAGAGAGACCGCGCAAGCAATGCAGAGAGACCGCGCAAGCAATGCAGAGAGACCGCGCAAGCAATGCAGAGCGACCGCGCAAGCAATGCAGAGAGACCGCGCAAGCAATGCAGAGAGACCGCGCAAGCAATGCAGAGCGACCGCGCAAGCAATGCAGAGCGACCGCGCAAGCAATGCAGAGAGACCGCGCAAGCAATGCAGAGAGACCGCGCAAGCAATGCAGAGAGACCGCGCAAGCAATGCAGAGAGACCGCGCAAGCAATGCAGAGACCGCGCAAGCAATGCAGAGACCGCGCAAGCAATGCAGAGAGACCGCGCAAGCAATGCAGAGAGACCGCGCAAGCAATGCAGAGAGACCGCGCAAGCAATGCAGAGAGACCGCGCAAGCAATGCAGAGACCGCGCAAGCAATGCAGAGATACCGCGCAAGCAATGCAGAGAGACCGCGCAAGCAATGCAGAGAGACCGCGCAAGCAATGCAGAGAGACCGCGCAAGCAATGCAGAGAGACCGCGCAAGCAATGCAGAGAGACCGCGCAAGCAATGCAGAGAGACCGCGCAAGCAATGCAGAGACCGTGCAAGCAATGCAGAGAGACCGCGCAAGCAATGCAGAGAGACCGTGCAAGCAATGCAGAGAGACTGCGCAAGCAATGCAGAGACCGCGCAAGCAATGCAGAGACCGCGCAAGCAATGCAGAGAGACCGCGCAAGCAATGCAGAGAGACCGCGCAAGCAATGCAGAGAGACCGCGCAAGCAATGCAGAGAGACCGCGCAAGCAATGCAGAGAGACCGCGCATCAATGCAGAGCGACCGCGCAAGCAATGCAGAGAGACCGCGCAAGCAATGCAGAGAGACCGCGCAAGCAATGCAGAGAGACCGCGCAAGCAATGCAGAGAGACCGCGCAAGCAATGCAGAGAGACCGCGCAAGCAATGCAGAGACCGTGCAAGCAATGCAGAGAGACCGCGCAAGCAATGCAGAGAGACCGTGCAAGCAATGCAGAGAGACCGCGCAAGCAATGCAGAGCGACCGCGCAAGCAATGCAGAGAGACCGCGCAAGCAATGCAGAGAGACCGCGCAAGCAATGCAGAGAGACCGCGCAAGCAATGCAGAGACCGCGCAAGCAATGCAGAGAGACCGCGCAAGCAATGCAGAGAGACCGCGCAAGCAATGCAGAGAGACCGCGCAAGCAATGCAGAGCGACCGCGCAAGCAATGCAGAGAGACCGCGCAAGCAATGCAGAGAGACCGCGCAAGCAATGCAGAGAAACCGCGCAAGCAATGCAGAGCGACCGCGCAAGCAATGCAGAGAAACCGCGCAAGCAATGCAGAGAGACCGCGCAAGCAATGCAGAGAGACCGCGCAAGCAATGCAGAGAGACCGCGGAAGCAATGCAGAGACCGCGCAAGCAATGCAGAGAGACCGCGCAAGCAATGCAGAGAGACCGCGCAAGCAATGCAGAGAGACCGCGCAAGCAATGCAGAGAGACCGCGCAAGCAATGCAGAGAGACCGCGCAAGCAATGCAGACAGACCGCGCAAGCAATGCAGAGAGACCACGCAAGCAATGCAGAGAGACCGCGCAAGCAATGCAGAGAGACCGCGCAAGCAATGCAGAGAGACCGCGCAAGCAATGCAGAGACCGCGCAAGCAATGCAGAGACCGCGCAAGCAATGCAGAGACCGCGCAAGCAATGCAGAGAGACCGCGCAAGCAATGCAGAGAGACCGCGCAAGCAATGCAGAGAGACCGCGCAAGCAATGCAGAGAGACCGCGCAAGCAATGCAGAGCGACCGCGCAAGCAATGCAGAGCGACCGCGCAAGCAATGCAGAGCGACCGCGCAAGCAATGCAGAGAGACCGCGCAAGCAATGCAGAGCGACCGCGCAAGCAATGCAGAGAGACCGCGCAAGCAATGCAGAGAGACCGCGCAAGCAATGCAGAGAGACCGCGCAAGCAATGCAGAGAGACCGCGCAAGCAATGCAGAGAGACCGCGCAAGCAATGCAGAGAGACCGCGCAAGCAATGCAGAGAGACCGCGCAAGCAATGCAGAGACCGCGCAAGCAATGCAGAGAGACCGCGCAAGCAATGCAGAGACCGCGCAAGCAATGCAGAGCTACCGCGCAAGCAATGCAGAGAGACCGCGCAAGCAATGCAGAGAGACCGCGCAAGCAATGCAGAGCGACCGCGCAAGCAATGCAGAGAGACCGCGCAAGCAATGCAGAGAGACCGCGCAAGCAATGCAGAGAGACCGCGCAAGCAATGCAGAGCGACCGCGCAAGCAATGCAGAGAGACCGCGCAAGCAATGCAGAGAGACCGCGCAAGCAATGCAGAGCGACCGCGCAAGCAATGCAGAGCGACCGCGCAAGCAATGCAGAGAGACCGCGCAAGCAATGCAGAGAGACCGCGCAAGCAATGCAGAGAGACCGCGCAAGCAATGCAGAGAGACCGCGCAAGCAATGCAGAGACCGCGCAAGCAATGCAGAGACCGCGCAAGCAATGCAGAGAGACCGCGCAAGCAATGCAGAGAGACCGCGCAAGCAATGCAGAGAGACCGCGCAAGCAATGCAGAGAGACCGCGCAAGCAATGCAGAGACCGCGCAAGCAATGCAGAGATACCGCGCAAGCAATGCAGAGAGACCGCGCAAGCAATGCAGAGAGACCGCACAAGCAATGCAGAGAGACCGCGCAAGCAATGCAGAGAGACCGCGCAAGCAATGCAGAGAGACCGCGCAAGCAATGCAGAGAGACCGCGCAAGCAATGCAGAGACCGTGCAAGCAATGCAGAGAGACCGCGCAAGCAATGCAGAGAGACCGTGCAAGCAATGCAGAGAGACTGCGCAAGCAATGCAGAGACCGCGCAAGCAATGCAGAGACCGCGCAAGCAATGCAGAGAGACCGCGCAAGCAATGCAGAGAGACCGCGCAAGCAATGCAGAGAGACCGCGCAAGCAATGCAGAGAGACCGCGCAAGCAATGCAGAGAGACCGCGCAAGCAATGCAGAGAGACCGCGCATCAATGCAGAGCGACCGCGCAAGCAATGCAGAGAGACCGCGCAAGCAATGCAGAGAGACCGCGCAAGCAATGCAGAGAGACCGCGCAAGCAATGCAGAGAGACCGCGCAAGCAATGCAGAGAGACCGCGCAAGCAATGCAGAGACCGTGCAAGCAATGCAGAGAGACCGCGCAAGCAATGCAGAGAGACCGTGCAAGCAATGCAGAGAGACCGCGCAAGCAATGCAGAGCGACCGCGCAAGCAATGCAGAGAGACCGCGCAAGCAATGCAGAGAGACCGCGCAAGCAATGCAGAGAGACCGCGCAAGCAATGCAGAGACCGCGCAAGCAATGCAGAGAGACCGCGCAAGCAATGCAGAGAGACCGCGCAAGCAATGCAGAGAGACCGCGCAAGCAATGCAGAGCGACCGCGCAAGCAATGCAGAGAGACCGCGCAAGCAATGCAGAGAGACCGCGCAAGCAATGCAGAGAGACCGCGCAAGCAATGCAGAGACCGCGCAAGCAATGCAGAGATACCGCGCAAGCAATGCAGAGAGACCGCGCAAGCAATGCAGAGAGACCGCGCAAGCAATGCAGAGAGACCGCGCAAGCAATGCAGAGAGACCGCGCAAGCAATGCAGAGAGACCGCGCAAGCAATGCAGAGAGACCGCGCAAGCAATGCAGAGACCGTGCAAGCAATGCAGAGAGACCGCGCAAGCAATGCAGAGAGACCGTGCAAGCAATGCAGAGAGACTGCGCAAGCAATGCAGAGACCGCGCAAGCAATGCAGAGACCGCGCAAGCAATGCAGAGAGACCGCGCAAGCAATGCAGAGAGACCGCGCAAGCAATGCAGAGAGACCGCGCAAGCAATGCAGAGAGACCGCGCAAGCAATGCAGAGAGACCGCGCAAGCAATGCAGAGAGACCGCGCAAGCAATGCAGAGAGACCGCGCAAGCAATGCAGAGAGACCGCGCAAGCAATGCAGAGAGACCGCGCATCAATGCAGAGCGACCGCGCAAGCAATGCAGAGAGACCGCGCAAGCAATGCAGAGAGACCGCGCAAGCAATGCAGAGAGACCGCGCAAGCAATGCAGAGAGACCGCGCAAGCAATGCAGAGAGACCGCGCAAGCAATGCAGAGACCGTGCAAGCAATGCAGAGAGACCGCGCAAGCAATGCAGAGAGACCGCGCAAGCAATGCAGAGAGACCGCGCAAGCAATGCAGAGAGACCGCGCAAGCAATGCAGAGACCGCGCAAGCAATGCAGAGAGACCGCGCAAGCAATGCAGAGAGACCGCGCAAGCAATGCAGAGAGACCGCGCAAGCAATGCAGAGCGACCGCGCAAGCAATGCAGAGAGACCGCGCAAGCAATGCAGAGAGACCGCGCAAGCAATGCAGAGAGACCGCGCAAGCAATTCAGAGAGACCGCGCAAGCAATGCAGAGAGACCGCGCAAGCAATGCAGAGAGACCGCGCAAGCAATGCAGAGAGACCGCGCAAGCAATGCAGAGACCGCGCAAGCAATGCAGAAACCGCGCAAGCAATGCAGAGAGACCGCGCAAGCAATGCAGAGAGACCGCGCAAGCAATGCAGAGAGACCGCGCAAGCAATGCAGAGAGACCGCGCAAGCAATGCAGAGAGACCGCGCAAGCAATGCAGAGAGACCGCGCAAGCAATGCAGAGAGACCGCGCAAGCAATGCAGAGCGACCGCGCAAGCAATGCAGAGAGACCGCGCAAGCAATGCAGAGAGACCGCGCAAGCAATGCAGTGAGACCGCGCAAGCAATGCAGAGAGACCGCGCAAGCAATGCAGAGAGACCGCGCAAGCAATGCAGAGACCGTGCAAGCAATGCAGAGAGACCGCGCAAGCAATGCAGAGAGACCGTGCAAGCAATGCAGAGAGACCGCGCAAGCAATGCAGAGCGACCGCGCAAGCAATGCAGAGAGGCCGCGCAAGCAATGCAGAGAGACCGCGCAAGCAATGCAGAGAGACCGCGCAAGCAATGCAGAGAGACCGCGCAAGCAATGCAGAGAGACCGCGCAACAATGCAGAGACCGCGCAAGCAATGCAGAGAGACCGCGCAAGCAATGCAGAGAGACCGCGCAAGCAATGCAGAGCGACCGCGCAAGCAATGCAGAGAGACCGCGCAAGCAATGCAGAGAGACCGCGCAAGCAATGCAGAGAGACCGCGCAAGCAATGCAGAGAGACCGCACAAGCAATGCAGAGAGACCGCGCAAGCAATGCAGAGCGACCGCGCAAGCAATGCAGAGACCGCGCAAGCAATGCAGAGAGACCGCGCAAGCAATGCAGAGAGACCGCGCAAGCAATGCAGAGAGACCGCGCAAGCAATGCAGAGAGACCGCGCAAGCAATGCAGAGAGACCGCGCAAGCAATGCAGAGACCGTGCAAGCAATGCAGAGAGACCGCGCAAGCAAAGCAGAGACCGCGCAAGCAATGCAGAGAGACCGCGCAAGCAATGCAGAGACCGTGCAAGCAATGCAGAGAGACCGCGCAAGCAATGCAGAGACCGCGCAAGCAATGCAGAGCGACCGCGCAATCAATGCAGAGCGACCGCGCAAGCAATGCAGAGCGACCGCGCAAGCAATGCAGAGAGACCGCGCAAGCAATGCAGAGAGACCGCGCAAGCAATGCAGAGAGACCGCGCAAGCAATGCAGAGAGACCGCGCAAGCAATGCAGAGAGACCGCGCAAGCAATGCAGAGCGACCGCGCAAGCAATGCAGAGAGACCGCGCAAGCAATGCAGAGAGACCGCGCAAGCAATGCAGAGAGACCGCGCAAGCAATGCAGAGAGACCGCGCAAGCAATGCAGAGAGACCGCGCAAGCAATGCAGAGAGACCGCGCAAGCAATGCAGAGAGACCGCGCAAGCAATGCAGAGCGACCGCGCAAGCAATGCAGAGAGACCGCGCAAGCAATGCAGAGAGACCGCGCAAGCAATGCAGAGAGACCGCGCAAGCAATGCAGAGAGACCGCGCAAGCAATGCAGAGAGACCGCGCAAGCAATGCAGAGAGACCGCGCAAGCAATGCAGAGCGACCGCGCAAGCAATGCAGAGCGACCGCGCAAGCAATGCAGAGAGACCGCGCAAGCAATGCAGAGAGACCGCGCAAGCAATGCAGAGAGACCGCGCAAGCAATGCAGAGCGACCGCGCAAGCAATGCAGAGAGACCGCGCAAGCAATGCAGAGAGACCGCGCAAGCAATGCAGAGAGACCGCGCAAGCAATGCAGAGAGACCGCGCAAGCAATGCAGAGAGACCGCGCAAGCAATGCAGAGAGACCGCGCAAGCAATGCAGAGAGACCGCGCAAGCAATGCAGAGAGACCGCGCAAGCAATGCAGAGAGACCGCGCAAGCAATGCAGAGACCGCGCAAGCAATGCAGAGCGACCGCGCAACCAGATTTTTTTAAAGTAAAATTATTTAGTATTTTTGCGTGACGGCCGCGTCACATGAACGGTTCAATCAATAGGTGGGGTTATATATAGATAGAAAGATGGATGGATGGATAGATAGAGAATGGGAAATGATTGATTGATAGAATAGATAGAGAATGGGAAATGATTGATTGATTGATAGATAGAATAGATAGAGAATGGGAAATGATTGATTGATAGAATAGATAGAGAATGGGAAATGATTGATTGATAGAATAGATAGAGAATGGGAAATGATTGATTGATTGATAGATAGATAGATAGATAGATAGATAGATAGATAGATAGATAGATAGATAGATAGATAGATAGATAGATAGATAGATAGATAGATAGATAGAGAATGGGAAATGATTGATTGATAGAATAGATAGAGAATGGGAAATGATTGATTGATTGATAGATAGAGAATGGGAAATGATTGATTGATAGAATAGATAGAGAATGGGAAATGATTGATTGATAGAATAGATAGAGAATGGGAAATGATTGATTGATAGAATAGATAGAGAATGGGAAATGATTGATTGATTGATTGAATAGATAGAGAATGGGAAATGATTGATTGATAGAATAGATAGAGAATGGGAAATGATTGATTGATAGAATAGATAGAGAATGGGAAATGATTGATTGATAGAATAGATAGAGAATGGGAAATGATTGATTGATAGAATAGATAGAGAATGGGAAATGATTGATTGATTGATAGATAGATAGATAGATAGATAGAGAATGGGAAATGATTGATTGATAGAATAGATAGAGAATGGGAAATGATTGATTGATAGAATAGATAGAGAATGGGAAATGATTGATTGATTGATTGATAGATAGATAGATAGAGAATGGGAAATGATTGATTGATAGAATAGATAGAGAATGGGAAATGATTGATTGATAGATAGATAGAGAATGGGAAATGATTGATTGATAGAATAGATAGAGAATGGGAAATGATTGATTGATAGAATAGATAGAGAATGGGAAATGATTGATTGATAGAATAGATAGAGAATGGGGAGTAATAGGTAAATGATAGATAGAGAATGGGGAGTGATTGGTAGATAGATATAGATAGTATAGATAGAGAATGGGGAATGATTGGTAGATGATAGATAGATGGGAGGAGAGATACATGGGAGGAGAGAGAGAGAAGATAGAGAGAGAGATGGGAAGAGAGAGATGTATGGCTGTAAAGGCAGAGCTGGGGGGAGGCGCAGCAGTTTAGGGAGTGCAGGCTGGGCGTGCAGGGGAGAGAAGGGTACGAGGAAGCAGGAGGAAGCTCGATGTCGGCAACTGAAGATGAGGGTGTGCGCGTGCAGTCGGAGAAGGGAGCAGGAGGGAGCGCGATAGTAGCGGCGGTGGCAGGAGAGGAGGGAGGGGACAGAGCCCACCCCAGCAGTCCGACCCGGAAGTCAGTCACAACTTCTGGTGTCTGCCACCAGGACGGACGGACAGGTAAGACTGACTTGGTGGGGGGGGAGTGAGACAGACTGGTGAGGGGGTGGGAGAGAGCGAGTGTGATAATAAGGGTAGGGAGGGGGAAAGAGAGAGACTTGGGGGCGGGGTAAGTGAGTATTGGGAGGAGAGAATAGAGAGAGAGAATTGGCTGGGAGGGAGGGGGATAAAGAACAGGGAAGAGGGAGAGAGAGAGAGAGAGAGAGACCGACTGAGAGAGAGACCGAGAGAGAGACTGAGAGAGAGACTGAGAGAGAGAGCGTCAGCATGAGCGAGAGAGCGTCTGCTTACCTGAGCGAGAGCACGCCTGCAGAGCGCCTGTCTGCGCGCGAGAGGGAGCACCTGCCTGCGCGCGAGAGAGGGAGCGCCTGCCTGCGCGCGAGAGAGGGAGCGCCTGCCTGCGCGCGAGAGAGAGAGCGCCTGCCTGCGCGCGAGAGAGAGAGCGCCTGCCTGCGCGCGAGAGAGAGCGCCTGCCTGCGCGCAAGAGAGCAGAGAGCCTGCCTGCGCGTAAGAGAGCGCCTGCCTGCGCGCGAGAGAGCGCCTACCTCTGCGAGAGATGCCTGCCTGCGCGAGAGCGCCTGTCCGCAGAGAGAGAGAGAGAGAGAGAGAGAGAGAGAATGCAAAAAAATCCTAAATACAGTTAAAAATTGCAGAAAGGTTTTTCCCTTAGATCTATAAAAAAAAAAATTGGCATAGTTAGTAGAACTTGCCCTGGGCGCAAAAATACCTAGTTCCTCGTCTGGATTGATAGATAGATATATGGGAGAATTGTTTCTCTGCAGAACATTGGCATCAACCCCTGAACTCTGCAACACGTCACTTTGCCTTTTGGGGCTCAATAAAAATATTGCTCAGTATTAATTAGGGAAAAGGAAAGGGCCCAAAGAAACCCTAGTGAGGAATGTTGTTCCGAACTGAAAAGATTTAGCAGATTTTGTTCTAAAGAATGCTGGATTTCTGTTCAAGGTAAAATTAAATATTGTAATCCCATAATGCATCACAAACCCATACACTCATTGCAGTAATAAACCCCCCCCCGTGCATGACAAATTCT
This sequence comes from Ascaphus truei, assembly GCF_040206685.1. Lineage (NCBI taxonomy): Eukaryota > Metazoa > Chordata > Amphibia > Anura > Ascaphidae > Ascaphus > Ascaphus truei. The sequence goes on from NC_134484.1 coordinate 64,590,155, forward strand.
TATCCCCAACAAAGTTGTTTTGAAGGTGTTTCTGAAACTTATTTTCCCATGTTTCTGACAAGCAACGTCTGTGCTGGATTTTCCTGATGCTCGGGGCTAATTTGAACCTTGTTTACTCTTTCCAAGCATACTAGAGCGGGCTTTCAAATTTCTATGATGTGTCTGTCTAAATCGTAGGGGAGTTTTTATTTCCACTCCCAAAATCTTGATATATACAGTTTGCTGTTGAAACATTGGCCTGGATTCACTATAGATCAATAAAATAAAAAATGGTGTTAGCTGTATTTAACGCCAATTGTGATTTATCGTCTTATCCCCTAAAATCATATCACCATCGATACAGCAGTGATAAATAACCGTCTTTTTACAATAGTGATATTTCACCGATAGTTTTAACGCAAAGGAACATGCAAATGAAAAATTGCTGATTAATTGTTTGTGACTATTTAACATGCTCTTCTGGAGATACTTACCTCCAAATTAGGTTCCGGTAGAAGCTCTCGTCGGCTTCCAGGGTTCCCAATATCTTCTGTTTAACGATCTCGGGCCCTGCGGGCCAATAGGAAGCTGTGATGTCATCGGTGTTGCTTCGTATTGGCCCATGTGACACGGGAGCTTTAAAATCCTGCTTGCTCAACCAGAATGGCTACCAGCATCTACTTCAGAGGTAAGTAGAACCAGAAGAAGTGCTGTTTGTATTAAGTGCGGAGTTAGAACCAGAACGAGTGCTGTTTGTATTAAGTGCTGAGTTAGAACCAGAACGAGTGCTGTTTGTATTAAGTGCGGAGTTAGAACCAGAACGAGTGCTGTTTGTATTAAGTGCGGAGTTAGAACCAGAACGAGAGCTGTTTGTATTAAGTGCGGAGTTAGAACCAGAACGAGAGCTGTTTGTATTAAGTGCGGAGTTAGAACCAGAACGAGAGCTGTTTGTATTAAGTGCGGAGTTAGAACCAGAACGAGAGCTGTTTGTATTAAGTGCGGAGTTAGAACCAGAACGAGAGCTGTTTGTATTAAGTGCGGAGTTAGATCCAGAACGAGAGCTGTTTGTATTAAGTGCGGAGTTAGAACCAGAAAGAGATGGAACAAGGAAGGTGTGAAACAAGGTATAGTACATTGAAATACATTAACACATCCAGTCTGCGACTCGCTGCTACGTGCAAACTCTGCAATCCTTGACTGAACCTGATAGCCCTCAGGCCTGCGCAGATCTGATTCAATATGACCGCCCCCCTTTTTAAGGGCTCCTCTCCCTTATAGTCCCTCCTCTTCCACAGTCGTTATTATTGGCTGCTCTCACGTCCATTACAGTCACATGTCCAGAGCACATTGGACAGGAACCTGCCAGGGGGCAGTATGAGTGTGTGTATCTCATCACACAGAGGGTTACATCCTCCCCCTGCTAAAATGTTGATGTCCCCATCAACCGGGTTAAAGTCTGTTTGTACACATGACAGGCTTCCCTAACATATCTTCCTCTCTATGTACAGAGAATCATAGGTACAGTGGAACAAAGACACATACCATTTTTAAAGATTGCAGTACTGTTACACCACATGGTCCCACAGCTCCTAGGGTCACCTATCTCTAGGGTCATAGGTACTACCCATCTAGCCGTAGTTACCACAGGAACATTTATAGACACCCCCGGAGAATCGTAGGTCAGTCTCATGGGGTGTCTATTTTCCCTTTTTGGATGTGGCGAGTACACCGGGGTTACTACTGTTACTTCCCCTTGCCTTTTAGAGGATCCACATGGTACTGGTGGATCGTGTTCTGCGGACCCTACACTTGAGCACTTGAGGGGGTTCAACTTTAGTTTAACTATCCTATTCAATGGAACACACTGAAGTTAATTTCTCTGCTTGAGGCCCTGCTGGCTGCATTGGGGACACCTCTTGAGGAGGATGCCGCTCCTCCTGATCCATGATATTCGATAGGTGCCCTAACATTCACCATCCTTGGTATCCCTAATCCTGATCAGATTCCTACCTACAGTGGATCCTGTCCTCAGTTAATCGATCACTTCTTCTAGGCTGACTAGCTACTCATGTAAAACTTTCTTACTCAGGGCATCGCACCAACTGAACTATTGGCAGAAGATGATTCCTATGCAGGTTCTTCTCTGGCCCACTTTCTTTTCGGGCCTTACTCGATATACTGGTAGTACTTTTAATTTTTCTACTACCATATAATGCTCTGGTTTCCAGAAATTCCCTATTTTATGTTTCCTAGGTATGCCCAAATTTCAGATGAGGACTCTGTATGCACCTTTCACTTTTCTTGCCCATTTTCACGGTGCTCGTCTCCAATCAGGAAGCGGACCTGGAGGGCTGAGGTAGGGATGCAAATAAACCGACTGTAGAGGGAGAGGGGGTTGGCCCGGTATTAAAGGGGTTGCACCCCATATGGCCACCCCCTGACCTCACCAGGGAGGCAAGGGGTTAACTGGACTGCGGTCCAGGAATGTGGTTTTCACCTTGCTATAACATGAAAATGTATGTTCCCCTGTTGTAATGCATTTCCACCATGTATGTGTCTGTACCACACACACACTGGGATCCATCCAGGAGGACAAGGGTTAATAGTTGAATAGTGATTATAGCCCTTTGTTTAATGTTCCCGCCTTTTCAGGCACCATTTTGCAAAGTCCCATAGGCCGCCATTGAAGCTCCATTCATTTTAATGGCGGAGTGAGCGGTTTTGGACCTGTTTCCTTCGAAGACCAGCAGGTGGCGTCCGAGAGGAGAAGCGGCGGTTTCCCATTGTAAGTCAATGGGCCCATTGACTTCAATGAGGATTCCTCGACGTCGGCCTCCAGGAACGAGTTGGCAGCCGTCCAAACCGCAGACAGCAAAAGCGGATACTTTGTCTAAAAAAGAGTTTGATCACTGTTAGTTCAAGTTCAAAGACAAGTGGCGTGGGAATCTTAGGTTCTAGGGCACCCAGGAATAAAATTCTTTTTGCCCCTAGCTCCTAGGCCTCCCCTCACTTGACCACCACCGGGTCCAAGAATCCAGGACCCCCAGAAAGGGTCGTGCTGGCTGAGCGGGTCGCGCCATAGGTTCCAATGGCGACGGAAGAAGCAGCACGAGAAAACGGCTAAGTCCGAAACCCTGAAAACCATAAGCCCATATCTCCGGTTCTGGAGTGTTCAGAGGGCCGGGATTTGGGCTGCCTGCAGTCACTGTTCCGGCATGACCGCGGATCCATTCCCGACCCTCTCCGACCAACTGGACGGAGTATGGACCACCATAAAGGTTTGTGAGTTTTTCTCATAGACTTCAATGGCGGCCATTTCCCCATTGACCGGCTATGGCGGAGAAGTCCCATAGGCTTCAACGGCGGCGATGCCCCGTTGTAAGTCTATGGCGGCAGACTCCCATAGACGCCAATGGCGGAGTTTCACCATTGAAAGTCTATGGTAGCGGAGCCCGTTGTTTTCAATGGGGAATGACTGAAAAACTGAGATTTATTTTACAGCGGAGAATTTTGTAATAAAATAAGAAACGGTTTATGAGGTATTTGCATATCTCCGGTTCTGAAGGTCGCAGTGGGCTGAAACTTGGACCCTATCGTTTCCCACTTCCGGCACGAAGGCCTGGGTAGTTTGGACCCGCTGGACCTAGCAGAACCGGTTATTTTAATGTGTGTATATTAAAAACCATACTGTATTTCAAAGCGGGGACAAAAGCCCGCGAAGATTCCTGCCCACTGAGGAATGCAAATGGTCAGGGGGGTGACCTAATGTCTAAGAACCATGCCTCTGATCAAAGACTCAGCCACTCTAACTGTTTACATGAGGGCGGAGAAGCATGAAGCTGGAGTGATTTGTAGGTGCCATATTTCACACCTACAAACAAAGAATATCCTGCCAGATACCCCATCTGGCAGACTGCCCGGCGCCCCTGACTTGAGTGTGGGGCTACAGAAATGAGACCCTCAGGTTCCCAGGACGCATGTGCCAACTAGCTGGGGGGCATGGGTTAAACTGTGTTCCCACGTTAGAGATTGGATGCAGATAATTGTTCACCAATAGTCTGCATTCAATAGTAAGAATAGGGTTGCAAAGATATATAAACTGTTGTCAACCCTACAGTCTTTGTCTTCTTGATACATCTGGATTGATACCTGATTGCTGGAGAATTGCTATTTGATACTTCTTCATTCCAACCCCTAAGTACGTGTTACCTTCTTGTCTGTTAATTGTACTATCTTGTTGTGTTCACCTATCTAAGGAATAAATATACTTTATTATATCTAAGCCTCGTTCAGTTCAACCCAGTGATTTGGTGTAAATTATATCTTGTCATAAGTTACCATGACACCGACCAGGGCCCCGGGACAGAGTCCTGTAGGTGTATCCGTAGTCGGTATGGAAGCTGGGGTCAAGGCTGGAGGCAGAGTTGCAGAATCCAGGCGACAGGCAAAAGGTCAGTGCAGGCGGAAGGTAGCAAGGTCTGGGTTACGGTCCGGGGTCAGCAACAGGGAAATCCAATGAACAGGGGAGCCACAGGGATAGGCACGCCACAGCAATAGGCAAGCCACGGGGAAGGCACAGGTACTAGAAGGCTCAGGAACTAGAGCCCAGGGTGGCCAGGAACACTGCTAAATGCATACAATGCTCGGGTGGGGACTGGGAGTCACTGGCTGCTATTTAAGCCCTGGAACAGGTCCAGCCAATATACTGTAGCAGGCTGCCAGTGATCAAAACCCCACAGAAACCAGTTAAGGGCGGGTTCCAGCCAAAGCCTGGACTTGAACCCTCACAGCATCCCCCCCTTCAGAAGAGAACTCCGGGCGATCAGAACCTGGCTCACTCAGTGATTTTGGCGACTGTGAATTATTTCTGAACTGTCTTGGACAGGTAGTAAACCTGCGGCAAGGCCGTTTGTTTGTAAGTACCATCTTTAGAAGAGAAAGCAGTGGTACTGCAAATCTTGACACGCAGAAAGCATCATAGAAAGACTTGGACATGCAGAGCTGTAGCAAAACTGGAGAGTCCGGAACAGGCTGAATAATGCTGTCCGAAATCCTCAAAACAGATGCAAGGTTTTCAGCAATAGTCCTAGATTACAAGGCAAGAAGCACCAACTGTTTATCGGATGCAGACATTTTTAAGTCAGTCATGGGTACCTCAACTACTGTGGAAGAATCAGCGAGACACAGAGTTGTCTTTGGGGTGGGAATCCCAGAAACAAAGGTTATATGAGGTACTGTAGCGAGAATAGCAAGAGGAAAACTATTCTTTGTTGTGGGGATTTTAGATTCATCCACGGTTATAACAGGGCATGCAGAACAGTCAGTGAAGGATATGTTTGTCCCTGAAATTGAAATTTGAGAATCAGCAAGGGCTAGACTAGGTACCGCACAGGAATCAGAGAAAGATACGCTGGGCTCTGAAGTGGGTGTCTGAGAATCCACAGTAGGTATACCAGATACTATGGGAAACTTTATGGCAAGACACTTAGAAACAGTCAAAGGTACCTCAGACATTGCAGGCGAATCAGAGAAACTTGATTTTAAAGCAGGAGTTTTAGCATTAATGATGGGTATATCACACACTACAGGAGTGTCAGAAAAAGGGGAACTTGACTTTGAAACAGGATTCTTTGATTCAGTAATAATTACATCAGACACTGCAGGGGGATCGCAGAAAGAGAACCAGACATTAAAGCAGGAGTCTTAGAGTAAGTCATAGGTATACAAAACACTTCAGGGGAGCCAAAGAAAGGGGAACTTGCCTTTGAATCTAGGGTTTTAGAACCAGCAAGAGTTAAAGCACTTACTGCTGAGGAAACAGGGAACGGTGTACTTAACTTAGAAACAGGAGCCGTGGAGACTTCAACCCTTGGCTCCTGGAATGCAATGCCAGCCTGGGGCTCCCAAGAAAACAAAAGGAGCACCCCAAGGGGGGCAGGAGCAGGACCTGAGGCAGAGGGACTGCAGCATAGCAGAAATGGTGTCCATCTTCCCTTCCAATGTAACAAGGTGATTTGAGTGAGTCTCCAATAGTTGGCCCTGGAGGGACAGCACCCTCCCTACCTCAGCAGGGTCCATGTTTGGCCCGAGCATTATGTAACAGTGCTCGTCTCCAATCAGGAAGTGGACCAGCAGGGCTGAGTTAGGGATGCAAATAAACTGGCCAGGGCCCCGGGACAGAGTCCTGTAGGAGTATCCGTAGTTGGTATGGAAGCAGGGGTAAGAGCTGGAAGCAGAGTTGCAAAATCCAGGCGACAAGCAAAAGGTCAGTGCAGGCAGAAGGCAGCGAGGTCAGGATCACAGTCCGGGGTCAGCAACAGGGAAATCCAATGAACAAGGGAGCCACAAGGATAGGCACGCCACAGGGAAGGCACAGGTACTAGAAGGCTCAGGAACTAGAGCCCAGGGTGGCCAGGAACACAGCTAAATGCATATAATGCTCAGGCAGGGACTGGGAGTCACTGGCTACTATTTAAGCCCTGAAACAGTAGGCTGCCATTGATCAAAATGTCCACAGCAGCCAGTTAAGAGCGGGTTCCAGCAAAAGCCTGGACTGGAACCCTCACAACTGTGCACTCTTCTGTGCACTCTTCTGACCCCGATTGCTCATATCCACAGCAGAAGTGGCCAGTCTGTATGCTTCTTGCAACTGTTTTTTGAGCCTCTGTACAAACTGCATGTACGTGGTCAGGGATGTGGCATCTCCCGCCACTCTAAAACACAGGTCAATGGGTAATCGAGCTTCCCGTTCAACATCAAGTAGTAGGGAGAATACCCTGTAGAGTCATTCCAGGTGAAATTATACTCATGTACCAGGTGGTGCGCATGATGACTCCATCATTTCTTCCCTTGTGTATTCAGTGTGCACATCATGTTCAGTAGGGTCCTATTGAATCTCTCGAGTTGAGGATCCACCTGTGGGTGGTAAGGCATTGTTCATGATTTTTTTTTTCCACAGAGGCGCAGTAGTTCCTTGATAAGTCGGCTTTCAAAATCCCACCCGTGATCAGAATGTATCCTAGCCGGCAATCCATAATGGACAAAGTACTTGACCCACAGCACCTTAGCGACAGTGGTAGCTCATTCATCCATTTTAGTGAATGCTTGAGCATACCGGGTGAAATGGTCCATGGCAACTAGGATATTACTGGTGTTCTTTTTGTCTGGCTCTACTGAAAGGAAATCCATGTAGACCAAGTCCAGTTGTCCACTGCTGGTGATATGTGTCAATAGTGTGGCCCTTGGTGGCAAAGTCTTTCTAGATACGCACCTTCCACGGTTCTTGCAGTATCCTTTGAAATTCCAAGCCATTCTTCACCAATAGAATTGGTCTTTCACTAATCCCAATGCCCAGGTGGCCATGATTATCATGGAGAGAACTGATACCACCTGCCTTTGTATACTTGTAAGGTAGTACCAATTGCTTTGTCACTGTGTTGGAACTTTTTTGCGACTCTGAACATTACCGTCCTGGCCGACTTCTGATTCCTCATGGCTGACCATACTTCCTTCAAACCGGGGTCTGTCTGTTGTGCTTATGCTAGATCATACCGGTTTAGCCAAGGTAACCCCTCCATGGTTAACTCTGCAGAGTGAGAGTACACAAGGGGTGATGGGAGATATCCCCAGACTGTCAGCCACTCTGTTTAGATTTGCAGTCTTGATGCGTCTTGGCATCTCAATTTGTTTATACACTGCTTAAACTAGGATGGCGGTAACTTCTTCCCACTTTATCCATCTCACAAGTGTCTCTGTGAAAAGCAGTGCATCAGTATCAATATTTTTCTTCCCTGGTCTCCATTTCAAGCTAAAGTTGTATATGGCCAATGCCGCCAGATTATGTGATAAATGGATCCAATTTTGCATAGGATAGAATGTAGGTAAGTGGGTTGTTTTCAGTGTGAACTACGAACGTTGCTCCATATACGTAATCATGTAGCTTGTCCACTACTGCCCATTTTAATGCTAGGAATTCTAGCTTGTGCACTGGGTAGTTCCTGTCTGAAGGTGCCAACCCCAGACTCACAAATGCCACTGGCCGCAGCCCTTCAGGATGCTCCTGATACAGCACCGCCCCTAATCCTTCTAGACTGGCATCCACGTGGAGCACGTAAGGTTTTTGTGGGTTAGCGAATGACAGCACTGGTGCTTTAGTGAGATGGGCCTTTATGGTTTGGAAAGCCTCTTCACATTTAGGAGTCCACCTATCTCCAAATGGCTCAATCATTTTGAAGTAATTCTGGCGGGTGGCTCCAGCAACCATACTGAGTCCTCATGGGGGTGCATAGCCTTTGGTTAATTCAGTCAACGGTTGCACTATAGCTGAGAAATTATTGACCAAGTGTCGGTAGTATCAACAGATCCCCAGAAAGGAACGCAGTTCTGTCACTTGTTTTGGCCTAGGCCAGGATGCAATGGCCTCTAATTTAGAGGGTCGGTAGCGACTTCTTTTTCAGATATGTACTGCCCCACATATGTGACAGACGTCCGGCAATAGTGACACTTGTTCAGTGACAACTTTAATCCACTCTTGCTTAGCCAGTCTAGTTCTAGAAATCCAGGTGTGTTTGGGGAGCGCAGATATGTAACTATAGTGCGATCAGAAAGTAAAAGCTTTATCTTAAAAATATGGTAAAACACACTCACATGGTGTTGGTAGGTAAAACAGCAAATTGATCATAAAATGATCCACGCCGGCAAACAGAAGCTTCGTGGCTGGAACAGTGCACCCCGTCCGCTCTCTCAGCTGATCGCTCTTCCCGTCTGTGTCTTCCCGGGGAGTGTGAGTGTGAGTGTGTTTTACCATATTTTTAAGATAAAGCTTTTACTTTCTGATCGCACTATGGTTGGTTCTCTTGCTTCATTATAGAAATAAGGAATTTATCTGTATGGAGAAGCCAGGCACGATGCCATAAAGATACCTTTATATACACCACACAAGAGAGAGACTTGTGAGTACACACTTCACCAGAATCTGAAGAAAAGCATCACTTTAATTTAACACAGACATATTGCACTATATTTTGTGTGTTTTTTGTCTTTTACATATCTGCGCTCCCCAAACACACCTGGATTTCTACAACTTTCATTTGGATTGCGAGGACAATCTAATATTAGGGTTTGAGCTGCATATTTCAATCTGGGTGCATTGGTCACTTTCACATTATTGTATGTTAATTGCACGTTTTTTGTATATTTAATTTAAATATCACTGATTATATTTAAGCGCCACATTGATAACTACTTGTATTTTCACCTATTAGCCAGTCTAGTACCTTCATTAAGTTGGCCTCATGTTCTTCCAAGATCTTTCCAAACACTATTGGATAATCCAGGTATACCAGTACCTCTAATAGGTTAATTTCCCGCACAACGCGCTCCATCATTTGCTTGAAAGTAGCTGGGGCCCTTTACTTTCCTTGGGGCATGCGCTCGAATTGGTAGAACCCCTATTGGCATACAGTATAAAAGCGGTCTTTTCTTTATCTTGGTTTCCCTTTGGGATCTGGCAATATCTGCTGCGGAGGTCTAAGACCAAAAACTATTTGCTCTCGGTGAGATAATCCAATACATCCTCTATACGTGGCATGGTATATTGATCCGGAGTTGTTCTCTTGTTCATCGTGCGGTAGTAGACACACATTGTTACCGCCCCATTTTTCTTCCAGGCCACTACTATGAGTAATGCATATGGGATAGTGGATTCTGAGACTATACTAACCCCCATTAGTTCCTGAAGATGTCATTCACATCCTCCACATCAGCCGGAGCCAATCTCCATGATCTTTCCCCAAAGGGGAATTTCGTGCTCCACTCCTTGGGCTATCCCTACATCCCATTCCTGAGTAAAGAATACTTCAGGCCTACGGGCCATCTTTTCCCGCAGCCGTTTCTTCCAGTGATCTGGAGCATGACTGTCTCCAAAATTGAATATAGCTGGGGTCAATCTATACCCATGGGATGTTCTCATCCATGCGGGGCCCATCACTTCGGCACTATACATGTGAGCCACTACCGTGTCTCTTCGTATCCACACATCATGGCCGGTCTCCTTTCTCACTTCTACTTCTAGTATTTCCATTTTCCCTGGCTCCACAGATAACAGCCCGCTCTTTACCAGTAACCCTCCAGGGTATGCGCCGGGGGGTGGATTATCTATCATGACAGGGGTCCCTTCTATATTTTGCTGGAGTGTTACTTTTACAGTTATCCTCTGTACACTATTGGGGGGGCCATTGCACAGGGCGGGATCCTGCCCATGTGACCTCCACCAAGGGCCCCTTACTCTGAACCCTGTCTTTTCTCTCCATCCACTGGTATGCCTCAAACACAAGGGATGGATGGTCAACGTCCTGCCATAATTGCTTCTACCGATGGTCTGGCGCCATTTTGCTAGTTGACCAAAAATATTAGCTTTGTGATAATTATGGCTCCAGTTTTTTCCTTGCTGTGGACTTCAGGGCATATAAGGGCCATCACAATCAATAGTCCTTCTACTCTAGTTATTTATTTTGGAAACTCGGGCTTCACCACTACATACCCTAGATAAGGGTAGCTGATGTCATTGAGGCCCCACATGACCAAGCCCTCCAGTGGTTGCAGTGGTAGATGTTTTAGGTACCAATGAGACCCAGTATCCGATCAGGATTTCTCCAAGACTTCCTCCCCCATCTAGAGGTTTACTCCATATGGGGTGACCATCGTGCTCCTCCCGGGCGTTCCTCTCGAATATTCGCATTGGACACTTATTCCATTCGCATGGCGGTCCTCAATTCCGACATCTCCCCCGTGGGTTCACCTCCTCTGCCCATGCTGGGACGCTCCTCACTTGGCCTATCAGGGGGTCATGGCTTGCGTCTATCCTTCCACGGCTGGCCGGACACCAGTAACTTTATCTTCTGATCCCCATTGGCTATTTGCTGATACACTCTTAGCGTGCCGCCATCTGCATTTCCTCATCCCTTATTTCTCGCAGTAGCTCTAGAAACTTTGTGGGAGACTCTTTCCGCTATCGGGATCACTGACAGACGGTCATTACATCTCTGGATGGTACCCCCAGGATCAATTGTTCTACTCAGGCGCGATCAACCTGATCAGGGGTGATACCTTTGTTCCTCACCACTTTCAGCAAAGCCACCTCCAGTCTGCACAAGAACTCGGATAGTTTATCACCCTCTTGGAAATACATTCCCCTGAATCTAAAATACAATTCTTCCCCACTTTAGTGGTGCCAAATATATTTTCTAACGCCCACAGGTATTCACTAGGCGTGCTAACATCATTTCCTTCTACAATAGCTCTTACTATGGTTAATGTTCGCCCCTTTAGGCTTTCCGCAATATGGACCTTCTTGCTTTGATCTGAGTCCCCCCATCCCTGTACCATCTGCGTGGCCTGCTTTATCCTACTTTCAAAATCGTCTTCACTGTTGGGGGTCGGACTTACACCTGAGAAGATTTGTAATCTCCTACGGAAATTATTTCCCCCTCCGGAGTGAATGGATTTCTCCACTTACTGTCACATTGGTGTGATAAGAGCCTCTGGGGAAGTTGGGGCATGTCCCATAGATGAAGTAGATACTTCAGGGTACATTTAAGGTACATTTAATTATGGAACACATAGTAGCTCCCTCGCTTGCAAGGAATTATTGGACCTAATCTACTATAGTGTGCTTGGCAACATTGCTATGGCCAGTGGAGGTTTACAACAGTGACACGCCACACCTCCTGGTCCCTTCCCGCAATACTATCAGGTACTTTAGCAGGATCAATATCTTCATCACAAATACACATCATATATGCAGTATTGGTATTGTAGCACAATTTTTTTCCCTGTATCTGAGCTCTTCTCCAAGGAGCGCCCGCACCGAGTACCCATGAATACTCACATCATCGGTTGTATCTGGAACCGTTAGAATTAGTATCGTATTACAATCCAGGCCACCTTTCACGCACCGGTTGTTTAAAATGGCCGCACTCATGGTGAGGTAGAATAAACTTTCACCTGGGGGCACTATAGGGCGAATGTTGTAGCGACTTCTGTAGCCATGCCTGTGTCTGCCCCTATAACCGTGGGGACTTATAGTGTGTATCACACTACTTAAAACCCAAAAATTGTGATTTCAGCAGTGCTTCCAATGTAACCCTTCCACTTTTAGCTCTCAGACTTATGACTATTGCTAAGGTTGGGCCTGAGTCCCTGTTAATAACTTAGTGGGCCTCATGTGACCTACGGTCAGATGGCCGGAAAAATGCAGACACAGTATATGGGTGGTACAATAGGTTTACTGTACCACTAATAATCTGGGCAACCTGTGTTCGTCAGCAGAGGATCACCACATATAACATATAATAGAGTACAGTTCCTAATAATGCTGTGCAGGTGTAAGTCAGTGTAAGTAAGTGTCAGTGGTGCGTTAGCCACCCAATTCTGGGTATATTTGCTTCCTATGGTGCCTGCACACCGTGGGAGCTCTTTGTGTACTAACTGTTGCAGGCCTGTACTTTGAAAACAGTGCTTTGGTACCACTGTGCTTTGTAGCAGTTGAGGATCCCCTCCGACGACGCTCCAATTCTTGATCATGTCCTGACTGTAACCCGCTGCTCCTGCTGCCACGTGCACACTCTGCAATCCCCGACTGAACCTGATAGCACTCACAGGTTCACACAAATCTGCTCTCAACATGGCCACCACCCTTTTTAAAGGCTCTTCTCCCTCTTAGTCCCACCTCTTCCACAGCCATTAGCATTGGCTGCTATCATGTCCATTAACAGTCACATGTCCATAGCACATTGGAGAGAAATCTGTCAGGGGGCAGTGCGAGTGTGTAGATCTCATCACACAGGGGATTACACCTATATTTCTAATGGATGCAGGGATTAAAACAAATCTGTTTAACGGTTTTCCCTACTACACATGGTAGCTCTCTTGTCAACATAAAAAAAAAACTAAAAGCACTGACATTGCCGTCTGTGATACATAACAATAAAATGTGTTCAACTTCACACATTACCAGGCTGCACTAAACAAAACTCGTGTACTTGCCAAACTCACCATTGTTAGCGATTCCACAAGCATCAAGTTTAGGAGAGTCATAGAGCAACACGTTTTTGGTGGTATGAAAAGGAGAATTTATTACAAGGACCTTTTTCAAGGTAGAAGTTTAATGCGATCAGACTTCTTAAGCCTCATACACTGAAAAAAAAACATGACACATTGCTTGCTAATACACTTTATGGCATGTACATAAGTGTAGTGATCCACACACCATTTATTAAATAAATACAGGGCCTCCCATTGCCTAATTTGAATTTTCGCGAAAAAACACCCATCTCTACTCTTATCCCCACTGTTTCTACTTTATTTTCCTTGCATGGTAATTTTGTAAAGCGCTGCCTACACTGTTGGTGCTATTTAAGTATAATTATACCTACGTCCGTAAACACATTCTAGGTGTGTAGAACAGCAGCCCCGCTACGTGTTACAGGCTCTCTGGCAGCAATAAAATAATAAGTTCCAGGAAAATCCATCATTTATTTATAAAAATGTTTTACCAGGAAGTAATACATTGAGAGTTACCTCTCATTTTCAAGTATGTCCTGGACACAGAGTTATGATGACAACTCCATGGTTAAAAATACAGTTATATAAGTGAACAGGGTAGACATTATATACAATACATGGCATGCACAGTTAGAGATTAAGGGCCTCATGCAGAGAGCATCGTTATTTCGAAATTCGCCATTTTTTGTACAATTTCGCGCAGAAACCGGCAGAAAATGGCGAGTTACGAAAAACGCGCCATTTAGTTTTTTCTATTGCTAAAACTCGCCTCGCGGCTGGCGAGAACCTCCATCTCGCCATTTTTAAAACTCTCCGAATGCAGGGCCTCATGCAGAGAGCATCGTTATTTCGAAATTCGCCATTTTTTGTACAATTTCGCGCAGAAACCGGCAGAAAATGGCGAGTTACGAAAAACGCGCCATTTAGTTTTTTCTATTGCTAAAACTCGCCTCGCGGCTGGCGAGAACCTCCATCTCGCCATTTTTAAAACTCTCCGAATGCAGAGAGGTGCGAACGGCATGTAGCGGCTGTTCGCGCCAAGAAAATGGCGCGATTCTCGCATTTTTGCCGCGCCAGGAAAAGATGGCAAGATGGCGCTCGCCGCCTATAGTAAAGGGGAAAAAAAGGCGCGAATTTGTTTTTACACGTTTCTGAAGCGCGCATCTCACCAATTTAAACTCGCCACACGCATCCATGTTAAACATAGCAGAATTCGCACTTTTCTGCATATGGAGAATAAAACTCTCCAAAAAAGCTACTTTTTATGAAATTCGCCAATTTTAAAATTCTATGCTCTCTGCATGAGGCCCGCAGAGAGGTGCGAACGGCATGTAGCGGCTGTTCGCGCCAAGAAAATGGCGCGATTCTCGCATTTTTGCCGCGCCAGGAAAAGATGGCAAGATGGCGCTCGCCGCCTATAGTAAAGGGGAAAAAAAGGCGCGAATTTGTTTTTACACGTTTCTGAAGCGCGCATCTCGCCAATTTAAACTCGCCACACGCATCCATGTTAAACATAGCAGAATTCGCACTTTTCTGCATATGGAGAATAAAACTCTCCAAAAAAGCTACTTTTTATGAAATTCGCCAATTTTAAAATTCTATGCTCTCTGCATGAGGCCCAATATATATTATAGGCGTATGAAACAGTTACAGACCAGATTAAAATGTGAGACATCTTTAGTTTTGCAAGATTTAGACTAGTGGCGGCTGTGAGAGTCTCCGGTAGATTGTTCCAGTTGTAGGGTGCACGGTAAGAGAAGGAGGTGCGGCCGGATACTATGTTGAACCTTGGGACCAGAATATTAGATAGGTGCCGTAGATAGGTAGACTTGTTATGTTTGCAAAAATAGCTCAACAGAAGCTTAGCCACGCCTACCTTCTAGAAGGTGCCTACTCTGTCACCTGGTGTGGTATGACACTGAAAGTTCCAAATCACTCCCTCTGTAGGCCTGGTGACCCATGATGTCTGTATTAGGTATAAATAGTGGGAATAGACAATTCTAGTCCCTAGATCCCAAGAGGAACCAGAGGAGGGGGTCTCACCCTGTTATGTGTTGGTGTTATATGTGCAGCTTTGTGTTTAAGAGTATGGTCACCTTTATTGTTTTCTAGTGAGGGAAAAGTGCCCCTTACCTTAGAAGGCCCACTACTGTGTGGAGGAAAAATTTGTACCCCTTTGCTATAGGAGAAAAGTGCGTGGTGATTAATGGCCTGGGATCCCTAGAACAGGGGGAGTGCCACGTTGGGATTGCTGTAACGCCAATTCCACGCCTAGGCACACCACACCACCATTGTAGGGGCTAGAGGGACCTGCACAAGATAACAGGTAATAGGAGCCTTGATCGAAGGTGCACCCCTGAACATAGTCCTGGTAGGGGTCTGGAATTAAATCCAATCATTTGGAGTAAGTGGAGTTAACATACTCATGACCCATAGAAATGGATGAATAGGTGACAAAGCCATCTGTGCCTCCCTGCCTGAGTCCTAGGGAAGAAGTCTATATGAGTTAGAACTGTCAATAAAGCCTGTCCTATTTGTGCAACAAAGTTCCTGGCGCCTTTTATTCCACCTTCAATGCTCACACAACCAGCCAACCTGGACCCCAGAACCCTGAGAAAAGGTATGCGAGTCTGTGCACCAACATCTGCACCTTTCCACACTACCACACTACAACATCTCCTTATGAGCCGGGCAAGGAGGGGTTACACATATAATAGGTCAAGTCAGCTGTTGCATTTCCAAAGGAGATTATTTCACAGAGATCTTTATAAGAACATTATAAATCCATTATGGCTTCCGTTCGGAATACACAGGCAAGTGCTGAAGGCAGTGGCAGCAAAATGGACTGAAATTAACGTGAACAAAGCAAATGTCCCCCTATGACAGTTATAGCTTGGAGTGCGGGTAAGATATGTAGTGAAGAATGTGTCTTCAGGGACTAACATGGACTACATAATCAGGTTTCCTTTGTTCTCTTCATAATAGCATGAGAAGGTGACCCACTTTTTGCTAAAGAAAATAAAATTGAACTGTGCATCAAGTTGTGCGCAAACAAAATGTATAATGGGTTTTTACCTTCTTCCTTTCTCATCTTTTTATTTTGCTACTTGGATCAAAATGTTACTGTCGCTGATGCTGGAGATAAAGCTTGATGCTCCAGTGGATAGCACAATAAGAAGACGCTAGGACACTTATTAAAGTCTTCAAACGACAAAACTACACAGGAAACAAAGCTGCAGATTTAGCAAACAATAATTACATTTATTTTTTAAATGGCCTTTTTTTTTTGCATTAGTTTTGCTGACCAGAAAATGTTGAATAATAGTCCCCTAGAATTAACCTGTAGAGCTACAGTATGAATCAGGTACAATATCTCCCTCCTACCAAGTTTAAAAGCAGGTTCGTTTGGTGTCACTGAACTTCGTGGCATCTTTACAGACAACTTCAAACACGGGAACATACTGTACAGCATTTCAGTTCAAAGATTTTCCAGAAACAGGGAGCTAAAGCAGCATTCAAACACACTTGAGGGGGAGTGGGAAGAGAGTGAATGGAGGGAAATGGGTGAGTGAGAGAATGGGGGGGAGGGGAGAGACAATGCGGGGGGAGGTGAAGAGAGTGAATGGGCAGAGAGGGTTGAGTGAGAAAGAATTGAGGTGAGAAAGAATGGGGGTGAGGGGGAAGGGAGTGAATGGGGGGAGGGAGGTGGGGGAGAGAAAGGGGGAGAGAAAGGGGGAGAGGGAGAGAATGGGAAGAAGGGTGAAGGGAATGAATTGGGGGTGAGTGGGGAGGAAAAGAGAATTGGGATGAGAGAGATAATGGGGGGTGAAGGGATGGAGATAGAGAATGGGAGGGAGGTGAGGGAGAGAGAAAGAATGGGGTGAGAGGGAGAGAGCATGGGGGGAAGGAGAGAGAATGGGGGGGGGTGAAGGAGATGGATAATGGGGGGAGGGAGGTGAAGAAGAGAGAAAATGGGTGAGAGACGTGAGGGAGAGAATTCATGTGGGGAGGGAGATAGAGCGAAGGAGGGGAAGAGAGAGAATGGGGGAGAGAGAATGTGGTGAGAGAGACAATGGGGGAGGGATAGAGAATGGGGAGGGAGAGATAGAATGGGGGTGAGCGAGAGAATTTGGGGGAGGGAGAGATAGAATGGTGGTGAGCGAGAGAATTTGGGGGAGGGGGGAAGAGAGTGAATGGGGGAGAGGATGAGAGAGAGAGAATGAGGGGGAGAGAGGGAATGGGGTGAGAGGGAAGAGAGTGAATGGGGGGACAGGGGGGAGAGAGGTGAGGGAGAGACAGAATGGGGGGAGAGAGGTGATTAAGAGAAAATGGGGGAGAGGTGAGGGAGAGAATTAATGGGGGAGGGAGAGAAAGTGGGGAAGGGAGAGAATTTGGGGGAGGGAGGGTGAATGGAGGGAAGGAGAGAATTGGGGGGAGGGGGAGAATGAAAGAGAGAATTGAGGGGAGGGAGGTGAAGGAGTAAGATAATGGAGGGGAGTGAGCTGAGGGAGAGAGAATGGGGGTGAAGGGGGAGGGCGAGAGAATGTGGGTGGGAGGGAGAGAATGGGGGAGGAAGAAGGGGAATGTGTGGAGAGGGGTGAGGGAGAGAGAGAATGGAGATGAGCAAGAGAGAATTTGGGGAGGAGGGAAGAGAGATAACGGGGAGAGGGGGAAGCAAGTGAATGGAGGGAGAAGGGTGAGTAAGAGAGAATTGAAGTGAGAGTGAGACAATGGGGGTAGGAGGGGAGAAGAGAGTGAATGGGGGGAGGGAGGTGAGGGAGAGAAAAGGGAGAGGGAGGTGAGGGAGAAAGAAAATGGGGGGTGAAGGAGAGAGATAATGAGGGGAGGTAGGTGAAGAAGCGAGAAAATGAAGGAGAGAGGTGAGGGAGATAATTAATGGGGGAGAGGTAGAGAGAATGGGGGCAGAGAGAGGAGGGGATGGGGAAGAGAGAATGCGGGAAGGGAGAGAATGGGGGAGGGAGACAGAGAATGGGGGGAACTAGAGAGATAATGTGGGAAGGGTGGAAGGGGGAGAGAGAATTGGGGGGGGAGGGAGAGCAATAATGTGGTGAAGGGATGAGGGACTGAGAATGGGGAAGTGAGGGACAGAGAGAGATAATGGGGCAGAGAGTGGGGAGTGCGTGTTATGTGCATTTCATCTAGTACATATCCTATGAAAAGTGAAAGTTAATTTGGGGGGCGCAATGCTGAAGGTTCCCCTTTGGCGCCTAATACCCTTACACCGCTCCTGTCTGTATGTAATTGTATTACTCTCCTTGTGTTAATCTATATGACATTTTGGCATATCTCTATTCATTATCATTGATTCTTTGTACGTTTGTCCCCGTGTTATTGTGCTTTAATTTTTTTAAAACTTATTTCAAGTATTTTTATTATGTTGCCATGGCAATGAGCTACTAGTCGTCCTGTACGGATTTAATTTGGAACACGGAAGTCGATGCCATGTGACATGTAGAGCCATCCCGGATATGATGGAGCTGGATGTGGAAGTCAGTTGTAACAAGTCACGTTCTAGAACGCACAGCAGTGATAGATTTGAAGTACTTTGGAGACACCGGAAGAAGGGAGGGTTGCATACTTCAGTCTTTGGGATTTTGGTGATTGGTTAATGAGACTATTTCATGTTACAGTCATGTAGCCCTGAGAACCGTCCCGCTTGAGACCGAAACACGTAGGCCCATGACCCTAACTTGATATGATTGAATAAAATAATTATTCTGAAGATTTTTTGAGAGTGCCCGCTCATAACGTCATCATTTCCCTTTCATCCACTAGACATTTTGGCACTGAGAGGTACAATGCCCATGGCTTGATAAAGTGCAAGGTGCCAAGTACTCATGTTCTCACCGTCACTAAGGGTTGCAGCTATCAAACAAAACAAAGGTATTGCTCCACTCCTGTGCTGAGTAATTGAGTCAGAAGTGAAACAGTTTACTTGTATCTTCGATGTGTTGCAAGCATGGGAACAAAGTGAGAACTCTTCATTTGTCCTACAATCTAGTCTTTGTTTCATATCATACCAAACATTAAAAGTTGTTGGAAACTGTGCAAGGATTTATTAACATATTTGTTTTTGAAAAGCTGAATTTCCACATTTTGTTTATACCGTCAGGATGTTGTTTTTGAGGACAGCAAGACATACTTAATCATAATTATCCAAGACAATGCAGGACTGACTACCTCTTAGACTGTTACAAATATTGTTTTCTTTTGCTCCACAGACACAATATTTTATATTGTTCTGTTAGACTGTGCTGTAGTTTCCCCCGTTTTTTATTTTATTTCTGTTTTTATAAACCTGTACCATGTATGTTTTCTTTGGATCCACTGGACGGGGTGTCTTACCCACACAACACCTACTGTAAGTTCACCTTCCGACTCCTAACTGCATTCGGTGGAGTGTGACCCCAAATGTATTTGTAACTCAGGGGGAAAGCTTATCAACTTTGAATATGTCTTGTTGAAATTCAGTGTTTCATTCTGTACCTTATTGTTTCACTTAACTTAAGCCACCTTTAAAGCAGCAGTCCAAGCTGCCGTTTCTTTATTATTTTTTTCCCTTTAATATGTGCATCAATACAATCCACACAATGATAAGTAATTAGCTAAGTTGCCGATCGATCCGTTCTCCTACGATCGATCAGCGAAAATTTGGTTCAGGGGTTCACTAAATGACTGGCAGTGCAGCAGAAGAAGAAGACAAAAGATGCAAAGTTCTGTGTGGAAGATCATGTGACCAGGGAGTCACTAGATACAATTGGTGCACTGCTAGAGAGAGAGCAGTGTTCAAAAATGGGTGTGCCAAAGCCTATTTCAGAAGAGGAAGGGGGTGTGACTTTGTAAATGGTTGCTAAAGAAACAAAAATGTTTGTTACATTATAATACATTAAAAATGTAATTCATATTTGTTTAAAAAAATATTCTACAAGTATTTTCTCATAGTACAGAACTGAGTTAATAAAAAACACATGTAAGGGAGTCACTCCCGGTATCCCTGATTTCCTTTGCCCCCTGTCTTACCCCTGTGGCAGTGGGGGAAGGGGACGGCGACTTCTCCCGGTGGGCACCGCCATCTTGGTTGTGACGCGAGGTTCGCGCAATGCGCAGAGGTTGGCAAGGGTAGCGGTGGCCATTACAAGTGTGCAGGAGCTCTGGGAAGTTGCGCAGGCGCAGTTAAGCGTAGCGGCAGCCATTACAGCTTCGCACAGGCTGTATGCGTTAAGTTACATTCTGCATATAGTAAAGACCGTTGCTATTTTACATCCAGTGTATGTGTTCATTTGAATGTGTCCTGCGAGGAAAACTCCCGCTCTGCTGGGAGCCATCGCAGGTGGAGTCGCTGCACCATATAGTATTGTTCAAGAGGATACACCCCAGGCTCTCATTGGCAGAGGCTCAGGCCTCCTGTGAGCCTAACAGGTAAAGCACCACACCTGGTAACATTAGGTTCTCCGCACCTACCCTCTATCTGCGATTGGGTGGGGGAATACCCGTTACACACACATCTAGGATATTGCTTTGTCTGCAGCTTTAAGACCCATCTTAAAATACACATCTTTAACGAAGCATATGTCCATGGCTGATACTTTACACCTCATACATCGACCATGACCCTTTGCAGATGCACTTACCAGAACACCTCCTACTGTCTCTGTATGTTCTTTCTACTTACCATGTAGACTGTAAGCTCTTTGGGGCAGGGACCCCTTTTCCTAATGTTACTTTTATGTCTGAAGCGCTTATTCCCATTGTGTGTTATATCAGGGGGGCGCAAACTTTTTTCCCTGCGCCCTCCTGCCGGTGGTCACCTCACCCCCACTGGCGTCAGCTCCGGCGTCATGACATCACATTGCCATAGCAACGTGACGTCACATGCCCTCGCGGCGTCATGCCGCGTTGCCATGGCGACGCGTGTGGAGCCAAGGTAAGTAAAGGTTTACAGAGGCCCTGCAGCTCCCCCGGCACTTAATTTAAGTGCCTTTGGGAAGCGCGGGGCCTCTGTAAACCGCGCCCCCCCCGCAGGCAGTCTCGCGTCCCCCAGTTTGCGCACCGCTGTGTTATATTATTATGTCACGTGTGTTACTGCTGAGAAGCACTATGTACATAGCTGGCACTATATAAATAATGTTATACATACATACATGAGTTCATATGAGGAAAAAAAAGAACAAATAGCGCACAACTCATAGTGTAATCAATAAAAATATATTGACATAAGGTGAAGGTGGTGATAAATGCACGTACAAAATAGATGATGTTATCAGGCAATACATGAATTTCATCACATGTTACCAACTGGAGAAGCGTGTACACAGGATTCTTCTCCAAAGCAGCAGGTGGGACCCGATATTCACTTGGAGTCAGGACGGCTCATCTGCAGACACCGTTGTATCCTCCCGACACCGTCTCGACTCCAGATATAAGTCCCACTCCGTATAGCCAATATTCTGACCAACAACTGTGTAAAGTGATGTTATCGCAAGTCTCTTTGCCAAACCCAGCACTATTGACCTACTCCGTCCCACACACAGCCTTTTGCTGTCGCCCGATAGACTTCACTCGACCCACGTCACTGAGTGTTTGTCAGGTGTATTCGGGATAGTTGAGACAGAGTAGCGCTGTTCTGCTATGTCACTGCCATGCTGTTTCCAATTGCTTAAATGGGATCAAAACGTGCAAACAAGTAACATAGGTATATACCTCAGTAAAATTCGCAAATCCTACGCGGTTTGTTTCACACTTCTTCGGGGATATAAATGCAAGTGCTTCAGCCCAGCATTTAAATACCATGCGATATTCTATGGTTGGTTCAAACTGGGGGGTGGTTTCCACCCATCACAGAACCTCAACAAAGGTGTACCAATTACTGATCACAAAATAGCAAATAACATTTATACATTGCTACAAAACACTACATAGTATTCATACACTCAAAACAATAAAACTACATTTTAATAATAAAAAGACAATAAAAAAGCTTGTGCTCTGTAATGAGAAAATAACAGTATTAATACATCCTCAATAAATATGTAATGTTAAAAGCTAAACTTTTAAATTGTAGAACCGGTTTGTAGAAGTGATTTTTAAGAAGGCACCTAATTTGAAAAAAAAAATTAGCCCAGAGTGTTCTTAAAACAAAACTTAATGATGGATGGTTGACTAAACCAAAGTTTTTTTTTTTAATGTATTACCTGTAAGGCCTGTACCTTTGCTTCAACTGATAAAATGGATTTTAAATCAAACACAACAGGGGAATTTTTTAAAATGGAACAATTTGCTAATTGTAGAACCGATTTTGTAGTCTACCTATTGGATTGCCCTTGTGGCCTCCAATATGTAGGTAAAACTAATAAGACCACTTAGAGTTCGCATTCTCGAACATGTAGGGTATATAAGGAAGAAAATGCTTACGCATAGTGTACCAAAACATTTCTTCAAGGTACACAATGCTAACCCCACTGGTTTAAAATATGGAGCAATTGAGTGCATAGATAAACATTGGAGAGGGGTGGACAGAGACAGGAGACTCAGACAGAGAGAGAGAGAGAGCTACTGGATCTTTAAATTAAAAACCCTTTAGCCCCATGGTCTTAAAGCTGCAGTTCAGTCTTTTTTTTTTTTTTTTAATTAATTTTTTTACTTTAATAGTTTTATGTGTGCAATCTCTAATTACCTAAAGAACTGTATAGCTGCAGGTCAATTCGTTCTCCATGTATTGTAGGTCAAAATTTGGTGACATAATTAGTGAAGGGATCTGTTTATATTCTGCTTGTCTGTCAGTGGAAGCTCATGAATATTCATGAGCAATTCTGCTCTGACATGTGCTAGAGGGAGGGCAGGGCTGACAAAGGGGTGTGCCAGGGCTTGTGACAGGACATGAAGGGGCAGCGCCTTAGCAAATGGTTGTTAAAATAGAATACAAGAAAATTGGTCTTTAATAGTTTTTTTTTTTTTAAAACAGAAAATGCTAAAAGTATTTTTTCTTACTACAGAACTGATTTATTAAAAAAAACACACATGCAGGATATTGACTGAACTGCAGCTTTAATATAGATATTAATATTTCTGCATTTTTATAATCATTTACGCTCTTTTTTATATTTTTGATATATCAATAAATATTTTTTATATTCAATAGATTATTGTACTTTTTAGACATTTTTAACAACTTATTTTTAATATATAATGTTATATTATGTTTTCTAATTGTTTTAACTACATTTTTGTCATTTTATAGTTGAACAATTGATTTTAGGGTTTTTTATTTTTTTTTTCTTAGTGTAACCTCTCTCTGTGTAATAGTCCTCTGTAATCATGTCCTCCCTCCTCCCCCCCCAAAAAAATGTTGGTAATAATTTGGGACTAAACGCATCTGTTTTGTTTACTAATACTGGTTTTTCTGTGTCCTATAAGAAATATTGTAATATTATGCTGTGTATTTTAATTAGTTTGGTCAGGTTGTAGCTGCCATCACAATTTAATGTATCAGTTTACACATAAGATCAGTCATTTTATTTGTGTAGATTTAATAAATTATATATATGAATGTTTTGTTTAAGAGCAGGTGTAGCATGGTGTCATTGTTAGAGACCGCCCTGTTTCTTGCTGATAGGCTAAATATCGAGCATGTAAAGCTCTCATTGGGGGTAGTATATGCAGTAAGCAGATTGGAGTGGTCACGATTGAGTTATCTTCTGATTGGATGTGTTACGTAACATTAGGCAGCGAGCCAATACCAGGGTATCTTGGCCTCCTGACGAAGCTGCTAGTGAAACGCGGAAGTGCCCATGCGTTGAGCCTTGATCCCTGTGTAGCTGGGAGATGTTGCGTCCAACACTTGGAGCCGTCACGTGAGGTTTCCAAGTGTGGAAGGAGGTGAACCCGGAAGTTCTGTGACTGTGGATAGCGGAGGAGCCGCCGGCGCAGCGAATCCTCTGCAGTATCAAGCCACCGTTTGGATCACCATACCCCACTACCGGACGCTACCCTGTGTGTTGTACACAATGCCCATGCATAGGGCTTGACCTTGGAGCCTGAGAGGAAGCTCCCCCTCCCTCCCCCAACCCACATATAAATAAATACACAACAAAGGGTCTGGAGGTACAAAGGCCACGGCTTTATTTACACAAATAAACCCTGGTAAGTGCCAACCCTGCCAGCGTGCTCTCCCCCCGGGTAAAGGCCGATGGCACCCCAACCATGGCCCGCAATACACACCAAGCCGGGCGCCCGATGGCACACCACCACGGCCCGCACACCCACCAAGCCGGGCGCCTGATGGTACACCACCACGACCCGCACGCCCACCAAGCCGGGCGCCTGATGGCACACCACCACGGCCCGCACGCCCACCAAGCTGGGCGCCCGATGGCACACCACCACGGCCCGCACACCCACCAAGCCGGGCGCCCGATGGCACACCACCACGGCCCGCACACCCACCAAGCCGGGCGTCCGATGGCACACCACCACGGCCCGCACACCCACCAAGCCGGGAGTCCGATGGCCCGGCCGTTAAGCGATACTGGACCCAGGGAATCACGCACAAATGAGCCCTGTCAACTCGCTACCCCCAGCCACCACAAGGCTTTAGGGTTTATCTGCACCATATAGCCCCCGCTGGCAAGGTTACCGAACACCTACCCCCCCTAACAGCCGCCGTGACGTAGGCAACACATGCCATGCAGTGCCCACCTCAAACATGGCAGACATAGTTACATCGTAGATGAGGTTGAAAAGACATACATCCATCAAGTCCAACCCATGGCAAATCCAGACAGATACTCCATCCTGTATCCTCACCTACAGTATTTTTGATCCAGAGGAAGGCAAACAAAAACCCCAGTGATATAACACAAGGGGAAAAATAAATTCCTTCCTGACTCCAAGAATTGGCAATCGGATTACTCCCTGGATCAACCTCCTTCCCATGTATACTTATTTCCGAAAAGAAGAAAATACAACATAATGTACAATATGTTATACGATTGTCATGGTATTACACAAACAAAGGGACGGGCGGGCGGGAACTTCTTTTCATTGAGCCAACTACCTTCCTTCCCCTTCGCTCCTTTGAATCCACTTAGCGCCGCCCCCCGTGACACTGGGGAAGGGGAGTGGAAACAGCATGCAATCCAGCCAAGCTGGAGGAGAGAGGGGAAGCAGCACGTGAACTGGCACCAAAGGTGTGGGGGAGGGGGAGAGAAGAGAGGGGAGCCTAATCCCTGCGGTCATGTGTCCCGTCGCTGAGGGGCTCCAGGCTGCTTTCTTGTAAATTTCCACTGCTTACCTTTCATGCGATCTCTGCATGACAATACATCTGAGCCATTTCCTGCATATCCAGTTGGAGTGGTCTAGTTATTTGTGTGCGAGTTTACCTGAGTACTTGCAACATTGGCTTGTTATTTGTGTATTTATTGCACGACTCTATCCGTACCACTCTCCTATAAACCCAGTTGCAGTGGTTTTTGGGGGCTGTGTGTATGTTTTCCTGAGTAGTCTTCTATTTAGAGGTCTGGTTACCTGCAGCATTTCGATTTTGTGGGTTAGATTGTGTTCCAGTATATGTGTTTTTACACATATTTAGAGGTGCGTGCGATATTAGAACTGCACAGACAGAGCTGCACTATTTTTGTGTGTCCTGTTTTTCATGTTTTTGCCGGTGCTTTGCGCTCCCTGACTTCTCTACACCAATATTATCAAGGCTAAACTCGATTTAAAAAATGGCCGGAGCTCTTGGAACCCAGTATTCAAAGGGTTTATTCTATTGGAAAATAACAGGAAAGACCATTTTTCTAATCTTACATGAAAAAACAAAATGAAAATGTTGGTTAATAAATAAGAAACTACTGGTGCTTAATTCCCCCGGTTACTATCTCCCTTCAAATCCCTGATCAGACATTATTTCATATTTTAAGCGACCTGCAAAGCTGTTTATGGACAATGAAAGTATACAACCTTTACAGGCCTCAAACTCGCCTACTTGAGGCGTGCAACCACATCTGAGGAAGAGACTTGTGGCAGCAAATATCATTTATTCAGTGGCAGATTTCCCATTAGGTTCAGGCCTAAGGTGGTAACATTTGGGGGTAAAAAAAATGTCTTCCCCCATATACATTTGCCACGCTCTCAGGCCTATCGGGCCTGATGGGAAGTCACTTACATACGCCAGGCGCCTCCTTGCTGTCTCCTTTCTGCCGCCCTCCTCCTCTTTCCGATCTGCAGCGTCAAATGGCGCCATGGGCGTCACCAACGTGGCGTCACACAGCTCCTCGTTGCCATGGCAATGCAAGTTCGCGGCGTCCAATGACTTCGTACTGTCACGTTACGATGGCAACGAGACGCCGTATAATGTGACTTTGGTGAGGTCCACGCTACGAATCGGAAGGAGGAGGGCGGCAGAAACCAGGCGGCCAGCATATGTAAGTGCCATGGGGGCGGCGGAAAACCTGCCGCTGCATGTATTACATTATCATCAAAATGTTATGCTTTCATTGTGATAAATAGCAACCTGCAATATTCCTGTTTCCTTCCATATACAGGCATATGAAGGGATTGGGGTGCTCAAACCCGCAGCAACTCCATCCAATAACATGAGTGATTAAATATTAACCCTGGAGATACCAGTGGGAGTGGGTAGGTAAATATAGACTTTGTAAGCATCACATGACAACAGCCAAACTTAACTATAACAGTCTTAACCAATATCACTCCTTGATAAAGGACCCGTTGGTCCGAAACGCGTAGGAGGTCCCTGTCTGTGTCCCCCAAGGGGGTGAATTTGTCTCACACCATGCTGCAATAAAAGAAAAGTTTTTTATTCCACACCTGGCTCCCTGGCTGTGCGCCATTCGTTTTTTCTACTGCATATACAGGCATACCCCGCATTAACGTACGCAATGGGTCCAGAGCATGTATGAAAAGCAAAAATGTACTTAAAGTGAAGCACTCCCTTTTCCAACTTCGGAAGAGGTAGGGAGCCGGTATTGCTGATCAGGACGTGCCTGTGTCCTACTCACAGGCGCATGCGCGAGCTGCCGTTTTCCAATTGGGCGAGGGGAATCAGCGCGTCACACAACTACGGCGGTCTGTAGGGCTGAATAAGTGTCCGTACTTGCAAAGCGAGCGTACGCACACAGGGGAATGGTGCTATTGTAAATATGTCTGTACTCGCGAGTGTCCGTAAAGTGAAGGTCAAGCGGGGTATGCCTGTAAAGCAAGTTGGGTCACACTTAATAAGTATACTCTGTCCTGACAGCTTAGGCCATATCCCAAACCCCATTTATATACTGTGCTGTAAAATTGTGAACAGAAAGAAGTGTACTCATGCAAAGAAGAACGCCTGAATTTTTACTTTTTGGGGGTGGGGGGTTTAAAACAGGGGTGCTCAACTCCTGTCCACAAGTCCCCCCAATAGGTCAGGTTGTCAGGATATTTTCAGCCTCTGATTGAGCCACCTGTGCTGAAGCAGAGTATCCTGAAAACCTGACCTGTTGGGAGGGGGCTTGAGGACTGGATTTGAGCACCCCTCTACTTTAGAAAACAAAGTCTATTTTTCTTTCAGTGGCAAGGAACAAATTCCATATTAGTGCATTCAAGAGTACTACTCTTTCCCTATCTAAGGCTCGTTAGTGCTGATAACACTGTTTTTATCTTCTATGCAGTCTAACCCTTTCTCAAGCAGTGCATCACCATGGTTCTATTTTTCTCTGCTGCATTTTATCTTTCATCAATGTTTTACACAAAATACACTCTGCTTGATCCTTGGACTAGTGAATTGTGATTACCCTAAACAAGCTGCTGTTTGTGCTTTTGTGTGTTGTCAATCAATGATTCCTGAGCCACAGAATAACATTACCCAGCAACTACCAAGCAAAGGGCAGCCTTGAGACGGGGAATTGGAAAATCTTGTTTTCAGAACTTCATGTTTAACAGCAATAAATAAGAAACATCAGTTGTGCGTTACATGGCTGCACAGAAACCTTTACAGAACAATAATATTTTTTAAAAACTCGTTTACAAAAACATTCATGTTTTGGTCCATTTATAATAAAGATAATAATTTCTCTACATTTATAAACCATGGAGGGTAGTAGACAGTGCAATGGCTTGATGAATCCTCTCAGCTTACAGTGGAGACTTTGATATCTAAAATAAAAGGGAAGGGAAAACAATTTGATCAAGTTCACAAGTCTACTGAGCAAGACCACAAAATGTGCCTATGAATATACCGCAGCCAAACAATGCAGTTTTATTTGTAAAGATGTTCAGATTTAACCTCAACCTTACACTTGTTAGTGACGTGTCATTGTCACATGTGATACCGCTTGTTATTCTGTTTTAGTCCAGTGAAATGCATTGAAAGGGGAAAGCAATGCTAAATGATGAACAATGTCAGGGATAGAAACCTGGTTGCATCCCATTATACATGGTGCGTTCCCCCTGATTCATAAAAAAACATAGACATTGACAGCAGATAATGACCACTTGGCCTGCATAAAGTGCCCATCTTCCTAACCCGGTGGAAAAATTTAGGGGATTGTTTATGAACCTGTGATAGTGCCTGTCATGAAGGACACACCTGTGAGCATGTGACTTGTATATGTGACAAGGGTTAATACACACAACTATTTAGTTGGCCCACTTATCACCATCGCAGGGTTCCTCAAATTAGTAATATCTCCCCTCGAATGGATAATATCTCCCCTCGAATGGATAATATCTCCCCTCGAATGGATAATATCTCCCCTCAAATGGGTAATATCTCCCCTCGAATGGATAATATCTCCCCTCGAATGGATAATATCTCCCCTCAAATGGGTAATATCTCCCCTCGAATGGATAATATCTCCCCTCGAATGGGTAATATCTCCCCTCGAATAGGTAATATCTCCCCTCGAATAGGTAATATCTACCCTCGAATGGGTAATATCTCCCCTCGAATGGGTAATATCTCCCCTCGAATAGGTAATATCTCCCCTCGAATGAGTAATATCTCCCCTCGAATGGGTAATATCTCCCCTCGAATGAGTAATATCTCCCCTCGAATGGGTAATATCTCCCCTCGAATGGGTAATATCTCCCCTCGAATGGGTAATATCTCCCCTCGAATAGGTAATATCTCCCCTCGAAAGGGTAATATCTCCCCTCGAATAGGTAATATCTCCCCTCGAATGGGTAATATCTCCCCTCGAATAGGTAATATCTCCCCTCGAATGGGTAATATCTCCCCTCGAATTAGTAATATCTCCCCTCGAATGGGTAATATCTCCCCTCGAATGGGTAATATCTCCCCTCGAATGGGTAATATCTCCCCTCGAATGGGTAATATCTCCCCTCGAATAGGTAATATCTCCCCTCGATTAGGTAATATCTCCCCTCGAATAGGTAATATCTACCCTCGAATGAGTAATATCTCCCATCGAATAGGTAATATCTCCCCTCGAATGGGTAATATCTCCCCTGGAATGAGTAATATCTCCCCTCGAACGGGTAATATCTCCCCTCGAATGAGTAATATCTCCCCCCGAATGAGTAATATCTCCCCTGGAATGAGTAATATCTCCCTTCGAATGAGTAATATCTCCCCTCGAATGAGTAATATCTCCCCTCGAATGAGTAATATCTCCCCTCGAATAGGTAATATCTTCCCCCAGGATTTCAATAGTGCTGTCTGTATGGGTATACATTGCAGTATGATTTGACTGTGGATCCATATCCCCCAATAGCCCTGCTTTGATAAAGCGCCCGTCGGGCGAGAAACGCATCAGAGGACCCTGTATTCTTTTGTTTTGATGCTATAATAAACACTTTTTTTTGGACATCAGCCTCCAGCCCTATTCTCTGCAGTGATCAGCCTTACACCCGATTTTTGTTATCTTTTTTAAATAGTTAAATGTAAAAAATATTTAAAAAAATTTGGTTGGTGAGTTCAATTTTTTTTGGAAAGAGTAGCTGTTCTTCTGATCTTTTCTTTTTTCTGGGTCTCCTGAGCTGAACCACATTGATTTCAGCCTCGGGGACCACCTGCTACCCGAGCTACAGGCCCAGATATTGTGTGCCGGTATCTCCTTCATTATTTAAATCCCCCAGTCACGTGACGCGGACGATTTAAAAATGGTGCAGATACTGGCACCCGATGCCCCATACCAGGGCCTGTAACTCGGGAAGCAAGGGGTCGCTGAAATCAAAGTGCTTCAGCTCAGGAGACACCCTGCTCCCGCACACTATTAAAACAATTTACATTAAAGGAGCTTCATTACAATAGCAGATAGCCGCTACGGTAACGAATGTGTTACATTTTTTATTATGGTTTTATTAATAGTGTATTGTAGCAGGGGGTCTCCGGAGCAGAACCTTGTTGATTTGAGGTCCAGGGACCCCCTGCTTCCAGAGATACAGGCCCCATCATAATGAACTCAAGGACACTGAGAATGGCACAAAACCATGTAACATCACGCACTGCAAACTTTGCAAACATATATGACAAGATCCCACAACCAGTCACAAACTGGGAGTTAGGCGGGCTCCGGGGGAGTGAAAGTACGGCGAGGTCTCTTACCTCCTCCGGACCCGGTATCTCGCCCTGCTACAACGCATCGCCTTGATGAGGTGACATCATGTGATGCGTGGGGCCTCTTGTCTGTCTGTCCTCGAGTCATGTGACAATGCGCTATCATGGCCACATGTCATCACGTGGTAGCAGGAGGGCATGCCGGCACTTACAGAGGCTCCGCACTCTCCCCCGGCAAACCCTACTCATCACTGATGTTGGGCCAACGAAGAGCATGGGGTCTCTGTAAGCATGGGGCAGATGCACCAATGGCACCACCATCAAGAAGGCCCTGATTTCATACTGCTGCACATCCGTGAATGTGTTACATATGTATATATGACTAAATGCACCAAATGTGACCAGGGATGCTAACATTAATCCCCCTCTGCACCCCTGCCCCTTCACACTGCTGATTGATGCTTGGTCCCATTTCTCACTATTCCTTTCATCCATGTACTGCCCTGTCTGTTTATGTAGGGTCCCCTCTGCTGTTCCTTCACTACATCATCTGTGTTAGATTGTGCTCTTGGATTTTACATCTGTGTTAAACTCATGGAATCTTCTGTAAATCAGTATTGCTTTACCCGAGGAAGAGAGAGAAGTCTCAAAAACGTATCTTATAGTATCTATTGTTAGTTCAAATAAAAAGAAGTACTCATTTATTCAACACTATGGCAATTGGACTAACACAGCTAATTCAATTTGATTCTAGTTTGGATATGAAACATTGCAGATTCTTTTTATAATTTTTCATCATTCAGTATAGTTTTGAAATAGTGTTTAATCACTGAAGACTAAGAGACATTTCCTTTGATATTTGTACTGTTTTGTTTAGATACATAGCAGCTAGATACCACACACAGGATTTTCCTACTATAAAACCAAGTTTTGAATAACATAATGTACTTTTTGAAATACATATCAGCGACATATCTCACAAGCCTGCCAGATGTCCTGCATTAGTTGAACTCCCCAGCACTATTATATATTTATGTCTCTCACACTCACACAGAGACACTTGCCAAGGAACAGAGTCTTCTCATTGCAAGATCGCATCATTTCTTTTATTTCAAACATACGTCATTGCTGTGTTCTATTTAGATAAGAAAAAAGCAAGTAATCATTCACACAGACTGGCTGGATTTGTTTGTTTTTAGTGATCCCGTGGGGTTATTCAGCCTAAAATAGCTGTTATTCATCAGTGTTTAATGCCTGTCCATTGCTGTGATTTGTACCTATCTGCTATGGGGCTGGTTTCAGAACAATGTGAAGTTCTCCACCATCTCCTGACAAAACACTGGCGAATATTGTCATCATCATCATGGTGCTTCATGTTCCAATCCAGATCACTCTTGGATACACAGGTGGACATAAAGAAGCCCCACCTTTGTTTTTCTTTTCATCTGTATTTAAAATTTGCCCTGGTTCTGACTTGTTAATTTGATGGTAAATTTGAGCAACTTTGTGCGGTATTTAGACCACGCAACAACATTCGGACAGACTCCTTTATTAACAATAAAAATATATATCCTTTATACACTTATAAAAATTGTTGGTCTATAGATTCCCTTGACTCAGGGTGCTGCCTTCAGGCAGCTGGGCGATAAGGTAGCAAGGATGTATTATAATGGGCGCCAGGAACTTTTGTAATACAACAGTTTTTATTCTGGTTTCCAGGCATGGGGAACGTTCACATTCAAACAATAGACGTTACACTTCTTTCTAACAAACACACAGGGTTTCTGTCGCTTCCATTAGTGCCCACACTTAGCACTACAATGGAGGGGTTTTCACTTAGTTCCTAGCTTACGTCGGACCCGGCCCCCCTTATTACTTCAGTACCATCTTCTGTATTAGCCCGGGTTACCTGTGCCCCTACGGGAAAACCAAGGGGGTCCTTTGCGATTGGTCACAAGACCGTTAGCCTGTTTAGGAACTGCCACTTCCATACCGACGGATGGGGAATATGAATGCGGACCTGTGGTTGGAGCCGATCCGCTGACACCCAGGAGCCCTTTTCCTGAGGCCCTCTGTGGCATGCCATGTTCCTATCTTTATGATCTGTATAACTCCATCTGGTTTCATATGGGATCCTAACTCAGGGGCACTGTCCTTATCTTCAACACAACAAAATAAAATGGGATCTGGACTGGGTAATTACTTTAGGAACATCTTGATCTCTTCTCCCCGAGACTCCCCTCCTCTTGTCCTCCCAGGAATCCCACCTTCTTGAACTTTCCCCTCCTCTTATATACTCTCAGTGATGTCATGATCCCATGGCAACACTCCAACTCCACCCCTCTAGTACCCTTAGGCCGGTACAGAAGGACATAGAAAAAACAATCTAATGTAATAAATGACAGAAATACAGTTAAGAAATTGCATTGGGAAAACTTTCAAGCAGTGTTGGAGTTTGCCCTATTTTTTTTGCATTTTTACATGATCACCACAATTCTGCATAATTAAACATTTTGATGTTCAAAGATAAAAAATGATAGCTACTTAGTTACTGCAAAATTTTTCAACCAAAATCGAAATATTATAATACTCAGATCCAATAAGTGGCAGAACTACTGCCGGTTCAGCCGCTTTGGCAGCACCATGGCCCACGACTTTCAGGAGCTCATCCTCCCTCGTGCTGGAACACTATTCTGCTACATCTGGGAAAGGTCCATACCTGTGGGGCGGGGCCTTATCTGGCGGTGGTGGGAGCCCACCCAGGCGGTCCGAAAACAGAACTGAGGCACCACCAGAAGTCTGACCCAACTTCCACAATTGCCATTCTGATCGGCTCCCTTCGTTGCCACCGCCGAACAAGGCCCTGTGCACCACAAGTAGGGCTCCAGGGGGGCTTTTTTACTTGCACTGAGGCCCACTGGTCTAGTTCCACCCCCAGATCCAATATTCTGCCGGACAGCATGAGTTGCTTTGTAATAAGTTGCTGGCCTCTATTTTAATGGATTCAATTAAATGGTAGAATTGACTACAGACATTCAAATAAGGTGACATCAGTAAATTCAGGGAGGAAGCTGCCACCGTCATAAACACGCCCATAAGAATGTGCATGATTGGATTTTGCATTAACAACAAAGGGCTAATAATGTGAATGAATTGTAGTGCTAAATGCAGAATAGAAAGTCAGGATGTGCTTAGGTTTTGTGTTGACTTCTAATTCTAGCATACTTTTCTCTCAAAATTGCCTCCATTATGTATCTTATTGATACCCATTATGTACTGCCACTTTCCTTCAGAATGCTCATTTTGAAGTCTTTCCTTCTCTTTAAAGCAAACTATATGTAATTTTCCCTGCATTTTTTTTGGAGCCTCTTAGTTTTGTTTTTGATTGGACCTCAAAACAGGGGGGCGGGGTAGAAGAAAAGGTGCTTGGGGTAGGTGCTTTCAGTTTCTGCTATTTTCCACTAATATCATCAGCAAGGAGCACATAATAAAACTGTTTTCCAGGATCTACCACTTTTGAACCAGTCAAGATACAGCTGCTGGACTCTTTACCCAGACTACCAAGACATCTCCACCTGCCATTATAGTGCTGAATAGTGCTGAATAGGGGCAACTAGCATTTTACATTTTACATTTCAAAGGGAGTTTCCGTGCTACAGTACCATGATCGGCACTATAACTATTTAATAATAAATTACCCCACACAGAGTATTTCATTGAAAAAAACAACACACACACATATATATACAATGTGCAAAACCACACACACACACACACATACACGTGTGTGTGTGTGTGTGTGTGTGTGTGTGTGTGTGTGTGTGTGTGTGTGTGTGTGTGTGTGTGTGTGTGTGTGTGTGTGTGTGTGTGTGTGTGTGTGTGTGTGTGTGTGTGTGTGTGTGTGTGTGGTTTTGCACATTGTGCATTGGGGCTTCTTTACTGTATTTACAATTATAAAATATATCAAAAGTTTTAAAATGTCATTGTTAAAAGGTCAATAATTAGTTCTTTAGTAGTGATGGGCGAATCCGCCCAAACCCGTTTCCTAAATTTACTCGCAATTCACCCCCCCCCCTCCCACCCCAAAATTCATTTGCTGTATAAAATCCGCAAATGGATTTGGTCAGTTTCAAGGTGCGCGGATCCATCAAAAAACGCCACTGGATACAAACCGTGGACAGATTTGTAGAATCCAATCAACAGATTGCGGAAATCGCGGAGTGTATTGGTAATAAAGAATATGTTCACATGGACCCCTATAAACAAACCCATTCAGTGTTAAAACAAACATGTGGGTGGAGGGGAGATACAGAAGATAAAAAGAAAAGTCTTGGGGGGGGGGGGCAGGGAAGAAAGATGCTTGAGAGTACAATTAAGAAGAGGTCTGGTGGGGGCCGGGGGAAGAGGGAAAGGGTGAGAGGGGAGGGAATTAAGGTCACTAAGTCTCTTTTCTGTGCAAACCCCGGATATCCATGGGTCCCATTAAATGATCTTTTGGTGAATCATGTTGAATACCTGATTGAGCAAACAATGATGGTGCAGCAAGTTAACACTATAATGGTGCAGGTATGTCTTGGCTCTAATAGAATGCCTACTTACAACAAGTAAGTGATAAAACAGCAAATACAGGAGTTGAAATTGGAGATGATTCGTGAAGACTTCCACTCACGTTGAATTTCATAGAAGACAAGGAGAGACCATAGTGTAGATCAAAAAGTAACAGGTTTATACGTTAAAAACACATAGGAAATGTACTCACAATATGTACATAAAACGAATTCACATAAGGGTTTACTTGAGGCAGTAGATTAGTCTGGAATCGGATGGTAGGTTTGCAGCCACTTCAGAGTTCCCCCTCGTCGGATCGCGATGGAGAGCGTGTGACGTCATGTCCTGTCAGGGACTGACGACTTCCGGTTTGAGCAAACCAGGAAGCGGACGGCAAAGGCGCAGGGCAGACTCGGTGCCTTCAGTTGGGGAGCAGCAACAAGACTGTAGTACAGCTATTCTGTGGGAGGCTCTACGCGTTTCGCTGTACTGCGACAGCTTCCTCAGGAGAAGAATCACACCCCTAGTGGGTTCGCACTCAAAATAGTGTTTGAGATTTATTAATCAATAAAAATCAATAAACTAATCCGTTTAACACAGGTTCTCCCCCTTAAAGGGTACATAACACTGCGATCAAACGAACGACGCACTAAATAAATATACATAGAATAATAGATATAATTTAAAAACTAGACTTGATGATTATAAAAAGTACAATACATAAATCAATATAAATCAAATGGCTCAATGATTATGGGAGAGAGAGAGAAAATATCAATTAGTAAAATACATTTCAACAAGATATATTGAGGGGTTTCTAATCAGAGAATGTATACTAGGTTATACAACCAGAAATTCATAGTGAAGGATAAACCAGATCGTAGAAGACATAATATTATTTGACAAAGGGTGACGGCCCGAAACGCGTTAGATAGCCCTTTTACTCATCCACTACCATGATGTCAATCATGGAATAAAGGATTTTTAACTTTCTTCGGTGTGTAGCCCCCTCCTTTTCATTGCTGTGCTCCGGTGCCTCCTCTATGGAACTTTTGCTGCTGTTATCTAGATACGTGATGCACGCTGTATTGGACTACACCAGCTCCCAACTGTGAGTTATCCACTCCACTCATTGTGTTTTGGAATTATACCTCTATATTTTCTGTCTTTCTCTAGGGGGACGGCAATTTACTGTGCATAGGGGGTCAGATATTATTTACTGAGCCTCACCGTTATTACACAGGTCCCCCACATGTAGGAGTATATTTGGAGACAGATTCTTAGAGAGGGGTGTTATTGAATCCAGTACAACAAATCTGTTATATCATTCATGAGTATATTATACATTTTGGACACTGGCTCTCTACAGCTGAGCTTTGGATTTTGGAATTTCGTTTTCCTGTTTGCCTATTTTTCAATGTAGCCACAGGTGTGGTGAATGAGAAGTGAAAATCGCCACACCATGTAAAAATTGAGAAATTAGATTGCTCAATCGAACATGTAAAACAACACAATATTTGTCTGCTTCACTCACCTCAGCACTATCGCCTGCTGCTGCGTCACTCACCTCAGCACTATTACCTGCTGCTGCTTCTTCCCTCACCTCAGCACTATCACCTGCTGCTGCTTCTTCCCTCACCTCAGCACTATCACCTGCTGCTGCTTCTTCCCTCACCTCAGCACTATCACCTGCTGCTGGTTCACTTCGTTGACTGATTCTGAAAGTGGAAACCAGCACACGTCATCAGGAAAAAGTTTATTTTACTGTGGGAGCTGGCAAACTCAAATTCACCACATTTTCCTGGCCAATTCGCCACTTGTGGCGATTGGCGAAAGGGTTGCCCACCTTGGATCTAGAGAGTATTGTATTGACCAAGATTACACATAAAGGGGCGATGGGGGAGGTTATCTGCTTATAAATGCAAAAACATGTTTACTTTGATGCACAGCAATGTTCTTTTAATTTTTTCTGCTTAGCAAAAACTGACAAACATGGTCACATGACAAATGGTCTGAAATAAATGTGTAGCAGGGATCCCCCTGATTCCCCTTTCTTTCGCTACCAAGAGGGGACCCCCGTGATGTATCGGGAAGCTGTGGCGGCGAGCGCATCGCCGGGGGCCCTTGGCGGCATCAGTTGCAGGGCACCACCATGTTTTCTGTGTTTGCGCATGCACGGAGGCTCGCAGTGAGTACTGAAGGACCCGCGGCGGCCATTAAAGTATGTGCAGGCTGGCAGAAGAGGCGCTCCGTAGCGCAGGGACATCCCCAGTTCGCGCATGCTCAGTTAGCGGCGGCCATTACAGATCGTGCACGCGGCCGCAATGATAGAAGACTCCATGGGGAATTATAACACCCAGCAGCCCCTGGGGTTGTCAACCACCTGACGCCAGGGAGTCAATGAAACAGTCAGATTATCCTGCTGCAGAGAGTTACATTTGGCCGCAGAGGACAGGAAGTCAGTCAGAGCTGGGAGCAGGTTACGGGAGGTTGTATGTGCAGGGAGCAGTAGCCCCTGCACTAGGCCAGGTTACCCCCCTAGGCCCCAGTTAGGCCCTTAGCCATACCATAGATTGTGGTTGCTACAGGGCCAGGCCCTTAGGTAGGGACCCTGCCCCTTTAGTTATTTGCTAAGTTCAGGGACACAGTCCTTCTGATGCGCAGCCCTGATCATCGTGTATGGGATCAGACACCACTCAAGATAGAGACTTCAAGGTGGGGACCATCCAGAGGGATACCACCCCACGCGGAGGTGGAGTCATTGTGGAAGCAGACGGATCCTCTTTCTGTGATTCTGTGGGACCCGGGTGCAGGAGCCC
This sequence comes from Ascaphus truei, assembly GCF_040206685.1. Classification (NCBI taxonomy): domain Eukaryota; kingdom Metazoa; phylum Chordata; class Amphibia; order Anura; family Ascaphidae; genus Ascaphus; species Ascaphus truei. Next base: position 64,628,096 of record NC_134484.1, read on the forward strand.
CGGACAGGTATCAGTCACCAAGTGCACCAACAATACACCTCATCTAGTGGGCAGCGCTTGTCTCACACTTGGGTGGGGTTGTGGGACTCTTGGGACTCTTCGGCACTTGGGTAAATAGTGTGGGGTTACGGCCCAGTGAGGCCAGTGTTACAGGGTGACACTCACAAAGTTGATGTATGTTGTTATATTCTTTATCTGCACATAGTAAACTGTTTATATATACTCTGGTGTATGTGGTTACTGCATGTGGTTCCTGTGTCAGGGGTTATTCTATAATCTAGGATCCTGCACAGGTGGAGGCGCTGTTATACTGTGAGTATCATTCCAGGATACACCCCAGGTTCCCATCAGCGAAGGCTCAGGCCTCCTGTGAACCTGACAGTTATTGCACCACACCTGGTAATACATGTAGATTTCCCCACATGGTCCCTATCTGCGAATTATTAGTGAATTGCAGTTGTGAAAACGCCAGCAAATGTTTGCATGATGTTTGGAATTGGCTCCAATTTTCACGTTTCTAAATAGCCAACAAAGTTAATAGCCGTAATTAGCCCACAATGTTTATTACATTTGACAGAAATGCAAAGAATAATAATGAATTAAGGGCTGTACAACATTAAAACAGCTTGTTTGATACACGAGCCACCTATTCACAAAATAATGGCACGAAAAACAATTTAGGGATATCCTGCACAGCTGCTTGCAGTAAATACCACTTGGCTACTTGTTGTCAACGTAGATTAAACAAGGAAACAACAACGCTCCTGTTCAGGCTCACATTTCCTGAGCTGATATGTATATTCTACATTGTAAAACCATCACAGGAAAAATAGTACCACACAGCCTGTCCTTCTGGCAAGAAAGGTTTAAGAAATGCTAAGGACAAAAACAGGTCAAATATAGGTGATTGATAATCATTGGGGAGGCCTTCATCCAGCAGTGGATAGACAAGGGCTGAAGATGATGATGATGATGATGATGATGATGAAGAAGATAAATATATATATATATATATATATATATATATATATATATATATATATGAGAGTGAGAGTGAGAGACAGTCCTACATAACTTGGTGCCAATTGACTTGCAACACTGGGAGATAAACTCATTTGAAGATGCCAATTTCATTCAAACTAGCTCATTTCCCATCTCTCTCTTTCCCATTTCCTCTTATTCCTCCTCCCTCTCTTTTCCTTTCTCCCTCTTTTCCTCATCTCCCTCTCTCTCTCACTCTTCCAAAAAAAACATATTACTGGATGGGAGCGAATATGGTCCATTAACTTGGCAAATGTCGTACAAACCTGGCCGATTTCGAGAACATTTTCACAAACACAAGTGAAAACTTTGCCTGGCACAGATTACCACTTCAGCTGCAATGGAGAATTTCCAAAATTGCATTTATATAAACCTGTTGGTCATTTTTGTAGCCTTGATATGCTGAAACATACATGAAAAGAACAGCAGCGCCTCAATAATGGATCAGAAAGCTTGTTTGCAGTTTGATAAACATCTATTCACAGAATAATTGCATGTGCCATAACCCAGGAGAAATCGCGGGTTAGTGTCTTAGAACAAAGAGAAACCTTCCAGGTGACCAAGCCGTGATTGCGCAATGGCAACAAGTAATGAACAAACGGAGCTGATGCCGGATAAATATGAAGTCACTGTGATGCAGCTGTATACCCTTGGGGGATTATAGGGTGCAGGAGGGGACCATAGTAAAGACAATATAGGCAATGATGAATAAGCCACAAAGTCCTCAACTCCCTGGAAAGCCCGGTGTGGAGTAACTTTTACTCACGATTAACGCTGCCAGGTATGATGCGTCTTCCCATTGGCTTCCGACAGAGTAGATTCGATCCTCACACGCAAACAGTACAAAAATTGATCAAAATAACAACCGCTCCAAAAAAATGAAAAACAAAAATAGGGAACTCACCAGCGAGAGAAAATTAAAACCGATTTTATTAGGACTACATAAAAAAAACATGAACAAACAGTGGACTGATTCTCTCCCACGCGTTTCACGCCCCCTGTGGCGCTTTTTCCTTGTTCATGTGTTTTTTTATGTAGTCCTAATAAAATCGGTTTTAATTTTCTCTCGCTGGTGAGTTCCCTATTGTTTTAATTTTTTTGGGAGCGGCTGTTATTTTTATCTATTTTTTTACTGGTTAGTGTCTTAGACTGCATTGGTAGAGAAGGATTCCATACACCCCGGGTCGTTTGTACTGCCCATGGGATGAATAGTTCTTTTGAAAGCTACTTGTATTAACCTTGAATATATTTGTATAAAGTTATTATAGTCCCTTGTAGATGCCTCCTTTTTTTATGCAAACAAATCTAATTTATCTTGCCTCTCCTCACAAGTCAGATTTGCCATCCCCTTTTATTCATTTGGTGGCTCTTCTTTGTACTTGTACTAGTTCCAAAATGTTTTTGTGATACCCAAAACTATGCTTCATATTGAAGGTGTGGTCTTACTAATGATTTATGCATTAGTTAATTATGCTTTCTTCCCTTCCATACCCTGTATAATGCAAGTTAATATCACTATTGCAAAGACTGCTGTCTACAAGCACTCCTAAATCCTTCCCCATCAAGGATTGACCTCACTTTGCCCAATTTAATTTGTAAGAAGCCTGTTTATATGCTGGAATTGGTTGTACAGTAAGAAATTGCTTTCTATCTCAGATAAATGCTGCTAAACAGTTAGACCAAACTGCCAGAGAAGACAGCCAGGACTACACATCAGAGGCAGCTTTGTGCATTATGAAAGTTGTTATAACTCTTTCACTGCCAGAGAATGCGTTGCAGACCCTTCTGCCAGTTATAGCTTTGCAAATATAAGTAAAAAGCAAATATTATGCTATCTAAAACAGACTTCTGTTGTTATGGACTACTGATCATTAGCAGGCTCTCCAGACTACCCCGCTATGTGGTGTGAAGGGGGTTAATGGTAGGGTGGGCTAGGAAGGAATTGGAGGGAATATGAGAATTTTGGTTTTCATTAAAGGGTGTAAGAAAGCTGGTGTAAGAGGAGGGATCAAGCAGCTGAGCAGAAAGAAGTAACTTCCACCCTCCCTGTGGGTGTAATGGTTAATTGTATTAGTCTATATCAATGCTGCAGGGGTTGCTACAGTAGCTTCACACAGGGCAGGTCAAGTTGGCTATAGAGTAGGTCTACGTCCATGTGGAGTATCAACGTGTCCTCTGGGCTTGACATCGTAAGGAAAAGGGAGGCACGCTTGTGGAATGGCAGGGCTGTGAAGCCAGGTGAAATAAGTGTTAGCATAAAACTATCCAGTAATGATATTGTTTGTTAGTAAAGCTGTGGTCTGTTTTCTCCATTTCAGATGTGAGTGTTGTGTGTGGGTGGGTGATGGTGGGTAGAGGCTTACTGGGTAATGAATCATGCAACATGCTCCAGTCAGGCTCCTGTTCCCCACGCTGACAATTCACCCAAGATGCCCATCAACTTTTCCCTAGGTAATTGTAGCAGGACAGTGAGAGGCTCTAGTATCATACACACCTGTATCCTTTTCTGCACTCGCTCCTCTGAATGCCGCTAGAGGAAATGTCATACTATTGCTGACTTTTACCATGCAAAATTCCTCCTATCTTGTTTCAACTCTGCTTTCTCCCAGGCTAAACAAATCTAATTTTCCTCACTAGTTAATAATCCCAAGGCTAACCCACACTGCCTCCTCAATGTCTGACTCTCTCCTCACACCTATGTAAACTGCTTTTCTTGCTCCATTACACCTGTACCCAGGTCCCCCTTTTGCACCTTACCTTCACTGCGTGAGTGCGGGATGGGGAGGAGGCTACTGCCGAGCCACCAGCGTTATAGATGGACTCGGCATAGGTGCGAGGAGACTGCAGTGCGGCAAGAGAGCTGTTCGGGTGGCGGCGGCCATATTTATTTCTCGCGCATGTGCAGTGAGTGAGTATGCATTGCTCAGTAGAGTGGCAACAATTGGAAATAGGCCCTTCGAGGGACTACAAGTCCCACCAGCCCCAGGGGCTGCTTGACACGTGGGGCCCGACAGCCAAAAAGGCTGTTAGAGGCAAACAGATACATTTGGCACACTAGGAGCACCACGCCACTCGGAAGAGGGACCTCAATGGAGTAGGTAGTGTCCAGGGAGCAGTGCTTCCCTGGACTAGGCCAGATTGCCCCGTAGGCCCCAGCTAGACCCCGATCACAAGTAGGTTATTGCTGCTGTAGGGAAGGCCCATAACTAGGGACCCTTTCCCCGTAGCTGCCATAGTGAGACGCTGCATCCGTGCTAGATGCCACGCAATGACTGCGGCCTGCGGTCTGGGACAAGACCCAGGCACATTGCCAGAGACTATCAAAAGGGACACAGTCCAATGGGAGCCCCTCAGAGGTGGACCGGACGCCTGAGGATCCACACGCAGCATGGGACACATACAGTAACGGCCCAGCGGATCTTCAACAATGACAGCCTGGCCTGGACTAAGACCAGGAAGGTATCTTCCCAATGTGCACCAATGGTCATACACACTGTGGGCAGCACTGTCACACACTTTGGGGTGGGGTTGCTATTGTGGACATCGGGTGGTTCGGTGCCCAAGGCACCTCATTACTTTGAGGGAATTTCCCAGGTGGTGGGCTTACACTGTGGGAGTATTGTGTGGTGCGGCCTTGTATGGCCTAGTTCTTACTAACGTTATCAGTTATATGCCAGTAAATATAAGTTAGCCATACTGTGTGTGTTATTATCTGTTACTGGTGGGTTCCTGGGAGAGGTTATCCTACTGCGTTAGGATCTTTCTTTGGTGGAGGCACTGCATACCAATGAACGAGATCACCCCAGGCGGTGGAGGATCAGGTGGAGGAGGATCAGTGGTGGAGGATCAGGCCTCCTGTATGCCTCACAGGTAATCAGCACGCGTAGTCTCTTTAGTCATGGGGAAAGAGGGTTACACACCTCAAGAATTTCTTGACTATTTCAAAGCTATAGTGCACTCTGTATCCTGCTCTCATTCTACATTTCGTCTTTCAAATGCTCCTCCTGCCTTCCTTGACCTTTTCTCCTCTGTCACAGAGAAGGAAGTGTCTCTGCTGCTCTTCCTCTACCACTTGCCCGCTTGACTCCATTCTCTCCGACCTCCTCGAACCCAGGACCTGTGCAAGGGTATTCAGTGCCCAAGCTAACTTTTAGCCTTGCCCTTACCCTGCCCCACAATTAACATTCTGTTTTATCTAACTGAAAAATTACAATGTTATACGCATAGATTTTTCTAACATTCATATACATTTCCCCCTCTCTCCCTCATACTCCCCCATTTTTTCTCTCTCCCCCCCCCCAGCCTCCTCTCGTCTCATTCTATCCTCTCCGACTCATTCTCCCCCTCCCTCTCATTCCCCTGTTTCCTCTCATTCCCCCCTTCTCCTCTCATACTCCACTCTGTAATTCTCTCTCCCCCTCCCTGTCTCTACCCCTCCCTTACATTGTCTCTCCTACCTCCCTATCATTGTCTATCCCACCTCTCATTCTTTCTGCCCCCATCCTTTCTCACCCCCCCTCCTTGTCATTCTTGTAGCCCTGGCTAGTTTTGGGCTATCAGTCTGCCCTCCTCCTGGCAGTAATCCCTTGTAATGGCAGGTTGCCAGGAGTAATCATGGGTTCTCCCCACACCTCTGCAGCTCAGTGAGTCACAGAGAAGGCAGTGTAACCAGGCCTTGTGTCCAATCAGGGGCAAGGGGCTGGTCCCTTCTATATCTGTACTTAAGAGGTTGTACTTCCTTAATTTAATCAGTTGACTTTACCTTGAGAGAGGCTAGTCTACCCTTGATCAGTTGTGCAGTGCTCTGTCTACTGTGTGCCCTCCCTTAGGGGAGCGGTGGGAGACTGTTCCCCCTTCTCTATCAGGGAGTAAGGGAAGAGCCAGGACTGCTCCTGGTGGCCTTTGGGTGTGAGTGAAGTTCCAGGGACATCCTGAGGGTGAAGGCCCTAAGCTCCAGTACCCTGTAGTTGCTGTGTATGCTGTGCAGTGTACAGTGAGAATAAAGTGTTCCAGTTGTTCATTATACCTCCTTGCCTGAGACTGAAATCTATCAGGGGGGAGAGTGGAGTTCTGTTGCAGGGATTTCACCCTGCATCCCTGGGGTCTGCACGAGATGGAGGCGCTGTCACCGTGAGTATGATTCAGTTATGCCCCAGAAGCCTGTTCTGACATCCCCTACCATCATGCGGGAGACTCAGGACTACTGTAAGCCAGCAGGTATGCACCACACGCCATGTAGCAGCAGTGTAATCTCCCAGAGGTGAGGGGGGGGGGGGTACAAGGGCTACATTCTCTTCCCCCCTCCTTGTCATTCTCTCTTTCCTCACCCTCACCCCCACAGGACAGCCACAGAAAACACACACACACAAAAACACACAACTGGACAGAATACACACACACATCGGGACAGAACAAACACACACGGGCAGACAGACACAACAGGACAGAAAAAATACACACAGGACACACAAAACAGGATAGAATAAATATTGACTGGACGGGACAGACACACAGCCTCACATCTCTCCTGCACATGCCTCTTCTCCCTGGCCGCACCCCCAGACTCCTGACACCTCCTCCTGATTGGCTGTATTACCCAGTGACATCCAATCAGGATGGAGGAAACTGCCCAGCCCCCTAGCAACCACCCTGCTTTGGAAATCCCACTACCAGAAGCAAAATAGGCGCAAAATGTACCTGATTTGCCTAACAAACTACAAGGCTAAAGGAGACCCTGTCCCAAGGGGCTTACAATCTAACTGTTATATTGGGAGGCTTACACACACATTAGGAGTAAAAAGTACATTATTAGAAGTGCAGACAGAGGAGGTCATGTGCACCTGGAGCTCTTTACAGAGGTGTAAGACGTTTAATGAGATGCTTCTTTTAAGAGGGGGATTTTCAGCTGGGCTTTTAATGTGGAAAGTGAAGGTGTTTGATGAATATTGAGGGGAAGAGTGTTCCAGAGACATTAGTGAAAAAGGTTTAAGACGGGAAAGGGCTGTAGAGGTAAAACGTGCACAGATGAGACAATCTTGGTTTGAGTATAAGAGATGGGTAGGTGTGTAACAAGGGATCAGAGTTCAGATATATGGAGGTGTGGAGGAGGGTAGAGCCTTAAAGGTAAGAAGGAGGATTTTGTATTTTATATGGAAATTAATAGGAAGCCAACAGAGAGAGCAGGAGATGATTCGGGGAGCAGCATTGTGAATGGATTGTAAAGGAGAGAGGTGTGAGGCAGGGAAGTCAGATAAAAGAATGTTATAGTAATCAATACGGGAGAGAACAAGGGCATGTACTTGTGTTTTAGTGGCAGTGGAACATAGGAAGGGGTGTATCTTAGTGTAGCACTGTTCCTGCCCCCCCCCCCCCCCTAGAAGATGTAATACTGCTACAGGTGTTTGTGGTGCGGTCATACCTGTGAGGGTCCAGGAGAGCTAAGTGGTCCGCGATGGTGTGGGGAACAGGAGAGGCTTTTGGTGATCTTTCGTCTTTACTCATGGGTGTCAGCACCTCCAGAAGGGGAGGACACAAGGTCTGTACCATGATTGGCTGTAGACAGACCCTGAGTCAACACCACTTCACCACCACTTCAGTCACTCAGTGAGTCAGCATGATGGGGGTTCAATGCCCCCAGGATAGCCTGCCACAGCTTGTAGCTATCAGGACTTACATGTCAGGGGGTAGAGAGGCAGTCTGGGCCAGCCATGCTACACTAGCAATGTTCCAAAGGAAAAAGAGGCAAGATTTAGTAACAGCATTTATATGTGGGGAGAAGGAAAGGGAGGAGTTGAATTTAAGACCTGGGCAGCGTACTTCCGAGACTGGGTGGATAGTGGTGTTTTTGACTGTTATAGAGAAGGGAGCAATGGGACCAGGTTTGGGAAGTGTAGCCCTGGCTGGTTTTGGGCTACCAGTCTGCCCTCCTCCTGGCAATAAGCCCTAGTAGAGCAGGCTTGCCAGGAATAATCATGGGTTTTCCCCACCTTCTGCAGCTTCAGTGAGTCACAGAGAGGGCGGTGCAACCAGGCCTTGTGTCCAATCAGGGACTCAGGACTGGTTCCTGCTTTTCCTGTACTTAAGGAGCTGCACTTCCTGATTTAGTCAGTTGCCTCTACCTTTGAGAGAGGCCAGTCTACCCAAACCAGTTGTGCAGTGTTCTGCCAATCTGTGGGCCCTCCCTTAGGGGAGCGGCGGGAGACTATTCCTCTTACTCCACCAGGGAGTAAGAGAAGAGCTAGGACTGCTTCTGGTGCTCTAGGATGGGAGTGCAGGTCCAGGAACATCCTGAGGGTGAAGGCCTTAAGTTCTACTGTTGCTGTGTTGTGCTGTGGAAACTACAGTGTGAATAAAGTGTTCTGGTGTTTTACCACACCTTCTTGCCGTGGACTGAAATCTATTGGGGGAGAAGAGCAAAGAAACTCTGCTGCAGGGATTTCTCCCCTCAGGAGAAATGACAAAGAAAACACAGCGCAAAACGCTCATAGTGAAGTAAATTTTAGTGAGTACAATTCGTTAAAAAGGTAAGTATTCTGCATACATCAATTTAGATCATAATAGGCATATCATGTTATAAGACATGTGTGACCGAACACCGGGATAGTAGTGGATCAGGAACGTAATCGCCGTCAGTATGTATCACACAGGTAGGTTGGCCTCTCACAAAGGCACCATCAGTCCTCCTGTTCGTCAGCGTCTCGTCAGATGAAACATCCAATATGTTGGGTGTAAGGTAGCACTCCCACACGGTGTCCCGTATTTCCGGTATGGAGAAGTCCCAAGTAGTCTCGTATTGGCAGAGAGCTCTCTCCATTCACCACGAGATCAAAAGTTCAGGCGGGGTCCATGCGCGGTTAACCTGCAGAGGTGAAATAAGGGAGGGGGTAGTAAGTATTGCTACGGTAAGCAACGGTATAGGACTCGGTATTGCTACGGTATAGGACTCGGAGCATACACTGATGGATTGGGAAGCTGCAATGCGTGACGTCACTTTAACCCGCCGTATGCAAATTCGTCCGTAGTACCGGGATGCAGCAAATATCAGCAAATAATGCAGCAAGTAATACAGTGTTAATGCTACGAGCAAATCGAAAAGTCAGTAGTAGATCAAAATCGAAACATCCTACGCGTTTCGTAGCGACAAGGCCACTTCATCAGGGATAATTAGAAAGGTGATAACAGGTGCATTATATATCCAAAAGTCTCCTGGGATTGGTCTAGCATTAATTAAATAACGGGCCAATCCTAATCGAGCAGGAGAGAATACCACAGTAAAAAATACAGTAAATACAATTTATTTACATAACATCAGATAATAAAACTAGAATAACACAAATTATCTCATCATAAATTAGATTAGAGATAATTGCTGCAAAAATAAAAAAAGAAGAAGAATTAAAAACATAGTTAAAACAAAATAATCGTAATTACGGTCAGGATTATACAATACATAGCTCATCAACGTGAACATATAAGAGGAGGAAAAAAATGAAACACTCCCCAAATCTCAGTAGTTGAGATAAATATTGACATGATAGATGTAATACAGGGACTAGATATCTATATCTTCATTTAGTCCCTTAGGTGCAAGGGTATCCAATTTATGTATCCAGAAAGTTTCCTGAGCTGAAAGGCTCTTTACTCTATCTCCCCCTCTTCTATCACGGGGCACACATGTAATGCCCTTAAAGGTGAGGGAAGTGGGGTCTTTATTATGACATGTCATAAAATGACGAGATAAGCTGTGTTTTTCAAATCCATTTTTTATGTTTGTGACATTCCTGAATACAGGTTTTTAGGCAACGTTTAGTGTGGCCCACATATTGGGAACCGCACGCACACTCCAAAAGGTAGACTATAAAGGTACAGCTACATGTAATAAAGTCGTCTATATCAAACGTCTCGCTAGTAGGTCTTGACAGAAACGACTTCTTCTTGGGATGCATACATTTACAGACTGAGCATCTACCGCAGGCAACATTGCCCAACGGTTTAGTGCCTAGCCATTTAGTATCTTTACATTAGTAGCATCAAGCCCTATATCACTTGGTGCTAACAGATTTTGTAGGTTTTTAGCCTTTCTATAGATAAACCTAGGATTTTTCGGGATATGATCACACAGAACAGGATCATTACATAATATCCCCCAATGTTGTCTAATTATCATCTCAATTTTCTTATGAGTAGAATTATAGTTAGTTATAAAAGCAACATCTGCTTTACTTGATGAGAAATCTTGTTTATTTTTAATTCTAGGTTTAAGCATAAGGCTCCTATCCATATTCCTCACTCTATGGAGGTCTTTAAGAAGCTTATCAATTGGATAGCCTCTCTATAAATTCTCAAAAACTATTTATCAGCTTGAATTTCAAAAGTTTCATCCGTACTGCAATTTCGTTTCATTCTCATGGATTGGCCTCGAGGCATATTATGAATCCATTAATTTTTATGGTTACTGGAGGCAAAAAGTAAATTGTTTGCATCCACTTCTTTAAAGAAGGTTTGTGTAGTCACATTACCCTCTTCAGAAAAATTACTGCTTACCGAAAGTAGGTTTTGGTTGGAAAAAAAGAACATTACAAAGATATATCGACTGTAAAAGAGTGCCTAGAGGCTAAAAAAACCTACCTTTGGTAATGAAGATGAACATTTTATTAAAGAATGGTAAGGTATATTAGATGAATGATCCATGGATCTGATGAGACTGATTATCTATGAGAAAACAAAATCATTGAAAAATACTAGAAAAAGATATTACAGATATGATAAAAATCCTAGAACCATTGATAATCAGTCAGGATTGTTCAGAGATTGAGCATGGTCTATGTATGACGCTTGAACATGCAGAGGAGGAAATAATGAAAACTAAACATAAGACATTTTATAGAGATAAGATGGACTATGCCCAAAATAAACAAAGGGATTCGGGTAAGAATGAAGAAGGGGGTAGAGCTGCAAGCAAATCCCATGTCTCAAAACAACGAGATAAGAGTTACTCCCACCCACCCAATACGAGAGAATATATAATTAAAGATTCTAGAAAACCCTGACAGCAGGGTACATGCACACAACAGTCTGGAACTTACAGATCCCTGGCAGCGGTTATAGCATCCAGAAGTATGGATGTTTCCTGTAGGCAGCAGTGCCGTATAAAAAGAACCTCCACACAGCAGGGCTACTGTAACAGGGGAGTAATCCCTGTTCAAGTAATGTGCCTTTAATCTAGCAGTGTGGTGGTTAACTGCTGGTAGTCAATTAATAAACACCACCTGCCTGATTTAGATTCCTTACAAAAGCCTGTCTGTTGAGACAGGAAGGGACTCCTTAGCTCACTTGAGAGCTGACCTTTGGAGACAGAGCAGGGGTTCTTGAGTCTACCAGGAGAGACTGACCAAGAGAACACAGATCTCTGGAGCTGACCATGTCTTGAGCTCTGCCAGAATACACAGCAGAGCTACTTCCAAGACACAGGGAAAACTACTAACCTGAAGCTGACACACCCTGAGGGAAGGGAGCTGAACCAGGAACTGAGACGATTTTCCCTCCAAGAAACAGATAAGACTTTCATTCTTAAGAGACTTCTTATATCTGCTTATTTCATGCTATGTGTTTGGGGCTGGGAGAAATGCTTGACTAAGGGAGATGTGAATTAATTGCATAGTGAATAGAAGCTTTGTTCCCCTCCCCCCCCCCCCCTGTGTTTTGGATGGATTTCCTGATGAAAAGGAAAAGGCACAATAAAGCCTTATTATAATTTCACCTTATAAAAGTCTCCAATTGTGTACCTCTGTGAACGTCCGTCTACAGCTACAATGAGAGAAAGAGAGAGAGGAACTGGTTAACATGTGAAAGGGTCTTTCCGGGAGATTTGTGATCGAAATACACACAGTTCATACATTTTTAAAAGCGTCTATTGACTTACATTTGAAAGAGGGAATTATGTTCAGGGAGAAAGAGGAAAATTCTAATAAATACAGTTGGCTGACATGTTGAACACATTATTGTAACCAGTAAAGTCTTCTGTATCCTCCTAATAACAGTGCTTGAATACTCATGAGTCTGTGGCAAAAAATAGCACCAGATTTTCTGATAGAAAAAAATCTATTTTAAATCTACAGGTTAATAGTTTTTAGCCTGTAAATTAAATGATGGTGCTATCATTAGTCCAAACAGATAAACAGAAGTAGGGTACATTAATTTAGGGGATCCGAATGAAAGGAAAACATATTCCTTTATCCCAGGATACAAATAAGTGAAAAGTTTACGTTAAGGTTCATTCAATCTTTGTAAATCGATAAGTTGCTTTTTTTAGTCTACTACGTGGAATTGTACCTTTAACTTTGCAAGTTACAGATTAATGTGTGTGTGTGTATAATTTTTTTTTTTTTACTGAGCAACTATGTTTAAAATGTATCCCTCTAATAGTAACTGTGACTCTCTGTCTATAATTGTGGCATTCTCAGTGCATTAAGAACTTCTTCACAATGTGAACACGTTTGTACTGGGTTGTTTATTTAATTCAAACACTGGTTGCTACGATGCCCTTTCTTTGTTTGCATCTATATATCTTTCAAGTCATTACAGTTGCTACCTCTTTGCTTTTTTTAATCACATTCGGCTTCAGCAGTCTGATTGCTACTGTAGATGTGGGAATTGTTCCTGCTTTAAAACCCGCTGCTTAATGACATTTTTAATATGACGTGTGCACCGAATTTGGGACTAACTTCTCATTTCCATTCTAAACGCCTGCCAAGTTTCATGATAACAAATGATTCATTCTGATTTTAATCACCTGTTATGAGGATGTTTTCTATTTTTCTTTCTTGTTTTCTCTCCTAACCAAAAAAAAAATCACATGCATCTATGTGTAATCCCTTCTGCTCTTAATATGAGGACCGTTTTCCTTAACTTTCTGAAGGGCATCCCACTGTATTCTTGCGTCCCCTCCTAAACTTCAGGGACCTTTCCTAGTGTTAGAGTCACTCTAAAAAAAAAACTCTGCTGTCCAGAATGGAACAACATAGCAGACGATGAAGCTTTAATTCCATTGTGATGCTGCTGCTGTCTTTACTTATTTATTTATCAAATGTTTACCAGGAAGTAATACATTGAGAGTTACTGCTCGTTTTCAAGTATGTCTTGGACACGGAGTTATGATGACAGATACATGGTGTTAGGAATGTGAGCACACAGCGCCACAGGCGGAGCTCACGCCTCTCCCCTTACACTGCTCCGGCCCTTCCACTACAACCACGCAAGCCCCCTTCAGCTGGATCACTTACCCCTCGGCATGGTAGGAAGCTCCACGAGGTACTTCCTCCACGCTCTACGCCGCAGCCGTCGGCGCGGAATCGCCGCTCCGCGCGCACCCCACGTTGCTACCTCTCATGCGCACGTCGGACTTACAGCACACACACACAACAGCCCCTGAACTTATCTCCGCTCAGGCTCCGCCCCCAAACACTGCACGGTTACAATCTGGCTCTTGCTGAGTGTCACCTGGGCTCTAGGAACAGCAGCCAATGCACTGAAGCTCCCTGGGCTCCTCCAGGCATGCCCCCTCTCCTGGTTGGCTGTTCCAGCTTTATATGCCCTCTCTGTTCTGTGCTTCCTCGCTCGTCATAGTTTTTTTATGGGTGATTCACAGTGCTTGTTCTTTGATTCTCTCGGTTTTGACGCGGCTTGGCAGACTTTCCCCTTTGGCTCTTGACTTCGAATTGTTCCTGTTCACGTACCTTCTGGCTCCCTTCAACCACGGCTCTCACCTCGATCCTTCCGTACTTCTCCTACCCCTGATCTCGGCAACGGCAACGACCATTCTCCTGGAAAAACCAGTACCGGCAAGTATTCCTGCAATACTCCCCATCTGGCCTGGCACCATCTATTCCACAACCCGGACACGTCCCTCGCTCTGTCGGTGTGTGTATTCATACCTGCCACCTCAGTTCTAGGGACAGGTCTGGTCTGCGGGCTACTCCGGCATAACACATGGTTACAAATACATGGGTATCTTATAGGTGCATTATATATAAAGACATTGCATTACATTAGGTGAACAGGGTTATACATTAAATATGAAGACATTACATGAATAGTTATTGATAAAATACGTTTTAGACATGTGTAACCGTTACAGACCACATTAAAATGTGAGAGCTTTAGTTTTCAATGAACCTAGACTGCTGGCGGCTGTGAGAGTCTCCGGTAGACTATTCCAGTTGTGTGGTGCACGGTAAGAGAAGGCGGGGCGGCCGGATACTTTGTGGAACCTTGAGACCATGAAAAGTCCCTTGGAGTTAGATCTCAGGTGATAAGTGTGATTAAGGCTGTTCTTCGTCCTTGCTGGATCCACGAGACAGAGGATATCTTGGATTACAGCTGTTTTCTCTTCTTCATCAACATGGCTTGGGACGTTTTCATATACTCCTGGGACTAGATCTTGTTCATGTTCTATTTTCATGCTGGGTTTGCATTTGCTTCAAGTAACACAGATTTCAAGTTTTTCATGAGGAGGATGTCAAATCCTAAAATCTGGAAGCAAGTTGGTCCACGTTTTCCTGGTGGTATCTCAGCTTGGTAATACACATTGAACTCTGGTGTCACCCCCTCTGTTCCTCCATGTCCTACCCTCCCTGTCACCCCTTGCCTTACCTCCTGTACTCCCCCTTGTCCTACACCCCGTCACCCCTTGTCCTACCCCTGTACTCCCCTTGTCCTATCCCCATACTCCCCCATGTCCTACACCTCATCACCCCTTGTCCTACCCCTGTACCCTTTGTCCTACCTCTTGTACTCCCCCTTGTCCCTACCCCCTGTAATCCCCCCTTGTCCCTACCCCCCACTGTCACCCCTTGTCCTATCTCCTGTACTCCCCCTTGTCCTACCCCCTATACTCCCCCTTGTCCTAGCCTCCATGTCACCCCTTGTCCTACCCCCCACGGTCACCCCTTGTCCTATCTCCTGTACTCCCCCTTGTCCTACCCCCTATACTCCCCTTGTTCTAACCCACCTGTCACCCCTTGTCCTACCCCCTGTACTCCCCCTTGTCCTACCCTCCATGTCACCCCTTGACCTACCCTCCCTGTCACCGATTGTCCTACCCCCCTGTCACCCCTTGTCCTGCCCCCTGTACTCCCCCTTGTCCTTCTCCTCCTGTTACCCCTTGTCCTGCCCCCTCTTCCCCTCCTTCGCTTGCTCCCAGGGCCTCCTCCCATCCTCTCCCTGGCTCACCAGGTTTGTCTCCCCACTCGTTGGCCCGGATCGCTTTTCTAACCCTTGCATCGTGACAGTATGCTCAGCCCAACAAACATGTACCCCGCCGAGGTGGGGCGAGTCTTGAGCAGGCACGCCAACATGTTCTCTAAAATAGACAAATATCTTGAACAGAACAACCGACTTATGGACTTTCTACAACAGAACCTTCTCTCTCTCTGTCAAGGTGCAAGGCCCTCATCCTACTCCCGTTCCGTCAGGTTCTACCACCCCTACGTCTACCCTTATGTCTGTGTCCACGGCTTCTGAACCCCGACTACCGACTCCCAACCGCTATACTGGAGATCCACATGGATGCCGAGGTTTCTTGAACCAGTGCTTCATCCAATTCAAGATCCCCCCTTCTTGCTTTCCTTCCCACAGATCCAAGGTGGCGTATATTATCTCACTACTCACTGATGACGCTCTGGCCTGGGCTTTCCCCATCTGGGAACAAAGATCAGACCTAACTAAGGACACCTGATCGCCACCAAAACAGATGCGTCTACCTCCAAGGTGAATGGGAGTTTGGGATCCGGATGTATGAGGATGGGCGCAGACATGAAGGCTCCTTTCAGGAGATCGAAGGCTTGAATGGCGGCCAGGAAGTAGGGTGCACTCCTTTCTTGGTCAAGGCGGCAATGGGAGCTACCGTAGAGGAGAAATTCAGAATAAATCTGCGATAATTCGCGAAGCTTAAAAAATGTTGAATGGACTTAAGTGTAGTAAGACGATGCCAATCCAGGACTGCCTTTAGTTTGGCTAGATTCATGGTGAACCCGGAGTCAGAGATGATATATCATAAAAAATGACGTACAAGTTTGATGGAACTGGCATTTTTCCAGTTTGGCAAAAAGATGGTTTTCACGAAGGCGTAATAATACCTGTTTGATGTGACTGATGTGTTCTTGGAGGGACTTGGAAAAAATCATGATGTCGTCCAAGAAAACAATAAGGAACTGATTAAGATGATCCCTGGAGCAAACCACCTGTAATCTTACTTCCTCTTCCTATTCCGGATCGCCTTTGGAACCATTTGTCTATGGACTTTATAGTAGAGCTTTCTGTTTCCAAAGGGATGAACACCATTCTTGTTGTCGTGGACCGCTTTTCCAAACAAGCACACTTCATTTCATTGAAAGGTCTTTCCAACTCATCCAAGTTAGCAGACATTTTTATCAAGGAGATTTTTCGTCTGCATGGGGTACCACAGACCACCGTCTCCGATCGAGGTTCTCAATTCGTTTCAAGGTTCTGGCGTTCTTTTTTGAAAAGGATTGGTATCTCTTTACATTTTTGAAGTGAAACTTCCTTAGTGGCGCCTCATTCGTGATGGGGCAAAAAAGAATTGTGGAGACAGAAATGAAACGGATATGACGTCAGTGCTGGCAGTTGAGGCCGGGCTGTGTTCTGGCTCAGCCCGACCCCAACACTGACATCACACCCGCTCCACAAATCAGATGCGGCGGCGGCGGCGATAGCCGCCGGCGCCGCTCCTAACGGCCGCTGCTCCCCCCACATGGCTGATGACATATGCGGCGGCGGCGGCGGTAGCCGCCGGCGCCGCTCCTAACGGCCGCCATTCCCCCCGCACATCCGCTGCCAAGCCGCGCATGCTCAGTAATCATGGGGACTGGAGCAAAGCCACGCATGCGCAGAAGCGGTTGGCAGCGGCGCCGTTTCCCGCCCGCTGCCACGGCTGTAAACATGTGTTGCCGTTCCCCGTCTGCTGCCCGGGACAGCAGAGACCGCCCGACCGGGACAGCAGAGACCGCCCGACCGGGACAGCCCCCCCCCCCTTTCCTAACCCGAATGGGACCTCCCTCCCAGCCCACACATGTGCCCGCCTAACTTCCACTACCGCTGCCATGCCGCGCATGCGCAGAAGCGGCTGGCAGCGGCGCCATTCAGCCCTCCAGTGACGCGGGCGTTTGCGGCCCCCCCAGGAAGCGGTGGTACAAAAACCCGGGCGCAACCCGCGCGGACCCCCCCCGGACCCCCCACACACTGACGGACCCCCCCGGACCCCCCACACATTGACGGACCCCCCCACACACTGACTGTCCCCCCCCGGACCCCCCCACACACTGACAGATCCCCCCAGACCCCCACACACACTGACTGACCCCCCCAGACCCCCACACACACTGACTGACCCCCCCAGACCCCCACACACACTGACTGACCCCCCAAGACCCCCACACATACTGACTGACCACCCCAGACCCCCACACACACTGACTGACCCCCCAGAGACCCACACACACTGACTGACCACCCCAGACCCCCACACACACTGACTGACCCCCCCCCCAGACCCCCACACACACTGACTGACCCCCCAGACCCCCAAACACACTGACTGACCACCCCAGACCCCCACACACACTGACTGACCCCCCAGAGACCCACACACACTGACTGAACCCCCCAGACCCCCACACACACTTACTGACCCCCCCAGACACCCACACACACTGACTGACCCCCCCAGACCCCCACACACACTGACTAACCCCCCAGACCCCCGCACACACTGACTGAATCCCCCAGACCCCCACACACACTGACTGAACCCCCCAGACCCCCACACACACTGACAGACCCCCACACACACTGCCTGACCCCCCCAGACCCCCACACACACTGACTGACCCCCCCAGACCCCCACACACACTGACTGGCCCCCCAGAGACCCACACACACTGACTGAACCCCCCAGACCCCCACACACACTGACTGACCCCCCAGACCCCCACACACACTGACTGACCCCCCCCAGACCCCCACACACACTGACTGACCCCCCCAGGCCCCCACACACACTGACTGACCCCCCTAGACCCCCACACACACTGACTGAACCCCCCAGACCCCCACACACACTGACTGAACCCCCCAGACCCCCACACACACTGACTGAACCCCCCAGACCCCCACACACACTGACTGAACCCCCCAGACCCCCACACACACTGACAGACCCCCACACACACTGCCTGACCCCCCCAGACCCCCACACACACTGCCTGACCCCCCCAGACCCCCACACACACTGACCCCCCCAGAGCCCCACACACACTGACTGACCCCCCCAGACCCCCACACACTGACCCCCCAGACACCCACACACACTCACAGTCACACGCACACTCAGTCACACTCACACGCACAGTCACACGTACACTCAGTCACACTCACACTCACAGTCAGACGCACTCAGTCACACTCACAGTCAGACGCACACGCACAGTCACACGCACATGCATAGTCACACGCACAGTCACACGCACACGCATAGTCACACGCACACGCTCAGTCACACGCACACTCTCAGTCACACGCACACTCTCAGTCACACGCACACTCTCAGTCACACGCACACTCTCAGTCCCACGCACACTCTCAATCACACGCGCACTCTCAGTCACACGCGCACTCTGTCACACGCGCACTCTGTCACACGCGCACTCTGTCACACGCGCACACTCTCAGTCACACGCGCACTCTCAGTCACACGCGCACTCTCAGTCACACGCGCACTCTCAGTCACACGCGCACACTCTCAGTCACACGCGCACACTCTCAGTCACACGCGCACACTCTCAGTCACACGCGCACACTCTCAGTCACACGCGCACACTCTCAGTCACACGCGCACACTCTCAGTCACACACGCACACTCAGTCACACGCACACTCTCAGTCACACGCACACTCTCAGTCACACGCACACTCTCAGTCACACGCACACTCTCAGTCACACGCACACTGTCACACGCGGAATTCACACTTAGTGCAAATAGCTAATACAGGGGATGTGTGCCGAGCACGCGCATTCTAAGTCAAATTTATTTGCGTTTTGTCATTGAGATTGTATTTTGATTTTTAATTAAAACATCACCAACACCAACACAAATACAATTTCTGTGACAAAAGTCAAAGAAGTTTCACTTACTATGCGCGTGCACAGCACACACAGCTTTTTTTTCTTCTGGGTATCATCCCAAAACTAACAGTCAGACAGAGAGAACTAATCAGTCCTTTGAACAATACCTGTGCTGTTTCATCTCTAACACCCAGGATAACTGGATGGATCTACTTCCTTGTGCTGAATTTGCACACAATAGTCTGCGCAGCGAATCCACCTGAGAGTCGCCCTTTTTCATTAACTACGGATTCCACCCATCCCGCCTTCCGATGTCCACATCTTCTTCTGAAGAACCGGCTGCGGATAGCAGAATTCATCTCGTACAGGAGTCATGGAAAAGGATTCAGGAAAATCTTAAGACCGCAACAGCCAGACAGAAACTTCAGGCGGACCGTCACAGGCGCAAGATCCAGGAATTTAGTCCAGGAGATAAGGTGTGGTTGTCATCAAAAATCATATGCCTCAAAGTGCCCACACTCAAACTGGCACCCAGGTTCCTTGGACCCTTTCCCATAATAGAGAAGGTTAACCCGATGGTATATAGCCTACATCTTCCCTCATCAATGAGTACCCCCTCTGTCTTTCACATCTCCCTACTGAAACCTGCCTTCCAGAGATCTCGCTTTCCTGATTCTTCCTCACTTACAGCTCCCTCGTACCTCCGCTTTCCGCTCCCGCCGCTGGCCCGGACGCCGCTCCATCGGGAACTACTGATTCGCATTCTCGCGCCGACATCAGGGGCGCAAGGCACGCACACGTGGCGCGGGTTCAGCGCGCACAGGTCCCTCCTCCTCAGGATACTATCAGGAATACTCACCTCACCTGATTCCAGCTCTCTGTCATTGACCCGGCTTGTTTTGGACTCCGCTCTTCTGTACTCCTGACCCCGGTTAACTACGACAATCCGCACCTCTCCAACCCTGACCTGGGCATCCGTTCAGCAACTATTCTGCTCTCAACCAATCTGCACCTCAGCTATAGTAGCTGCAACGATTCGTACCTCTCCAACCCAGACCCCCAGTAAGTATATTGACTATCCCTAACTCTACAACCTTGACCCGGCTAACTCTACCCAACCTACACTCCAAACGCACCCACGCGGCTGTGGGTGGTGTTTATATCCATCCCCACCTAAGCCCCGCGGTCACGCCTTGTTTGTGGTGAGTACATTGTGACACACTCCACTGCAGTTTCGATCCAACTTTCCAAAAAGTACGATAAACTCCCAACTATTTATATTGAATTTTGGCCCTAAAAGTACAAGCGAAAACGACCAAATTGTTCAAAGTGACAAAATAGCACCCCCGTGATTTTCATTTATTATTTCTTTCCTCTAAAGTTTAATCGTTGTGATCTTTTGTGGCAAAGTTCACAAAATGTTTGCACATTTCAGATTTTTGAGGGAAGAAATTTAGGGTAATAACTGACTTCTCTTTCATATGATGTGTTTTATTCAGTTTTGGGCAATATTGTACCATCAACACTATACTTGTTTAGATTCTGTATTGTAATATAAATATGAGTTTTGTACAAATTTTCTCAAAACGGTGTTTTGATATTTCTGTTACAAAATACAATGAACTGTAAAAAGTAATACATCCATTAGTCTTTAGATGTATGTTATACATTTCTATTTATTGGCATTATAATAACCAAGTAAATGAAATAACCTGCCTGTAGCAGCGATATTTTAATGTATTTTTATACTGTATATGGAAGATATCTGACAAATATACTAGTTTAGATAGATTTTAAATTAGCTGTAGTACCAGACTATTATTTTTATTATGATCATTTTTGTGTATATAGCACTAACCATCTACTAATTTATTCAGAGAATTAGCATACAAACAGCATACAACACAGGGGATGAATGCACAGCATGGAGATAAAAACACAAGACATAAAAAGCAAAAAGCAAAAGAGAGAAATATCTGCCCTGAAAGTCTATTTAACCCTATTCTTTAACCCCTTCACTGCAGCGTGTTGCAGTTCCTTCTGGCAGTTAAGGGATATGAAGTAATAAGCCCATCAGTACACGGCATTACCTGGCCATTAAAGCACAGTGGTGGGAGAGTTGACGTTTTAAATACTGTAAATACAAATATAGGATAAGTAACTGTCGTCTACATTTTAGCATAGGTTGAACTTGATGGACATATGTCTTTTTTCAACCTCATCTATGTAACTATGTAACTATGTAACTATGTAACTATGTAACCCATCCAGGGGATTATTACTATTATAGGCCACATTTTTATCATGATGAATCCCCAACGGCAGTCCCGCTCCACCAGGTGGCTGGGCCACATCCCTCCCGCTCAACCGGGTAACATCTCCCCTGCCCCTCCGCAACACATGCCCTCCCTCTCGTCCCTCCAGTTCATGTGCTCTACCTTCTTCTCCCTTCCCGGTCCCCTGCACAAAATACACTGGCGACACACTTTATTCGAGCTCGGCTAGTCCCACGAATTCGGGTATACCCGGGTGTATTGAGGTTTGTGACTGTTTTCTGCCCGAGTGCATTGAGGTATTTTCCAGGCAGGGATTGAAGCATTTTATTCCCGCTGGCTGCAATACTGCACAGTATATATATATATATATACTGCATTACAATTCATGAATTTATGCCATCTGGTAGACACGCGAAGCATTGCAGCCTATTAAATCCTAATCATTATCATTTAACAGATCAGCCGCCCGTCAGCCAGGCATGAACCCAGGCTGGGAAGGCAAACGCAACGGGGCTTGTCAGAGGTGAGGAGCGGCGCATTCCAGGTATCTGCCAGGTACATACTGGGTATTTGCTCGAATAAAGTGTGTCGGTGCAGTATGCTGCCCCCCCTTGCTCCTCCGCAACTCGTGTTGTCCTGCTCCCCTTCTGCCCCTCCATAAGACATGTCCTCCCTCCCGCTTCCCTTGATCCCCCCCAGATTACAGGCCACCCACAGCTCATCCAGATAACATCCCCCTCCTCCTGCCCCCCACTCCTCTGTCCTGCTGACGGACCTCTGTACCGACTGCACCAGCAAAGTAAGTAATGGAATCCCTGCTCATTGATTTTGCTAGGTGCAAAAAAAAATGACGACTATTATTGGCCAGAATTTTGATCAACCAGAGATCAGAGATTTCAACGATACCTGCAATCTACAGTACAGGCATTTAGCCTATAACCACTAAATAGTTTGCTGAAAGTGCTTCAGGCCCCTCTGCAGAGCCATGGGTTTATAGGTAATCAGCTGCTTGAACATGTTCATACAGGCAGTATTTCAAAACTTACATTAATTAAAATATAATCCTCATGTAAAGGGAAAGTGCCTTTTAGGACCACATAGAAGTAATGGTAGTAATGTGTTTAATGGGTTAAGCCTAGTGTTGCTGCCTTGGAAAAAAAAAAGTATGATTATTTTTTTTTAAAATATTTTAAAATGTTTAATGTTTCCACTGGTAACTGAATGTGCTTTGAAGGGTTGTTACAATCTATACTTAATGTCTTTCATGATAAAACTGATTGCGGGTTTTATAATCCACAGGCAAGTTGACAGAGCAAGTTGTGTTTTTTGTTTGCAAAGTAATTATGATGCCATCATTATCAAATTGTCCTCTATATTGAACAGTACGTATCAGATAATAATTTTGCAGGCAGGGTCGCCAACAGGAGAAACAGTCAGGACAGTTGTCCTGGGCCCAGTGGGGTAAGGGTAGGGTGACCAGATTTTCAAAAGTAAAAATCGGGGTACATTAAAAAATTATTTATAAAACAAATTACATATAAATATTATAATGATATTTGTCTAATAGCGTCCCCATTTACGCTGTATTATTTATTCATTCATTCATTCATTCTCTCTCTCCCCAGTCTCTCTCTCTCCCCAGTCTCTCTTTCTCTCTCCCTTTCCCCAGTCTCTCTCTCTTTGTTTCCCCAGTCTCTTTCTCCCTCCCCCCAGTCAGTCTCTCTCTCCCTTCCTCTAGTCTCTCTCCCAGTGTCCCCCTCTCTCCCTCCCCCCAGTGTTTCTTCTCTCGTTCTCTCTCCCACCCACCCCAGTTTTTCTCCCTCCCTCCCCACAGTATCTCTCTCCCACCAGTCTCTCTCTCCCTCCCCCAGTCTCTCTCTCTCCCTCCCCCCATTGTCTCTCTCTCACCCAGTCTCTCGCTCTCCCTCCCCCCAGTGTCTCTCTCTCGCTTTCACTCCTCGCAGTATCTCTCTCCACCCATTCTCTCTCCCTCCCCCAGTCTCTCTCCCTCCCCCCAGTCTCTCTCCCTCCCCCCAGTCTCTCTCCCTCCCTCCCTCCCAGTCTCTCTCCCTCCCCCCAGTCTCTCTCCCAACCCAGCCACTCTCTCACCACACAGCCTTTCTCTTTTTTAAACCAATATGTTGTAAGCCTTTCACCATCTAGAATGACCTTTAAATCCAAATAGTCTATAGTAGATTCACTAATAGCCATTATGAATTTGATAGTGCGATGTATAGAATTCAAGTGCGTTAAAAACGCCTTCATCGTCTAAATATTACCAGTTCATATGATTAAAATATCATCTATGTACTGTTGGCACTACAATATCTGTGATCTGAATGGGTTATTATTATTATTAAAGATATGTAAGTCCTCATAGTCCACCATAAAAGTATTTGCGTAGGCTGGGGCCATGTTGGCCTCCATTGCAGCACCCTGTAATTGCTTATAAAAATATCTTGTTATATCTGAAGACATTTTTAGTTAAGATAATTCACCCGGGAGGCCTAACCACCCACCCTGGACCCACTATACCCACCCTGTACCCATTGAGTGGCATAGTGGTACATCATACCCATATAATATAGAAGTGAAAAATAATTTAAAGTGCGCAACAAAATAACTACTAGTGATGGTGACAGTAATATAAAAGCAGGTGAATACTGCATGTAACCCTTAAATTTAAACTAAATAGTTAAAACCACATAATACCACAATGTGATAATAACAATTATACATAACCGTGACGAGTGGTTAATTATAACGTCTGCAGCCGTAAATGAGGGGGTAGCTCGGCACCCCCCTAAACACTAAAGAAATGGAAACACAAAAAAAACGCAAAACGCAAATAGTGAAGTAAATCAAAATATTATTGTATAAAAAGTAGAGATAAATATTCTGCGTACATCAAACAGCTAGATCATAAGCATTGAGTGTGCATAGCACACAAGTTACCACTCGACAAGTAGGGATTCAGGAGTCAGGAACTGGTCTCTCTGGCGGGCATCTACGATGGTATCTGTGGGATTCCTCCTCAGTACAGGCAACCGGAGATGATGATATCGCCTCTGTAGAGACCCTCCCTTCAGTCAGATGGTGTTAAAAATGTTCAAAGTTTGCAAAATGGAGACTGCAAAGGCGGGAAATGGGACAAAGGGCTATAAACACAAAATTAACATTAACCCTTTCCCTCCCGCATACATCCCAGTGTATGTGTTGGTGCAGACACTGGAATGGGAACAATACACATTTATAGGGGAATATACATTTGGGTGTTGAAGCAGGGTAAAAACACACTACTGGACCGCAGTCCAGTTAACCCCTTGCTTCCCAAGTGAGAGCAGGAGGTGGCCAAATGGGGTGTAACCCCTTTAATACCGGGCCAAACCCCCTCTCTCATGACACCCAACACAAGACATCATTAATTAAAAAAGAAAATCAATCTACAAAAAAAATGTAAATTAATCCATCAAAATGACAAACAATTACATCCACATAATAAACACACAAAGAAAAAAATCACACTCAATACAAAGCAAGCAATTAAAAACAAATTATTGACCTAATAATGTATTGATCTGTACCCTAAAGTGGTACAGATTAATACATTATCAGTCAATGTGCAATGAAAAAATTACCAAAAAAAAATTTAATCGAAAAACCTGTAAAAAAATTAAATTTACATACATTTAATATTTTACTTACCTATAGAAGCGTTGGCCCTCCAACTCCCAGGGAAGCAGAAAGCTCACGTACCGCGAAGGCCTGAAACTGCATCCGATGCCATCCATCATCACGATCCAGATCAGGTACCCCAATTCTTCTTTCATTTCTCTTTAATCGCTTCTTCTATCTTCTTCTGTAATTATTTTTTCATTTTCTAGATCTTCTTTCTTCATCTCTCAATCCAAAAACCCAAATGGTAGATCCACAACACGATGTTGTCTCGACGGCTTCTTCCAGGCTGGCGGCGCATGCCCTGAGCTGCAGGGGGAAAGACAGGGGGGGCGTGATGGGGGAGTGAACGGGGCCGGCCATGATGTCACCAAGCAGGTTCGTCCTCATTGGCTGAACCACCAGGGGGCGTGGCCTAGTGCTTTGTCTCTACTTCTGCTCACTTTTTTCCTGTCTGCAGAAAAAAGGACTGTGTAGCGCGGCAGCCAACCCTTGCAGCGGGCCCGGCTCCATTGAGGGGCGGCTCTTGTCCCCGCCACAGCCAGCGGGTACCAAGCCTAATGCACTGCTTAGTAATACAGCCCTAAGGGCTCGCCTGTCATAAGGCACCAACCAGCACTGGATGATACCTTACAAACCATTAAATGAATGGGCTGTAAGGTGTCTTCCAGCACTGGAAGGTGTCCTGTCGTGGCAGAAGAAATATGAGTAAATATGAGTCTAAGTGTATAAGTAGTTTATCTAACTAGTATAGCCTAGCCTTCCGGCAGCTACTTCTTTTCCTGGGCCTTTCCTCTGTCAGTCCTGTTAGTGCAGGCAGTGGAAAGGTTAATTCCTTCCTTAGGTCTGTGTGTGTATTACAGCGTTGAATGATGTATCAGTATTCAAGGGTGGGCCTAGCAACTTCTGAGGATGTCAATCTGAGGGGTGGATATTGGTTGGAACGCCCCCTGTAATGTGTGGGCCAATCAGTATCCGGCTCTGGCTTGCTGTGAGTCAGAGTTAGAGACACTCCCCAAAGATGATAAATTCTGACATCCTCCCAAATTCAGTGCTGTTTTGATCTAGTCAGTGACTCCCAGGAATGGAGTGAGAAGGAGAAGAAAAGGGAGCATCTCCCTACCACCCATGAGGGGATGGGAGGGGAGAGAATTAGGCCAGAGTCAGGGCTCTGACCAGGATGATACAGAGCCATGAGAGGTGAATATGCAGACAAGAATAGAGCCTTTGTTATATGCTGTGTATCTGCCTGAAATAAACCCCCCCAGAAAAGACTAGACTGTGTGTTACTGTCTTTGTGTATGGAGGAACGTCAGTAGGGGCCCATCCCCTGAACATCCCCAGAGGAGTGTAAAAATCTAGCAGCGCTATACAAGAACAAACAACATTTATTATTATTAAATCATCGTCCTGTGCCACAACGTACCGTAGCTTAGATAGCAAGAGAATGCTACCTGATCGACTCTATTTGGTAGTTGAACCACTTGAATATGGCTGAGTACTGTAGTACTCTAGCACTGCTGGTGTAACAAAACCTACCACTTTATCTATTGCAGTCACGAGTCTCACGATAATTAAAAAATAAAAAAAAGCACTGTGCTGATTTCGATTACTATATCGAAAATAAGTGTTTCTCTACATTGTATACTAAACCTCAGTTCTTCTATCTAAGAACTGCATGTGCTTCCTAGCAATCTAATCCATCTCCAAAATAAGAGCAGAATAAACAATAAAAAAAAACCTCCTGTAAGCAGTGGCTATGCCTTGTCTGCTATTTTTGCCATTTCATTTATTGTCTCAGATTATTACATACATGCAACTTCCTCCACTTAGATTGTGTCTGTCTCGGAAGCAGGAAAGCCTAGAATAAGCTGTTTGCACTAATTCATTTTCTGTCACTGTGACCATGGCAATGGCTTTTTCATATTAATCTTCTTGTGTATTGGTAAGCTACTGATCCTCAACCCATTCAGTGCTGAGATCAGCGACGCTCCTCCAACACAGAAAGGATTGAATGGTTTCGCCTAATTTAGCATACAATAAAGGGAAAGCACTCAGGCATGCAATAATATGTTATGTGTTTATTTGTTTTATTAAATACATGAACCTGCAAAATATTAAGTTTTGTCTGGGACGAAAATGGTTATTCTAATAAAGTATTTGTAAGAAAACTCGGTTACATCCTCTGTGAGGTAAGTGCAAAATGATCTACAAATATTGCCTGAGCATTTCAGTTTATTGATGTCAGATATAACCCATGTTTTAGAGCCATTTTTATGGTTTGTAGAAAAAGGTGTGTAGCCAGGTCCCCTCTTACCTCCGAAGTGGGTGGGGGGAAGGCTGCAGGTTGTCTGGAGCGTCGGAGCTCCGTTGCGGACTGCCGATGCAGGGCGCCGCCATTTTGTATCCTCGCACATGTGCGATGGAGTTCCTGCGCATGCACAGTAGCCGATAGTTGCGGCGGCCATTAGACAGACTCCACAAGGGACTACAAGTCCCAGCAAGCTCCCAGGGCTGATCCGCATGTGCTGCACAACAGCTAATAGGGCTGCAGGATCCACGCCGAGCAGAATAGGAGGTTGGCGTGAACACGGGGACCAATTCAGTCAGAGCAGGGACTGTGAGGGAGTAGGTAGTGTCCGGGTGCAAGTAGCTCCTGGACTAGGCCAGATACCCCCCCCCCCTCCAGGTCCCAGCTAAACTCCTGACCCTGTCAGCTTGTGGTGCTATAGGGAAGGCCCCCAGATAGGGACGCTTCCCCAATAGCTGCATAGTGTTATTGCACCGGTGACGGACACAACACGGTGTGTATGCGGCCTGTGGTCTGGGACCAGACCACAGGCACATTGTCATAGACTTTAAGGGACACCCTCCAACGGCAGCTCCCTCAAGAGGCGGGCACATCTGTCGGAGAGAGAGGATTCAGAGACCGCGTCGTGGGACCACCTTGTGGTTCGGCAGATCCATCATCCCAGTAGGCCTGGTCTGGCCTTAGACGAGGAAGGTACCCAACTTGCACCAACGACAATACACAGTGGGTAGCGCTACTCCACACACTCGTTGGGTGGGCCTGACTCTGTGTACACCAGGGTGGTTAGGTGCCCAGGGCACCCTCAGTACTTTGGGGGGTTCCACCAGGGAGGTGCTATTGTGTGGGTATTGCATTGTGGGGCCTTGTATTATTATTGTGGTTATATGGTTCTTTGTGTGTGTCAGTAAATATAGTTAAGCATACCCGTGTGTGTATATCTATTCACTGATTGCATTAGTTCCTGTGAGGGGTTATCCTGCAGCGCTAGGATCCCTCCCAGGCGTTGGGAGGCGTTGTATCCAGAGAGAACATAATCACCCCAGGCTCCCAGTGGTGGAGGATTAGGCCTCCTCTACTCTAAACAGGTACTCGGCACACGTACCAGTAGGTCCCTTAGATACAGGGAAAGGGGGCTGCAGGTGCAATGCAAATACTCAACATGAATTACCCTAGAGCCTTTAGTCTAATGAGATTAAGGCCCATATTTTTTTCAAATGTGCTATGGCATAAGACACCTTCCGGTCCATTTAAGTGAATGGGCTGTGAGGTGTTTTTCTGGCACTTTCATGTGTCTTACGACACACCAGCACTTAGTACATATGAACCTAAAACCCATAGTGCCAGAGAGGACAGCAACTCATTGCTTTGACTTTTGTGAAGCAGTTTCAAAAAAAATTCACAAAGGTGACCATTTTATAATTATATTGCAATTTCCCCCAAATTGAAAACTATAACAGTTGTTCACAATTTAGCCATCTTGGACTGCGACCAAGTCAAATATGAATTAAGCAATGCCTACAGTATATCGAAAACAGCAGTGCTCAGATTTGGGGAAGCTTGGCTAATGATGAAACTTAGTTGCTGATATGGGGTTTCTTACACACTATCATCATTTGTTGTTATGTTTCTCCCTACCTATTTGTTATATATATATGTAGCAGATGTTCCCCCCACCCTACGAGAGATCTGGTCTCTGCAGGGTGTGCTCTGGTGCTGTTTAGCTCACCTGTGGTTTTCCAGGAGGTCAGAGGGCTCCGCTGATGGTATATGGGAGCAGCAACAGGGCAGAGTTTCTTCTGGTACAGCGCCTCCATCCTATGAAGATCCTGGCAGAGGCAGGATTGGTCCCCACAGGCACATAATCTCTCCAGCAAGACACTGAGACTCTTGATGGTACAACTGGTCTTTATTCATCTTCCACATTCCCTGGAGCAGACCCATGGGGCTTGAGGCCCCAAGAGCCCCTCCTTAGCTCCCTGACATCCTGATGGGGCAAGGAGAATCATTCCCACTCCAATGAGGGGGGGGAAGACACAAAGAAAACACTGATGGAGCAAAGACACTACCACAGGATAAGTCCCTTTAACGTGCACTCAATGTCTGTATAGGGGAAAGTACATGAACAGAAATAAGAGATGCCAATGAAAAACAATGGTACTGGTACTGGATGTATTGTATAATTGGACAATTTAAAATGATTATTTATTGGATATGCATTTAACTAATTAGGTGAGTACAATAAAACCGCATTAAATAATAGCACTATGTGCTGATATCAGATAAAGGCAATAGATAACCAGTATCATAAAGTGGATCAGTAGGGAAGACACACACAATTTGGTGGAGTGCCAGCATTTAAACCCGGGGATGGGCTTGTAACCCTGCCCCATAACAGAGCAGGTCCAGATACTGACAGGCATCTGCATGTGACCCAGTCAGTACCCTCCCCAGGTATGACACTCAAAACTGCCGATAGGCCTCCACCCTGGATATGAGAACATTGTAGATATCCAGGCTGCAACTGCAGGCTAGGCGCTGCACAGGAGTTTAACCCCAACACTGCCTGTTCCTATCAGGACTTGTAGTGTTGAGCCCAGGGAAAAGGCTATAGCCAGGGGCACTAGGCAACATATACAATTCAACCCTTTCAAACCCCCCCTGCATCCAACCCCCACTCACACTGCTGATGGATGGTCCTACATGCTCTCCATATTTCCCACTATCCCTTTTTCCACCACATTTCCCACTATTCCATTTATTGCCTAGTCTGTTTATTTACTATCCCCTCTGCTATTACTTCTCTACATCATCTGCCTTAGATTGTTATCTTGGATTTTACACCTGTGTTAAGCTCATGGAATCGTCTGTAAATCAGTATTGCTTTACTTGAGGAAGAGAGAGAAGTCTCGAAAGTTTGTCTTATATCCGAATTGTTAGTCCAAATAAAAAAGGTATCACCTAATACTGAAGTACTCATTTACTCTGCACTATTGCAACTGGACAAACATGGCTATTTCTATTTAATTCATACAATTAGAAATACATATATGCTAAATACATATATGCATCATATCTATTTGTACAGGAACTCCTGATGAAGCCACTCAACGCCTTGAGCTAAAATTGTCTTCTTTACAATTCTCTCCCAATTAGACACCTGTTAACTAGCTAAAGCAACTGATCGCTGCTGAAAAATATCTTCACAACACAACACTCTGCTGGCTAAGAAACCCTAAACTAGCTAAACTGGCTAACATTCGTCCAAGATCATGTTAGGCTTCAGCCTTTATTCTTGAAGCTTTTGCGAGGAAGCTCCCCCTCCCTCTCCGCAACTTACACATAAATAAATAAACACAAAGGTTTGGTGGTACAAATGCCGCGGCTTTATTTTTTTACAAATAATGAACCCTGGTTGTGCCAACCCTGCCAATGTGCTCCCCCCGCCCCCACAGGTGTAGGCCAATGGTACCCAAACCATGGCCCACAAGACCCACCAAGCTGGGCACCCCACCGGCCTGGCCATTTAGTGAGCCTGGGCCCCAGGGAATCACGCACAAATGAGCCATGCCCACTCGCCACCACAGGGCTTTTCTGGACCATAAAGCACCCATCTGGCAAAGTTAACTCACAATTACACCCCCACCAAACACCACCCATTGGCCTTTTAACCTTCTTTAACTAGCCCCAGACCTGCAAGGACGCTTCAAGCACTTTCTGCCCCTCCTGCAGTTTCAGGTTAAACAGATCTAAACCTATTTCAGATAAATGTACCCCATGTGGGTAAAATAATCTGCTATTCTCTGAATCAACCTGGGGGTGACTTATTAACTAGCCTCCTACCTGCAACATTAATTTCCCAATGGCCTTATTAATTTTCTTTCTTGTTCGCTCCACTGTCGCAGCTCGCCGCGTCCCCTTCACACCTTTCTGTGAACAATGTCTAACCACACCACCTGGACCACCCGCCACGAACCTGAATCTGAGATAAATCATTACTCATTTACCTAACTAAATCCAATGATGTTACCATCCCCACACCATTGCCCCCAATCTGAATAATCAAAATTTGTGGGGACTTCTATCCCTCGCCAAGGCTAGAAGCTCTGGTAAAAGCTGATACCACCTCAAACTGCGCCCGCCCCACCAGAACATGTTTCCCAGCTTACCACTCACACCTAAATTCCTCTTGTATGGCTGGATCCTCGCACTCTTCTCCACCCAATGAATAAAAGAAACTCCAATGATCCAAATGTCCAAAAGCGAAAAACCAACAATATCAAAACAAGTTCAACCCAACACCCCTTAACTCAACCCAGGCCTAACATAGCTCAAATACTGTCTGGTTTCCCAATGGCCAATCCCTTTGATCACCTCCGCTCCTAGGCTGGCCAGAGCTGCCTCTGTTGCTGCCTCTCTGTGGAAGGAGTGGGTCCCGAAACGGGTACCATCTATACACAAATCTTCATGGCATAATTTAAAAATCCGCTGCTATTGAAATCTTGATACCGGACCACCATCTGCATGCATCAGCAATGGGCCCGGGATAGGAGGTCAAACCTCCATGTAGACCCCTAGCTTCATTGTGCTTTCGACCAACCACCTTAGAGAAACTCAAGTGCCCTAGCCTAGCTGGTCTGTCTTTGACTCCCGCACCAGGAGCCTGAGTGATCCGGGCTCCTGCACCACACTCTCGACCGACACTCTTTTTGTTGTGCAAACAAATTAGCTTACGTGCAATGCCTCAAAATATGCCAGCGCAAATGCTGCATTAAACAGCTCTTCAAACCGTCTATTGCCCTCCTCACTATGAAAGCGTTAGTTGGATCGCCTGTGTCCCTGAATCGCATAACAAATGCCACCTCAAATAGTTTCCTTTCCACCGAGCAAGGCCCACTAGCCCTTTCTTTTTTGGGGCACCCACCTCAGATGACTAACCCAGGTTCCCCTGCCATATCCTGGTATTCCCACCAAGACGCCGCATAAGCATCCCATGTACCAGGTGCAACTGAAGCCCGCACCAAGTCCATCACTACCATCACCAACTCCAACAACCCCACCGGGCATCACTAGCCAACTGGATCCGCCTCTAGCACCAACCTCTTGAATTCTGCTAACTGTATTCAGGGTAAAGCATCAGCACAGAAGAAAAAGTGACCGAGGTCACCAAAGGCCCCTTAATATGCACTCATGGTTGAAACAATAATTATATACAGAGGATATAATGTCCAATAGGAGGCTAACTAGTGCAAAGCAACCAAATATCTAAGGCAAATAATGTTAGGGCATAACAAAAAGTAAAAAGTGAGAAGCGCAGTCAGTGGGGGTTGTGATTAAACTAATGTTCTTTATTAAATGAACTTGTCCCAAGGAAATCCCTCTAGGATAACAATAATGAAAAGTCAATACATAAATGGTAGTTAAAAATAGTGCAGATAGAGTGGGTATACGGTAACACTTGGTTGGTCTCCAGGGGATTGAAAACGGGAATAGCCCGATGGATAGTCTTAATCCTGTAGGTTGTGCACTGCCCGCGCAGGTATTGGTGAAGAGGGGTACCCCAGGGTAGAGACAATTTTGGATACGCTCACCCTTTTGGTACTGTAGATCCTTGGCGGTCCTGGTGTCCCTTAGGTCACGAAAACCGCTCCGGTGCACACAGCTTGAATGTGCTGCAACTCGTGATATCACGCAGCCCTCTGGGTGTCTGGGTCTGATGTCATTTCCGGCTGTGACGCACAGACCCTTCCCGGTAGTCTCTGGGCTCCGTCTCTCAGGGCTCCTCCTCCTGATGGTTACCAATGGCCATATAGACAGCCCAGCAAGTGGTATTGTCCGCTCCTCTCAAACGCACTGATGGCAAGCAAACACCCTATTGCTCCTCCTCCTACAAAATAAAAAACAACACACACACAATGATTATACAAAATACTAGATATCTTTAAAATTGATTATTCAAACTAACATCCCATTCGGCGCTTTTACACTTTTTTGGTTTTTCTTGTTAATGTTAGGGCATAGCTGCTAAAATAAAAAAAATAATAAATTTTTAATAATTTACAATAATTACGCCGAAACACAAGAGGTGATAAGTAAATAATGTGAATATAAAAATGGATTAAAATAAATCCCCAGGTGTGGGACAGGTGGTGGATGCTGAGTGGTGAAATGGAAACACAGTATAAAGGTATGCAAATACACCTCTGCTTAAAACAATTATACAATCTTAGTGTATTAGACCATTTACATGTTCCTGATCACACAGGCATATAGTCCAGTACAAAGTATGTATAACAGAGCACAGATTACCTATGTTGCCTATATACATTGCATATCACGTGAAGGGAAACAGATATAATGCCCATGCAGCCCTTAAGGAACAAGGTGAAGAAATCCAGGCTAACCGTAAGTAAGTGTATCGGTGTACTGGACAGATGCTCAAAAGAATGTCACTATAATGCCAGTTTGAAATAAACTCATAGCATAGTAAAAAACAGACTTAATATACAACCGTATATGGAGTGAAGATTGGAATGCTAGCATCCATTCAAACCTGCCCCACTCGCTGACGCCACCAACGCGACGCCACCGCGCCCCGACGCACGTTTCGTGTGACGTGTCACACTAATTCAAGGATGAGTAACTACTCACACTTTGGACGTTAAATCAAGCATTTCATAACCGGTGGCAATGTAGAGATGTGTAAAGATGTGGGTATTCCGATGTGCTCCAAAAAGAAGAGAAAACAGCAATAGTGTACATCAAAAAGCAAACACTGTACTTTCACACAGACCCCTTCATTCAAGGCTTACATCAAGGTTGAGAAATACAGACAGTTAGAATGATACCCCAAGAGCCGGGTGTGCTGCAGTCTCACCACTCGCTATGGCTGCATCAGGCTGCGGTCCCAGTAACTGCTACAGTGCACGGCGCGGCGTGCGCTGTGCGTGTAAGCACCGCCCCTCAATGGGGCTGGGCCCAGTAGTCACCTTCACGCTGAAGGTGCAGCCGCGCCGTACTGCAAGGGTTTTTACAACTCAATGAAATTGAGTTTAAACCCTGCGACGGAGGCGTGGCCACGCCCCACCGGCGGTTCACCCACGCCCCTGCAAATCCCGACCATGCCCCCTCCCGTCGTAAGCTCCCTCTCTCCTGGAGACCGCAGATCACGGTTAGCGCTGTGCACGCGCCGCTCCCCCCCCGCCGGGCGCGCGTGTCACAGTCATGACTGGGACCGCAGCCTCAGTCGTGTCCGCGTTCGCGCGCTCCCACGTCCCGTTACGTCACTTCCGGTTATGGTTCTTCCTGTCTGGTGGGGGGGAGGCTTGAAGCTGCTGATCTCCAGATTCTGGGCATTCACCGATGGACTCCAAACTCTCAACGCGTTTCGCTAGAACCGCATCGTCAGGAGTATTGTGTGAAAGTAAAATGTTTGCTTTTTGATTTTTTAGGAACTTTGGAAGACTACTGTTCTATATTTTCACTGATGTCACAACTATACAGCTCTATGTAGTTTTCTATTACTGTCATTTGGTACAGCCACTGCTCCCCTGATTTTTTGGAATCTACTCCTATCACAATGGCCAGAATACAAAAGGCCTGTAACCAATTAGAGAATATTTGCGGGTATAGCCACTTCCCAATGTCTTCCTTTTTGGCCTCCCCTGTTTTGCTGGACCTTACCAGCGCTTCCCTATACCCTGTGAGTCATGAATATATCTTCACGTACTCCCCTGATCATACCTTTCACTTACGTTGGCAAGTGTAAACCGAACTAGCTAGTAAGGCATGCGTAAGCATCTTTGAAATAAATATCTGATACCTTCCCTGCCTCCACCACACCTATCGCCGTTGCTGGTGAAGTACCCCTCACTGCCACCGCTGAGGAGGCTAATGCTATCTCCCCACTTACCAACCACAAAGGAACCGGGATGCAGAGGCCTGAGGAGTCGCCCCTTCGAAGCCGCTGCCACCCCTGTCGGTGTAGTCCCCCTCGCCCTCCTGCAAGGGCCCTCCTCTGCAATCCTAAAGCCTCTATCACACCTCTCACAATGGCAGTCACATCCACTGCCCCAGCAGCACCGGCAGGCCCACTCTGCAGCAGCTCTCTCTTGCTAGCTTGTGTCCTGCCCTGCAGTCCTTGACTGCTGCTGCCTTTCCTCCTCATATGAGAGCAGCTCAAACACCCCCTATACTATCCCCCTCAGGGAAAACTACCCCATACTTCGGGGATACCCAGGGACCTAGGCCCCTCTGCACCCCCTTGTGTCTTACTTAAGGGAAGGGGGCCATGTTCTAATCCAAGCTGGGGGGCAAATAGAAGCCAAAGCCCTCCTATTACCCCCAGCCGTCCACGTCCCAGCACCAGACTTCTCCTCCTGCTCCACTGCTTCCCTCAGAGGACCCGGCCACCTTGGGTGGGTCTCCGCCAGCTGTGCTGGCTTGCACCGCCTAGACGCAACACTTGCCTCTGATATGGGGTCATCTAACCCGCTGCATTTTTTACCAACGCCCGTGAGCAACAAAGTGCTGATGTAGCCATGCATCTTTCCTTAAGCAAGCCTCTTTATTCAACCAATTCAGCAGATCCTACACCGACGCCATTGCTTCAAAACTTTCAGCAGGGAGTGGATTGTTTTCCCAACCCCGTAATGCAGTGAGGAAGGAGGGAGAAGGGGAAGGAGATGCGTTGACCAGCCGTGACAATGGTGAGGAGGGGGAGAAGAGGGGAGCATAGCCCCGGTGGTCAGGTGCCCATCGCCAAGGGTCTCCAGGCTGCGTTCGTAAGCAGGGAAGTAGGCATGCTACCTGATTGGCTATCTTCCCTCCCCTTTTGAGGATGTCACATCACTCCAAAAAAGGAAAGGTATCACATGGTATATCGATCAATCCGATTGGGTGGTGTATCGTGATGGCTTCCATTTTTTTTTCTGAAGTGACGTCATCTAAATGTGAGGGAAGCATATCCTACCTGGCTTCCCTCCTTTTAAGATGATGTCACATTATTTAAAAAACCATGGAGACATCACATGGTATATACACCAATCGGATTGGTAGGTGTACCATTGGTCAGTTAAATGTGATGTCACAGGCCTTATATAAGGCCTGTCATGACTCATTTGACCCCAAGAAGCTGTTGGATCAACATTGGATCAGCTGCTGGATCTATTAGATAACAAAAAAGAAAAGAAGGAAGAAAGGAAGAAAAGAAAGGAAAGAACAACTACTCACCTAGGCCTTCTCTGCAATTAACTGAGGATCATGAACTTCTGCACATCATGCTGTTGAGGATCATTGCATTGTGTGGCAAGAGTTGGTGCCGCAGTTGGATGAGGAGGGTGAATATTCATCCCGGCAAAGGTAAGAAACACATTGATTGTATTTTATTTATTTGTGTATTTTTTTTGTTTAGGATGCCCATTGACTGGAAATGTGTACTGTATATCTTTGACACTTTCAGGCTATAGATAAACACATTGACAATCAATGCATTTTTTGGCAAAAGTTGTTTTTATTTAATTGTAATATATTGTATTTTTTATGGGGGGTTTTAAGTTGCCCATTCAATGCCATTGTGGCAATCCATGCCCATATTGTGGGCATGGTTTACTACAGTAACAATCAATGGGTTTATTGTCAAAAGTTTATTTTTATTTAAATGTCATGTTTTTTATTTTGTGGTTCTTTTTCATTTTTAGGTTTCCTATTCATTGTAATTGGGGCAATCCATGCCCATATTCTGGGCATGGTTTACAACAGTGACATTCAATGGACAGAGGGGGGTGAGAATAGTTGCCCCAGGGAGGGTAGTTAGGCCACACAAATGGGTAGCGGAGGAAGGGGTTAACCCCTTAATTACCAATGGCGGTTACTAACTGCTACAGTGATTACGGGGTTAGTGGCCAGTAGTTCGTTTTTATATTTTAATGTTACTGCCCACGGAAGACGCAGAGGACACAGAGAAAGACAAGGATGGCCTTCATCCTGGCAGGGGTAAGTACAACTTTAATTTACTTTATGCTGGCTGGGTAATGTTTTATTTTTAATGGGCAAGAGCACTGTTATCCAAATATGGATAATAGGAATTTTGCCCATTACACGGTGTGTTGGGTGGGGGTGGGGGAGGTGTAGAGGAAGGGGGGATATTGGGTGGCCATTGCTTGTCAATGTGACTATCTGTGACTCGTTGAGGATAGAGATTACCACAGTTTCAATGGATTAAATGGCTAGAGTTTTGTTTTATAGTAATGTATGTGTCACGGTAGCTTATGACAGGTTGTAATTTACACCAAAAAATATATATAACTGGGTTGAACTGGGACGAGACTTAGATATGATAAAATATAATTTATTCCTCGATAAAGGTGAACACACAAGATATACAAATAACAGGCAAAATATAGACACTTACTTAAAGATTATAACAAGAAAGCCATCAGGATACAGGATGGGCCATTTCTTCCATATTTCAGTTAACATCACAGCAAGACAAGCAGATCATGAAGACACATGAAGGACATGAAGACCTCTGGCATGAAGACATTTGAGTAAGGGGGGACTCTGACTTAAATACCATGTCAAACTCATCTCTTACCCTAAATGCCGAGCTGTCTAGCAAAAAATCTCTATGAAGCTTTTTGAAGCAGATTTTTGACTTCCATTGTTTAGTGTGAAGTATCACATTTAAAAGCTCAGTTCCTTGGTCCCTGGGCCCAGCATAAACAATTAGGCAATTAGCCTTTGATCACCGGGCTATGTAAATTCTTGCAGGATGTCCTTCCTGCTTATTACCATAACAGAGGGAGTCTGCAGTTTTCAGAACGAATTCAAAATCCCATATACACTGTAAATAACTTCATAACTTCAGTTCAGTTATACTTACTGTCACGCGAGACATATTAATACATTCCGTCACGCATGACGCTCCCAATGAAACTATATTACCGTGTAATACTAAAATTAAGAGAGATATTAATATCTGGCTCTTAGTATCTGTTAAACCTCAGGTGTCTGTATTCGTTAGTTGGGGCTTGTTCCCACGAATACACATATGTAACTCTTAGCATGTTCAGCCGAGGACATCTCATAATATTCTTATATTTAATAAGGTCACTCATTCTGATCTCTCCTTGGGTAACCGCACCCCTGGCCCCCATCAATACATCCTTTGAAGCAGGGACCCCTGGGTAGTGGACATTTGTCACCTGGTGTTAGATTTCACACCCAATGCCCCAGACCTCCTAAATCAGAGGCGTTTGTAGGGGTGAGTTATAATGCTCACAACCCACTCCAGCTTCCTGCAAACAGGTATTAACATACTGTGCACCAAAACCCCAATCTGTACTTTTTCACACCCAACTTCAATCAAGCCCTTTGAAGCCCAGATATTTCTGAAAAGATACCACGCATCCTAATGTATTTTGCTAAACTGTAGCTCATTAACCCCTTAAGCCCCAGTGTGTGTGGTGCAGACACTGGCCCAGAAACAATACATTTTTACAGGGGAATAACCAGTTAGACGGCTGAAAAATGAAGCCTGAAAAGGCGGGAAAAGGGAACAAAGGGCTATAATCACTAAATAACATTAACCCCTTCCCTCCCGCATCAACCCTAGTGTATGTGTGCGTGCCAACACCAGGATAACACAATACAGTTACACAGGGGAATAAGCATTTGGATATTGAAGCAAGCTAAAAACACATTACTGGACCTCAGTCTAGTTAACCCCTTGCTTCCCAGGTGAGAGTAGAGGGTGGCCAATTGGGGTGTAACCCCTTAAATCCTGGGCCAAAGCCTCTCCATCGTCACAGTATGTACTGTATTATAGTAATGTATTTAAGTGTATTGCACTTTAATGGTTATTTGAATTGGCAAAATCGCTATTAGCCATCTTTGGCACTTTTACCCATTCCTGTGTGGTGTCGGTGGTAGAGGGGTTGGTTGAAGGGGGTAGTTGCCCCAGGGTTGGTGTTTAGGCATTGCAAGTTGGGTTGTAACTGCTAAGGTAATGAGGGGGTTAACTCCTACTGCTACCCTCCCGGGAGACCTAAACACCCACCCTCGGGCAATTACAAGCTTCACCCACCCCCTCTGCCAACAACAAAGCAGTTCCTGCTATTTAACTCCTTCATTACCTTAGCTGTTCGCAACTAAGGTAATGAAGCTGGGCTGTAATTTTATTTTTATTACCTAGGATTGAAGTCGTAGGTCTCCGGAGCTGAAAGATGCGGGTTAGCTTCGGAGACCCCTGGATTTAATCCTATGCAGTAAAAATAAAATTAACTCCATCATATGCAAATCACGATTCTGATCTCGCCACCCTTTAGGTGGCGAGAAAAGAATGTGAGTGTTTAATCAGCGATGTGCATCTCGGAGATTTGTGAATAGCAGTTACTGACAAAAAAATGCGAGTTTGGTATTTTTTCAGCTACCACACGGTTTGTAATAGCAAGTGTGTTAACGCTCATTAAAAAGCTGTTTTCAAGAGATTGTGTCATGTTATCAAAGCTTTGTGAATAGCTACACATACAATATCGCTTGAAAAGTGCACTTAACCAGTGTTAAGTCACTTATTGAAGTTTAGTGAATAGGTCCCAAAGAGGTACATTTTTTAAAAGACAGATTCTTCTTATATGTACAATCAAACTGGCCTAGGTATTTCTTGGCTAGTAAAACAAAAAAAACATGTTTAGGTAACAATTCCTGGTGGGGGTTATCTAAGAGCGCTTTGATCTGTAAATTGTCAATCAGAGCACCAGAGTTTAACCTGGGGTTGTCATTCATGGCCCAATAAAATGACGTGTGTATTATGGAAGTCTGGTGACAGTACCCAGACCTACAACAGGCCCTGTGTGTCATCCTCAAAGGGGACCATACATTCCTGAAGCCCTTCACTCCCCGGTGAGTAGCACTGAAAGGTGATGGAAGGATCACCATTCAGGTTTTTGCTAAAAATAAAAATGATCTTGTTTATGTGATTCACAAGAATAAAAAATACATATTTCTAACCAGCACGTTCAACTTTTTCAAATGAGTCCAAAGATGCTGTACTAGTTAGGCTGCATATGTGAGGTGTCCATTTGTTCATCAAAGATGGACATGGGCATATCAAAATAGATATGTAAAGATACATTTTGATCAGCCAAACACATTTATATGGGTTCTATAATTCTAGGGGCTATAGAAAGAAAGTTGTTGCATATTTTTATACTCAAGCAATTTTTAATTAAAAAATGTTTTTTATTCTCAAGCCAAAAAAATGTCACAAAAGATTGATGAGGGAGAGTTAAGGACACCCCGGAAGGTAGGCTTATTCAGTTTTCAATGCATGGGCTTTCAGGATACAAACCATGCTTTTGGGATATGATTTTAGAATTCAACAAGAAGTGTGTTTTATGCCAACAAGACATGTGAATTCTCATCTTCCAAACTCCAGAGACCTCTTTCGGAGGGAACTGGTGTTGTGCATTGGTAACATATAGGTTCTCTGTTTTTACCCAGTTATTTTATCAAACTGTCTGCATATTATACTGTATGTTTCTTGTAACATTATTTTTTCTGTAAACTAAGCACTCTACTACTTTTGTATATTAAATCTAAAATGTTATAAGTATTGTCTTGGGGTCTAATTGAACGTTGCACATTTTTGAAGAGTAGCTGCATTTTCAGACACATTTTGCTACAATGGATTTTTGTACAATCATATTTTTTCCTAGTAAACAGGGACCAAAGACTCTGCAAGTAGAACTTGAAACTATCTTGGGTGGTGGTAGAGCTTTAAGATATTTATTGTGAAGGATTGAGGGGGGATATTACTCATTTGAGGGACACATGCACAAGTCACATGCTCACAGGTGTGCAATTCGTATTAGACTGCATCCGTCTATATGAAATAAGGCCTGATTGTTAGGCAGTCTAAGGGAAGGCAAGACTTCTGCAGGCCAAAGTACATTAACATGCAGGAATTTGAGTTGCTGTGTTGCACATGATATAAATTAGAATCACTCATCCAAGGAAATCTCACTGGTGCTTGTGATATTTAACATTATGATTCTACAAGTGAAAAAAATACAGTAGCTCAGGGAACAGTCACAATCTAAAAATGTAAACTTTGTCCCGAACAATCTGTAAAAATATTGCCAGACTTGCCTGGCACAGGGTCAATTCTCTGTTATGTTCCAAGAATAAGGTATCCTGTATTTTAGTCAGTTTACATGCAGCAGGGGAGCACACAGTCTGCATAACATCAGTACTCTGACAGTCAGCATGT
Source organism: Ascaphus truei (assembly GCF_040206685.1). Classification (NCBI taxonomy): domain Eukaryota; kingdom Metazoa; phylum Chordata; class Amphibia; order Anura; family Ascaphidae; genus Ascaphus; species Ascaphus truei. The sequence continues at coordinate 64,669,803 of NC_134484.1, forward strand.
TTTCTTTGTAAAAAGCATGTCCAGAAAATCATTATTAGTTACTAAATGTTACATTCCAAATACAAAGTGTGGTTTTAAAGCTGCAGTTCAGTCAATATCCTGCATGTGTGTTTTTTTTTTAATAAATCAGTTCTGTAGTAAGAAAAAATACTTTTAGCATTTTCTGTTTTAAAAAACAACAACTTTGAAAGACCAATTTTCTTGTATTCTATTATAACAACCATTTGCTAAGGCACTGCCCCTTCATGTCCTGTCACAAGCCCTGGTGCACCCCTTTGTCAGCCCTGCCCTCCCTCTAGCACATGTCAGTGCAGGAGTGCTCATGAATATTCATGAGCTTCCACTGAGTGACAGAAGCAGAAAAAAAACATATGCGAGCTCTAATGATGTCACCAAATTTCACCGATCAATACATGGAGAACGAATTGACCGGCAGCTATACAGTTCTTTAGGTAAGTAGAGATTGCCCACATGAAACTATTGAAGTAAAAAAATTAATTTAAAAAAATACTGAACTGCAGCTTTAATATACCCTAAGAGTAAGGAGGTTGAGAGATATCAGGAGTGAAGAGTGGTATAAAGTTAATGTATGTTAGGCTTGTTTCATGTGTCTATTACTGAATAAAGTAATAACATACTAAGACATTAATGATATAAGTGATAAATGTAACTCCCCCCCCCCCCTTTGGGGACTACTATGTCAGTTAAAGGGTTAACTGCCTTAATGAGTTTACTGTGTGGGCTCACTCGGGTTACTCCCCTCCCCATCATGTGATCTAGGATGACTATGCAGAGGGGATTGCCCCACCCTTGTATATCATTTGTCCCATGATGTCAATGTAGGACGTATACAGGGTATATGTAGCTCCATTGTTCTAGAAGCAGGTTGTTCAGAGTTGTGACAGGGGTCCTCACCGTGAGTCCTGTAAGTAGGTTAATGTGCGTAGCCCTGTGTATTAAAATGTGTCCTGTAACTGTATGTTGTTTTCAGTTAGGAGCGTGCTTATTACGTAAGCTCCGATAGTAAAGGCCCTCAATTGTTCCCACTATTGAAAAGGAGGAAGCAAGCTCTTGGTAAGAAGTTCTCGGCATAGTAACTCTGGAGTATGTTTGGACCGGCCCAACCGGTCATCCCTGATCAAATAGGCATAGAGGAAATATGCCGTACATAGTAGCGGGTTGCTAAATCAGGAACCTAAAGTGGATGCCAGAAGGGCCCACTCGATAAGTGGTGGAGCATTATTAATTCCATGCAAGAGACTGCCAATGTATCCCTTACTATGGGTAACAAGTTTAATTGCAGGGGCGGGCTGGCAAGGGGGCAATTGCCACCCAGGCCGGTCCTATTTACAGGAATGCGGACCGCTGCTTTTGAGTAACTACGGCCGGCCCGGCACTTGGCTTTGTTCCTAAAGCCGACAGCATGCCGGGACCGGTCTCTGTCTGCAGCAGGAGCTGTAAGAGAGAGCTGAGAGTGGAGCTAAGGTGTCCGAGAGGGACAGGCAAACACACTAAGCAAGACTTGTGGAGTGGCCACCGAAACTTGGGGACAGAGCTAAGAGTGCAGATGGAGCACGGGTGGCTGGTGGGGGCTAAGGTAATGAGCTTTGTCCTGGCTGGGAGCTTGGAGGTTAACAAAGTAAGGTGTGTGTGTGTATATGGTGTCTGTGTGTCTGTTTTATCCTTTTATTTTAATAAACTGTCCTGCATTTATTGAAATTGTATGTTCTTGTAATCCTTTTTCTGTAATCTAAGCACTGTATTCTAATGAGTAATGCTTTGGGCTCTGAATGAACTGTTGCACGCTCTGGAGAGAGTATTTACATTTTCGGAAACATTTTGCTACAACAGATTTTTGTGTGTTAAGTACATAGTTTTTTTCTATAATAAACAGAGCAGATTAATTTTACATCTTTTATTTGCATTAATATCTCGGGTGTTTGGCAGATAGATATGATTGCAATTGAGTAAGGGGTTAATATTAACTAATTGAAGGTTCCTTGCACAGACAAAAGGTGTGTTGGCTAGAGTAGCCGTGTGTATTAACCCTGGTCACATACCTAAGTCACGTGCTCACTTGTGTGCTGTTCGTGGCAGGTGGTAAATAGGGATGGATTTAGGGGAGATATTGTCCATTTGAGGGACCTTTGTGTATGTGAAAAATGGGACAGCTTGCGAACTGTGTATTAACCCTTGTCCCATATGCAGGTCATGTGCTCACAGGTGTGCCGTACGTGACAGATTGCATCTTAAATTGTAAGTGTTCTACAAATTCTGCTGAAAATATTAGTGGTATACGAGGAAAAAACAACACCGATCTAATTGATCAATTGCTAAAAATAAAATTAAAGCTGGAGTGCGTCTTAGTGGTTGAAGTCATAATGTGCCCTTTTTGGTCTCAGGGGATAAGAGTTACTTGTTCCTGCGAGTTTTGCAGAGGCATTCTTCACAAGTAATTAATAATAACTAAATTACATATTTTATTCCTTTGAGCAGTTCAGCTGCGTGAGAAGTTGATGGCTACACTAATCATACAACGCAGTGACGAAAATCACAAGACAAGGCTATGTTTGCCTGGCAGCATTGCCCTCTCTAATGACATGAAGATAAACAGTTAAAAGCACGCTACAACTGATTACACATGTTGCCCCGATGTGTACAAAAAGTATATGTACACTGCTGGTGTTATAGAAAACATCGACAATAAAGTGACTGAGATGTTGCTATTTTATATCCCTAGGAGTCCAAAGAAAGAAATCAAAGATGGCTGTCATTTCTGACACTGGAAGTAGCCAAGGCGGAAGTGCATTGAAATCCAGTATGTATCCTATCTTCTTCCTGCTGAATAAAATACATGAAGCAAGGAGTAGAGGGCGGGTTTGTGCTGTTTCACAAGATGTAGAAGCTAGTATAAGGGAAAAGTTTACAATGCACTTCAGAACAGCCTCTTTGACGCCACCTGTGTCATAAATGACATCACATGTCAAAGAAGGCTCCTGAAAAGGTTGTAGCCTGACTTTAAAAATCAGTACGAACGCTCGTGCACGTGACGCACACTTTTTGTGGGTATAAAGTCCGTGCGACAGGTTGGAAAGTTACTGTTTGTGTGTGTGTGTATATGTGTATGTATAGATTGTGTGAGTAAATCATTTCTTAAATAAGATTTTTAAAAGAAAAAAAACATGTTGCGTAAATAAAAATGTTTTTATTTGTGCACTTATTGACACACACACACACGTTAACAGCGGCGATAGCGGCACAAATTCATTCTTTTCTTCATCTACCCCTCTGTCGGCCGGTTCCACACACACTGCCGTGCGCGCGTGGCCCTATTATACAATGGCTGGCTAACCACAGCCAATTATAAGTGCTGCACGCGCACGGTGAAGCGCGCACACACTATAGAACGGCCCTAATACAGATAGTGCTCGGCATATCCTTCAAAGCCTCCAGTAATTTAAACTGGATACCTTCTTTCTTTTAAGTTGTCCGTTCGTTGCCAGGGGAGGATATAATCCCTGCTCAGTTCATCGCACTGATCCACTGCAACTGATACTAAGATTCTGCTACTATAGCCCCAACCGCTACCTACTAATGCAAGTGTAACCAGGTTCCCTCTGCGACATTTGCTGCCCGCGACTCCCCCCTCGCTTCCTCCGCTGCCGGGGGTCACTCGATAGACCCGCTGGCACTTCTGGAGGGTGGGAGCCAGTGCAGGGTTCCGAGCAGGGCGTCGCCATCTTGCGTTAGATCGCGCATGCGCAGTAAGTCCCGACGGCCCTGCAGAGTTGCGCATGCGCAGGAAGGAGCGCGCGAACGCTGGCCAATAGGTAGAGGGCTCTAAGCAGGGACTACAAGTCCCATGAGCCTCAGCACCACCCCTGTGACGCCAGGGAGCCAATAGGGCAAGAGTTTCTCCCTGCACAGAGGGATTGATACATTTTCACGGGGTTTTTTGCAGCAGGGGCAGTCGCCATCAGGAGCAGCTAGGGGAAGGAGGTAGGGTGCAGGAGTCAGTGACTCCCTGCTCTAGGCCAGCAGCCCCCTAGGCCCCAGATAGCCCTGAGCCACCAGTAGCTCTGTGTTGTTTCAGGGACAGGCCCCAGGTTAGGGACCCTGCCCCTTATTATCCAGAGTCAGTTAGGGACACAGCGGACGCTACGCGTCCATCCAGAGGTCTGGGCTCAGACCTTCGCTGTCGCTGCAGCAGCCATCCGGGTGGGATCGCCCCGGACGGTAGTTCCTGTAGTCAGCTGTCATCGGATCCTTTGTGAAGCTCCTTGGCAGGACCGGGCACTGGAGTGCTCGGCAGGTAACCATCACCAAGTGCACCAATAATCCTATATTGTACTCACACGGGACTAGTGGCTGCGCAGTCACACATATCTATCTTACTTGAAGGGACATATTGTGTGGGGTTACTGGACACGGGGTGGGAACACCCAGTGAAAGGGGGTCGCGTCCTGCGAGACGCAGTAGTTAGTGTCTACTCTAGGGAGGGACACCTGTTGGCCATTTGCACAAGTACGTTTGCACTAGTAAAGTCATTGGTTGTTTTACATGCTGTGTGTGAAATATATATATATTGTCCTGCGACGGACCACTCCCTCTCTGGTGGGAGCCATCGCAGGTGGAGGCGCTGCACCGAGTACGAGGTTACTCCATTTATTTATACGTACCCCAGGCTCCCCGTGGCGGAGGTTTAGGCCTCCTGTGAGCCTAACAGGTAAAGCACCACACCTGGTAACATTAGGTTCCCCACGCAGACACACTATATGCTATTGGGTGGGGGAATACCTGTTACACAAGTATAAACAAAGCCTACTTGAAGAGGCTCTTTTTCACCCAAGAGCCTTTTTTAACTGTAAAACTCTAACAGGGTGAAAGGACTGCCATGGGATACATCTTACAGTAACATTGTGAGTGTGGTGGGCAAGCCTCCACTATCTAAACAAGCAGAGCCACCCCTCTAATTGCTTTGTAGCCTCTCTGCTGCAGACCTCGATACTATTTCTCCCTTCCCCCCTCTGAGGGACCGTTTTGCTACATTTTGTGGAGTAAGACTGGGACATTGGGACCCATTGCTTACAAGTATTTTAGCGACAATATGTGCTTATGAAAGGCATTTTGAATTCTGACTATTGTGTCAGCTGCTCATACATACACACTGAGGATTACCACTTTATGTCCAGAGTGTGAAGTACTAATTGACACACACCCCAACTGGCAACATTTCTGAGTCTCTTTGTTTGTTTGTCAATTTATACACCCTTTTTTAAATTGGATCACATTAAAAATTATTTTTAATTCAATTAATTTAATCATCTACTGGCATTTGAGTGCCTATCAAGCCAGGTTCTTTCTCTGGGGTTCATTATTAATTACAGATGTAGTGTGACATTGTTGTGTCACATAACACAACAACTCAGAGTATCACAGAGTTTCCATAGGATTCGATGGCAGTGTTGGTGCAGAATATTGCAACATATACAGTATAACCAGAGGGAACAATTACACCCAATATTATGCACAATAACTTATTTAGGGAAGGTGGGAATGGTGTAACCATGGATGGAGAAAGATTTAAAGCTGATTAAAAAAAAATCAAGTTTGCTGTAAGGATAATTAAAATGTTAAAGGAAGCTAATTACGGATGTGCCTACATGGATTCTATTTCGTTTGCTTGCCACACAGTGCACGGCTCAACTTGTACATTCTCTGGAACATATGAAACTCCTTGGTGACTAATATCAGGGGATTAACCACCTTCTTCCCAGGAATCACACTACTCATTTGTATTATTGCATTTCTAATTCCCCTCGTGTTATTGGGATTCACTTTAGAGAGTGGATACATGGTGATGTGATATGTCTAAGAGATCTCTTCCTTACAGATATTAGGATACCCTCTTGAGAGATATTTGGATATATCCAGTTTACAATACATGGAAGGTTAAAGTCTAATCAAAGAGACTACACAGTCTATTCCCCATCGCATGGCTCATATTGCGGGATAGATCATATTTTGGTGATATCCTGGAAAATGTGTCCCATGATACAATAGACCCTGTGATGAACATTGCTCATATGAACACATGACTTATATATGTGACATGGGTTAATACATATAGCTATCTAGCTGACCCACTTTATCTCCCCGCAGGGTCCCTCAAATGAGTTATATCTTCCCTCAATCTGTCACAAATATAACCTAAATCACTGCCACCACCAAGGATAAAGAACAGTCTTGTCGCTAGGGGGTCCTTAGTCTTCATTTACTAAGAAAAATATGTAATTAGCACACAAAAAATCCTTTACTCTCTTCAAATCAAGCAAAGTTCAATTAAGGCCCAAAGACAATACGTATTACATTCTAGATTTAATATACAAAAGTAGTAGAGTGCTTAGTTTACAGAAAAAAAGAATGTTACAAGAAACATATAGTTTCAGAAAAATAATGGCAGAAACAAACAGACACAACCTCACATCTTCCAAATAAACACCTCTCAGGTTCCTTATTCCAATCCAACCCCCTCCCCCCCCCACCACCCCACAATCACAAAAATGTGCTAGTTGCAAAACTAATATTTAGTGATAGAGGGTACTGTACATAGTGTTGTGCAGTTAAAATAATATGTTACATGTAATTTAATTGCAACTTTGTTAAAGTCACATTGCATGACTGTCACATTTTACTCTGTAACTCAACATCACAGTATTTAAGATGGGCAGATAGCAACAAATTGTTGCAGGGATGTAAAGTCAAGGAACAATGTGTGTGAAGACGACGGATGAAGCTGGTAGTATAACTTTCCACCAGAATACAGAGAATGTAAATGGCGATGCTGAAAGAAAGGCCTGGCAAGGTGAAGGAATGAGGGCAGGAGAAAGCTAACTGGAGCCAAAGAAGGGTGACCCAAACCCGCCAAACACTTTGTTGATGAAATCCCCACCCTTCTCGTTCTGGGCATGTCATCTTCAAATATGAGACTGAGGCTATGTGGGGTGCAGAACTCATGATGGTAAGGTACAGTAATGTGTTTGTGTGTGATTGTTTCAATACCAAAAACGGAAATTCAGGTTTTAATTGTGAATGAGGTAGTGTTGGTTTTGATATCCACTAAAGGTGCTCCTCACTTATTAAGTTTGACCATATAGGATCTTTTTAAGATGTATTCCTAGTTTCCTTTTGTTCTTTTTTAGATACAGGGTGGTGATGTCAAAGTCAGTTCATTGAGTATGATGCAGAAAACAATTGCAAAGGAACTCTGGGGGACCTTCCCGGACCCGAGTTGATGGACGTAGAAATAGAAACAGTATATCACGGCCGTCATGACGAAAATTTGGGTATTCATTGTGGGTATTGCGACTGGGAACACAGTTGGATTGTTGAGACTTTCTGAGGTTTGTGTCTGTCATGTGCGTTTCTGTCCTCGTTTCTCCACTGTGTCTTCAATGTATTTATTTTGAATCAACACTTGAACTCTAAAACACACTTGTCTGTTTGTAATTTAAAGGAACGAGGAAGGCTACAGCTTCGCCTGAAAGTTCCCAAGCATCTCAAAAAGGAGCAGCCTGTTTGCATTTTATGGAATAAGGTGAGACACATTTGTATATATTGTGTGATACTCATACAACTCAGCATTACTGTACATACTTGCTTTATAATGTGTGTGACTATCAATATGACCAGATTAAAAAGTTAGGACCTTGTGAAAACCATTAAAGGAAACCTGTTTCTCAGTCATACAGTTTCCATTATGTTGAATAGTCAAAATAACTTATTGTTTTGGTTAATTGATTATAAAATGTATAGTACACACTTTAGATTTAACTCATCTCTTTTGTTGTCTCTAAAATGCAAATTCCTCCAGGCCAGTGGTTCCCAACTCCAGTCCTCAAACACCCAACAGGCCAGGTAGTAAGGATAGCCATGCTTCAGCACCAAATGACTGAGCCACCTGTGCTTAATCAAGGATATCCTTACAACCTGGCCTGTTTGGTGTTCTTGAAGACTGAAGTTGGGAATCGCTACTCCAGGCTATATACACTGTACTGTGCATATTTAGAAATCCACATTAACCTGCCCTTTCTTTTACTCTTCACAAAAGTGTCCAGCAATTTAACTACAGTTGAGCCTTCATGAAGAATCGACTATTGTACTGTACTGTACCTTGCATGTTCTAGGAAACATTGATAAAAATGGGGAAAAAATGAACATTTTATAGTTTGACACTATTGATATATGTATGTAATATAAATATCTTTTTATTTCACATAACAAATTAAAAGTGAAATGTGTACAGTTTAGAAGACTGTGGACAATAGTCAGATTCTGGGCTGTCAGCCTCAAAGAAATCCTTACATTCTTGAAATATCCCCTGTGCCTCACAGAGAGAGGTGACAAACAGGTCACCACTTAGCTGGAGGTCTATATTAAAAATAGGAAATCATGGGATGACATATATTCTGAAGAATAACATACAGATATTTGTAATTGTTGAAAGGAGATAGATTCAAGAAGGCCAAACACTTGAGGTTTAGGAGGTGGCAAGGGGCAGATATCAATTTTTCGCTTAAGCTTAGGAGCAAGTCGTTGTTACATCCAGCAAACTCGCCTGAACTTATTGATATGACTCACGTGAGTCTAAGTATTATGGCCACAAAGTTATGATGCCTTTTATACATTGTGTCACTTTTAAAATCCAAAGAAAGTAGGGGGGGGTTCTTGTCATAAAAATGTCAACCAAGTAGCCAATTTACGACAGGGGTGAGTCTTGTGTGTTTCAATGCATGAAGGTCTGGGCATGTTTAAATAGAAAATCAGAATTCAACAGAGGGGTGTCTGGGATCGGACATGTGAGTTTCCTCTCTGGGAAAGGTATTCACACAAAATGAACCCGTTACAGCTAAATGGAGTAGAGTGAGGTACTCACTGGGTAAATGCTAAACGAATACACAAGAACAGGAAACCCAGTTTCTGAGCACTCAATCACTAATAATGATTTCTGAATTAAATCAAATATATTTTAATGTCACAAAATGAATATAAAATAAGGGGTATTAAAGTACAAACAACATGTGTAGAGACTAGGATCATAGTAAAAGTACTGTGGGTACTCACGATGATACACTCATATGTATTGGAGGACTAAGATGTGTCTCCAAATATACTATGTGTAGCCAGGTCCCCCAGGTTTACCCTTATCTCCGCAGGCTGGGAGAATAGGGAGGTTGCTGCATGTAGGGAGTAACACAATACAGACCGGCGCCTTAGAGTCCAAATAGTGGGATATATTTCAGTCCAATGAATGGTTGGAGATATCCAATAGATGATAATCTAGTCCAGTAGACAGCAGATTCCTCAGCAAGAGCAATGATGTGAAATGCAGGGAAGACAAGAGAACAAGATCATAGTGTGCCAAAATATGGTTAAAACATATAACACATAGACAGACAAGCACATACAACAATAAACATGTAGGCTGACTAATAACAAATAGAATTTAATGAACACAATAAAATTCAGCAAACTGGTGACGAGCAGATCCAGGATCCGGTTGTGAAAAACCGGAATCCTACTTACAGCAAGTCCTCAGGATATGTGCAGATAGGGGAGTAGAGATGATTCAGCGGTGGATGATGGTGGACGCGTGCCACGTGTAAACGCCCGCAGGTACCTTCCGGTATGGGCAGCCCTGCTTCCAGCTCCACGAGATCACCACCGCTCGCAGCCGGAACTATGTCACAGCGGGCGGGACAATCGCCTGCCGCTCGCGGCCGGAAGTGCGTCACTGGGGGCGGCACACCGGATCTGTCCTCAAATGACGATCAGAACTCCACTGCTACTATAACAATTTTTATCACGGTATTGTTATTAGATATTGTACTTCACTATTGTCATATTATTTTTTAGCGCTATATACACCAACCTTTTTCTAAGTGCATGTAGGGAGTGCTTCGGTACATCGGAGGCTCCGCAGTGACACGATCACATAGGGCGCCGCCATGTTGGTGTTCGCGCATGCGCGGTGAGCCCGTGGAGGTGGTGAGAGAACAAAGGTTGCGCATGCGCAAGAGAAGGTTGCGAAAGCCCGCGAAAGAGGAACGGCACCTATAGGTGGAGCGCACGGGACTACGAGTCCCAGCAGCCAGAGCGAGACCAGGTGAAGCCAGGGAGCCTATAGGGCGGGCGGGCGGAAAATCGGGAGGAAGAGTTAGGAGGTTGCGCAGGGGAGCATGCTTGGTAGAACCGAGCAGGAGGAGGAAGGAGAAGGAGTTCTGCGTGTAGGGAGGCCGGTAGCCCCCTACACAAGGCCTCATACCCCAGCCCAGTTAGGCCCAGAGTCCCCGTAGAGTGGAGCGGAATTAGGGACTGGTCATCAGATAGGGCACAGACCCTTAGTCCAGCAGAAAAGTGAGATATTCAGAGACTATGGCATAATCTTACTAGAGGTCTGGGCTCAGACCTCGGCTGCACAGCACAGCCATCCGGGTGGGATCGTCCCGGGAGGTATCCCTGGAAAATCCATCTGTCGTCTGATCCTTTGCGAAGTTCTTTGGCAGGCCCGGGCGCTGGAGCGCTCGGCAGGTAATCCCATCAAGTGCACCAACTGTATACATATATTCATATTCGAACACAGTGGCTGCGCAGTCACACACGTATAACTCACTTTGGGGGTGGGGCATTATTGAGTGTGGGAAGTGGACACGGTGTGGGTACACGGTGAGGGGGTCGCGTCCTGCGAGACGCAGTTGTATAGTGTCTCCTCTAAGGAGGGACACCTGTTGATTATATGCAAGGTTATGGTTGCGTTAGTAAAGTCATCGGTTACATATATATACTGTGTGTGTGTGAAATACATTATTGTCCTGCGAGGAACAACTTCCACTCTGCTGGGAGCCATCGCAGGTGGAGGCGCTGCACCAAGTAAGAGGTATCCGTAGTCATATAAGCTGCCCCAGGCTGTCCGTGGCAGAGGCTCAGTCCCTGCGAGCCAACAGGATACACAGCATTGGTAGCGTACTGTATTAAATAGGAAACAGGGCTACATTTGGAGACGCTGCTGAGATTAAGACCTGGGGTGCCCCGACTCTAAATTCACCCAGCCATCTGTCCAGAATGACTCTCCCCTCGCATCAGAGCATGCGAGAATGGGCACGGCAGATGCAAACGCCTGCCCGCCGCGTGGTGGCCGTGAGCCAAGTTCCTATGGCCTTGCCCTTAGAGACATTACAAATGGCCCTAAGACAACAGCCAGGTTTCTCCAAAGCCCGCCTGGTGGATGTCCTCATAGACCAAGACGCCAAGTGGAACACGATTCGTGTTGCTGGCTCATATTTATATCATAGCCAGTATACACACAAGTGGTTTTTATTCTGATCACGATTACAAGAACTGAAATGGACAGGCATCCCAAGGACAACTATAGGGGGCTTCATTTCCTGCACATGCGCGCTACGCATTCAGCCACGCTGACACTCGTGGAGGACTGACAGCGTTACAGCGCTACAGAAACAGCCCCAGCACGCGGGACTGATTTCTGAGGATTGACACTGCCCCTGCATACCCTATTTGATGCCCTACCAAAGAAGTTACGATCGAGATTGGGGATTATTAAAGTTTTAATTCATGTAAGTGGTTACTATCTTTTATTATTTGTAATACACTTCATTTCTCTTATCTTGGTGCGCTCTTGTGTTTTCTTTTTTTCTTGGATACTTGGCATCACCGTCGGAGTTCTCCGTTGGTATCCATCTTGGAGGTGGGGGAATACACCTTGAACAACAGGAGCAGCAAAAGAATAGAGAGGAATTATCATTCCACATCCTTAAAGAGCAAGAGCACGGACTGGACACTATTCTATTGGGCCTTCCCCTGTTTCTAGCATCAAATAGATTTTTGATATGAGTCCCTTTTGGTCCGAGTCGGGTTTACATAGTCTCTCGAATTGAGTATGCGATGGGAGCTCTTGGTCTTGAAAGCTCAGGAGGCTCCCTAGGGATAGCACATCGGCCAATGTCTTAGTCCCTTTCGCCTTTAGTTGATCAAATAGTCTCGACCTACATCCAGGGGGGAATGTGGGGTTATCAAATAATGGCGTAAGCTGCGTGCCAGGGGCAGAGAGCTTATATTTGAGCTTGGTTTTTAACCAGATCCCCCAGGTGTGTTTTGTCGTCCTTAATTTAAATTTTTGTGGGGGCATGTCTCCTCTATTCATACTCCAAAGGCATGCCGGTAGAGAAGGCACTTCGGCGTAATGTGTCTCTATTTTGAGCCAGCACCGAAGAGTTGGGTCCGAATTCCATAGTGCGGCTTGTTTTAGTTGGGCAGCCTGGTAATATTTGTGGATATCAGGGACTCCCATGCCCCCTCTCCCTCGTGGTGACAATAGCACTGATCTAGCTACTCTGGGTCTTTTTCCTTGCCAAATGAAGTGAAATATCCTGTTTTGGATGTTTTTAATTTCTGAGCCAGGGACATGGACCGGAAGAGTTTGGAAGTTTTTATAGATATCATTCTTCCGATCCACGATATCTGATAACCTTCCCATTTGCTCAAATCCTTCTTGATTTTATCAAAGAGAGCTGGGTAGTTATGCTGATATAGTGATTGGTAGTACTTCGATACATTCACTCCAAGGTATTTGATGTATGAGGCAGTCCATTTACATGCAAAGTTTATTTTAAGTAATTTGACTTCTGGCTCTGTGAGGCTGAGATTAAGGGCCTCTGATTTTTCACTATTAATTTTGTATCCTGAGATATTGCCGAAGTCTTCTAGTTCTCTTTGGAGATTGGGGAAGGAAGTTTGGGGTTGGGTTAGGGTCAGAATAATATCATCGGCGAATAGGGAGATTTTATAGTTTGTGTTTCCAATTGCTACGCCTCTGATATTTATATTATTTCGTATTTTAGCCGCCAGTGGTTATATGGTGAGAGCAAAAAGGAGGGGGGACAAGGGGCACCCTTGTCTAGTACCGTTTTTTATTTGGAATCTGTCTGAGTTTCCGCCCGGGAGCCTGACTATTGCAGACGGGTTTTGGTACAAAGCCTGGACTCCCTCTAGAAATGTGTCTTTGAAGCCAAATTTTTCTAATGTTTTAGTTAGGAATAGCCAATCAATTCTGTCGAATGCCTTCTCTGCGTCTAAGCTCAGGAGCATTGCCTTGGAGTTTGTGAGGTGGACATGTTCAATTATGTTGAAGACTTTCTGGGTATTGTCCGAGGCTTGACGTCCCAAGACAAATCCCACTTGATCAATGTCTATTAGTCTTGGCAAGATAGGGTTCAATCTATTGGCCAAGATCTTACTGTATAATTTAAGATCGTTGTTTAGGAGTGATATGGGCCTGTAACTCCCGCATTGCGCAGGATCCTTCCCTTCTTTATGAATAATGGCAAGGTTTGCCAGTGACATAGACGAGGGAATAGGGTTCCCTTCCAGGAATGAATTGAATAGATTTAGTAGATGGCTAGTCAATATTGGGAGGAACCTTTTGTAATATGCGTTGGAGAAGCCATCAGGGCCTGGTGTTTTGGATATCTTAGAAGACTTTACCGCGGATACCAACTCTTCTTTGGTAATTTTGGCATTGAGGAAGGAGTTTTCCTCCTCTGTCAATGTGGGGAGATCGCAGTCGTCAAGGTAGTGCGAGATTGCCTCTGATCTCGACACCTCCGAGGTCCCCTTCTGAGTCTTTAAGTTATAGAGTTTGGTGTAGAACTTGGTGAATTCCTCCGCTATTTTCTTCTCGCTATATAACATCTCACCAGACCCACCCCTGATCGACCTGGGACCTTTTTTGTATGCCTCTTAATTTGGAAGCCAGGAGTCTATCAGCCTTATAGCCCTTGTCATAATATCTTTGGTTGGTCCATTTAAGGGCCTTTTCAACCTTTTCTAGTTGAATGCCTTTTAGTTCGTTTCTAGTGGCGGACAGTACCTTGTAGAGTCTTTTGGATGGGTTAGATTTATGTTGTTGTTCCAGATTAGTTATTTTCTCCGTCAGGTCTTTTACTGTTTTCGCCTTGATTTTTTTCTTATGGGCGGCGATTGAGATAAAAATTTCCCTTGATCGCCGCCTTATGGGCTTCCCATAAGATTGCGGGCGATGAGACTGAGCCACAGTTATTTGCAAAGTACTCTTTGAGGGCTTTTTTAATCTTTTTCTCCACTTCGGGGCAATTTAGTAATGAATCGTTTAGTTTCCAATTGTAGGAGAAAGATATTACAAAGGGAACCGATAGGGTTAAGGTAATAGGTGCGTGGTCAGACCACATTGTTGGGCCTATATCTGAATCTGTGGAAGCCTCTAAGACATTTTTGGTCCCTAGGAAATAGTCAATACGTGAATAGGTCTGGTGAGGTGTCGAGAAGAATGTATAGTCTCTTTGTCCTTGGTGTTGAGTTCTCCATATGTCCGTCAGTGAGAATTCCTTAAGGATTTCTCTCAATTTCTTCCCCTTGCTCAGAGACTGGGGCGTGTGTGGGTGACCTGAGGTCAGGGACTTGTCCTCCATTGGGTTAAGCGCCATATTTAGATCACCCCCCACTACCATTGAGGATAAGTACTCTGGGTCTATATCCTCCAGAATTTTGTTCAGGAACACTGTCTGGTTTTCGTTTGGGGCATACAAGTTAACCAGGGCTATTGCTGTACCTGAGAGTGTTCCATACACCACGAGAAATTTATTTATAAAATATTTTACCAGGAAGTAATACATTGAGAGTTACCTCTCGTTTTCAAGTATGTCCTGGGCACAGAGTAAAACAAATAATACATGGTTACAAGTACAGTTACATAAATGAACAGGGTATACATTATATACAAGACATTGCGTGCACAGTTAAAGAAAATATATATTATGAGCGTATGAAACAGTTACAGACCAGGTTAAAATGTGAGACAGCCTTAGATTTGAAAGAACTTAAACTGGTGGTGGATATGAGAGTCTCTGGTAGGTTGTTCCAGTTTTGGGGTGCACGGTAGGAGAAGGAGGAACGTCCGGATACTTTGTTGAGCCTTGGGACCATGAACAGTCTTTTGGAGTCTGATCTCAGGTGATAAGTGCTGCAAGTGGTAGGGGTGAGGAGCTTGTTCAGGTAGCTGGGTAGCTTGCCCATGAAGAATTTAAAGGCAAGACAGGAAAGGTGAACTTTGCGCCTAGACTCTAGTGATGACCAATCTAGTTCTTTGAGCATTTCGCAGTGATGTGTGTTGTAGTTGCATTGGAGAACAAAACGACAAATTGAATTGTAGAGGGTGTCAAGTTTGCTAAGGTGGGTTTGAGGGGCCGAGCCATATACTATGTCTCCATAGTCAATAATTGGCATTAGCATCTGCTGTGCGATACGCTTTCTGACCAGGAGACTTAGGGAGGATTTGTTCCTGTAAAGTACCCCTAGTTTGGCGTAGGTCTTGGTTGTCAGGGTATCAATGCTACCCTCTGGATCCGTTACTGTTTTTGTTAGATATAATGGGGTTCCTTGGTGGATTAATATCGCAACTCCCCTTTTTTTACTGCTAAATGAGGAAAAGAACCCCAAGGGGAATGCGTTTTGAAATGTTTTGGGCTGGTCTTGGGATGTGAAGTGCGTCTCCTGCAAGAAGATGATATCGCCACCTGAGCTCTTCATTTCTTGAAGAGCTAAACGTCTCTTTCTATTGTTTTGCAGACCTTTTACATTGAGAGAGACCAGTTTGATTACTGAGTGACTAGCCATAGGGATTTTTGTTAATAGAATTTTCTGGGGCTTCGCCATTCCCAACCGCGAAGTCCTGCTTTAGTACCTTGTTTTCCCCCTTCAGGGTACGGGCACGCTTCTCCCTTAAGGTGCGTGTATCAGAGTTGGGGCCGCTCACTCGGGGCAAGGGGGGCAGGGGAGAGGTGTAGGAGCAGGTGGAAGGGAGGGAGGGCAGGGGGTGGGGTTCCTGCTGGGACAGTATCAGCAGGAGATTTTGGGAGGAAAAAGAAAAAGACTAGGCTTCTTGTTGGCCTAGGGTAATTGAGAACCGGTAGTCTACTAACCGGTTGTTGGGCTTACGGCCCTTGGGGGGTGGATCCGGGTCTATCACCTCTCAGGAGGGACGGGGAGTCGCGGACCCTTGGGTAGCTTTATTTATTGCACCTTGGGTTGCGGACCAGGATTGCTGGTATGAATCAGTGGTGAGGAAGCGAGCTTAACTTGGGTTTAGTGGAGGTGTGTTGGGGGGGGGTGGAGGAGTAGGGCTGGGGGGGGGGAAGGGAGGGGGCAGGGGAGGGAAGGGGCAGGGGAGGGGGGGAGGGGGTAAGGGGAGGAGAGATGGGGGGGGGAGAGGGAGGGGAGGGAAGGGGGGAGGAGAGAGAGGGGGGAAGGAGAGAGGGGGGAAGGGGAGGGGAGGAGAGGAGGGGGGGGAGAGGGAGGGGAGGGAAGGGGGAGGAGAGAGAGGGGGGGAAGGAGAGAGGGGGGAAGGGGAGGGGGGGAAGGGGAGGGGGGGAAGGGGGGAAGGGGAGGGGGGGAAGGGGGGAAGGGGAGGGGGAAAGGGAGGGGGGGATTCTGGGGGAAGCAATGGTGTGTTTAATGTGTGCATACATCTCCTTAATCAGGGCCTCGAGTAACTTTTAGAGTTATAGGGGATATTTATGCACTGCCTCTGGTCTCTCACACCAGAGCTTTCTGTCTACCTGTTGTTTTCCAGTTTCCAATTGGAGCAGGGGGGGGGGAGAAAGGGTAGGGGGGAAGGGAAGGGGGGGTTGTATGAGCGTGGGGGTGGTGGTGGGGGAATGTGGGGGAAGGTGAGGGAAGGTGGGTGAGAGACCGCTTTAAACATAAATAGTATATCGGTGACCAGAGAGCATTGAACACAGTGATAACATTTTAAAAAACATAGTGGTTATACTTGAAGCTTGGGAGGGACATGTCTTAGCACCTTAACAGTTATAACTTTTTCTTTAATCATCATTCGCTGACTGAAAGGTTTTCTATTTGTTCTTATGGAGGGGTTCTTTCAGATACAGTAGCATACATATATTCAGCGCTAACCATGGCAGGGGTTGGAGCCCAAAATAGATCTTCTGCTTAACATTTGCTAAGGATCTGTTTTGGGAATACAGGCTTTGATTTGTGCTCGCTGTGTCCTTTATTCAGGGCGCTTAGCGAGCGATTCTTTCTAATCAGAGCCTCCCCCACCTCCTTTTGTGGGGTCTGCTGTGACCGGTGGGGGGGGAAGGGGTGGCGGGGGGGTAGGGGTGGTGAGGGGGTTGGAAAGGGGCAAGGGAAGTGGGGGGGCTAATCTTGCGTAGGGGGGGAAGGCAGGGGGGACCTCGGGTGGGCCGGGGGAAGGGAAGCGTGATTGCATTATGCCTGTGGACAATACCGTAAACATATATCCCTCCCCCCCCCCCCAAAGTCCCCACAAACCAGCCGCTCCAACGGGACCGTCCGGGCCAACACAGGTTAATCTCTCCGCTCGGCGGGTTCTGGGGACCGTCCATGTGTCCTCGCCCTTCCGACCGCTGCTGTATAATAAATCCAGGGCGGTAAGCTTTTCAGGGAGACTTAACGGGAGAACTCTCCGTCGAGTCGGCAAAAACCGGAGGGTCTCGCGGTGGTTCCTCGTCTCGCGGGAAGGGATCTGGAAAGTGATTCTCGTGCTGGCCGTCCTCGGGGGCAGTCGCATCAGGGCTCCGTCTCCAAACTGGCTGTGGATCTCGGCGGGTCTCATGTCCAGGAGTCGTGGGGTGAGTTCAGCTTTGGTTTATTTCTCTCTCGGCGTCTTCTGGTGCAGGGCGGCGATTCTCTCGGACGCTCTTGCTGGGCCGCCTCTACCGTCCTCTTGTCCTCGGTGTGGGGGGGGAGTCCAGCCATGAAGGAGGGGGGGTCAGGCCCAGTGCCTGGCCGAATGGCAGCATGTCCTCTGGGTGCTTCATGGTGAAGAACCAACCTCCTTTGTTCACTATAAGCTTAAAGGGGAAGCCCCAGCGATACTTTACGTCCTTTTCTCTCAGGAGGGAGGTAAGGGGCTTCAGCTCTTTGCGCCGGTTCACTGTTAGTTTCGATAGATCACTGAACAGTTGAATGGGTTCGTCATGGAAAGAGAGGGGTTCTATTTCACGGCAAGCTATTATGATTTTTTCTTTGGAGGAGTAGCTGTGAAGCCTCACAATTATATCGCGTCTCCTTTTGGGGTCGTCTGACCTAGGCCCTAGAACTCGGTGGGCTCTGTCAATTTCAAGGTCCCTTTCTGGGATGTCTTTACAGATCGTTGTAAACAGTTCAAGCAGGTAGGATTTGATTTGCGAGGGGGAGACAGTTTCAGGGACATTTCTGATTCGAATGTTTTGGCGTCAGTCCCTGTTTTCCTGATCGTCCTGGCTTTCTTTTAATGCCGCGATCTCCTCACCCAGGCGGATTATCTCTTCCTCCGCTGCTGTTTGTCTGTTAAGGGCCCCCTCCACCTTGGTTTCCACTTCAGCTGCACGGTTTGTTAACCAGGCGATTTCCTCCCTTATATCCTGCATTGCCTCTTTGATATCGGCTTGCAGGGAGAGGTGCAGTTTGGCGTGCACAGAGACAAATAGCTCCTCCATATATTCTCTGGTGAGAGGCTCTCCTTCCTCTCTGTTTTCTCCCGGTTGGTTTCGGGCCCACGCGGAGGCTGGCTGGCCTCGTGTTCCGCCGCCATCTTGCTTTTCAGCAAGTTCCTCCAGTCTTTTTTGGGACGGCGAGAAATACTTTGAAACCCCTTGGGCTGCGGGCTTCTTTCCTTTAGAGGACATTCTGGGCGAGTTTGCCTCTGTCCTAGGATCGAAATCGGGGGACATTTGGGGCTTTTTAGGTGCTTTTTCTATAAGATTGTGCAGTAGGGTCCACGGAGCTCCTCGTTCACCCAACCATCCCTGGTGATGTCACCGGAAGCCCCCCTGCTTGTCATATTTTTAAAACCACGGGGAATTCCTAATAGGGAAACTTTGGCATTTTTTTCATGAGTTACAGTATTTACTGTTTAGTGCAAATTCAGACAATCTCTGGGAATCCCCTCTGAAAATGCACTATGTATGTGTGTATAAGGGGGCAGAGGTGTGTAGAAATATGCATTCAGTTGCAGCTTGCCTTAACTCTGCAAGAAGTTTAAAGCAGTGCCTGCTTCTAAATTTATTTTTATTTAAATTTTTATTATTTGAACTAGGTGAACCACTGGAGCTGAAGTGCGGGACTCCCAGCTCTGGGGATCACCTTGTATCTTAGAAATGTTATTTTCAATTTCCCAGACAAAAATGATTGTCCAGGAGAACAAAATGGCACCAATTCACTTCAGTGTCCAATACAAAGCCTCAATGTCATAGTTCTTTAAAAACTAAAGCTGCCTCACATTTTAATCTGGTCTGTAACTGTTACATTCGCCTATAATCAGATATTATCTGTAACTGTTCATAAAATGTCTTTAAGTATTATGTATAACCATGTTATTTAATGTAATCATGTATTTGTAACCATGCATTTGTCATCATAACTCGACTGTGCTTGAAAACGAGAGGTAACTTTCAATGTATTACTTCCTGGTAAAACATTTTATAAATAAATAATAGTGAGATAACATCATCATTTTTTACCCTGCGGCCATCATTGTTATTGTAATTTTTTTAACAGTTACTGTATGTACATTGGGGGTTGAGGGATTCCTGGAGCCAGTGGTACTGTGTTGAGCTGCAGGGTAAATCCTGGATCAAATAATAGTAAAATATTGTATTGCTGCTAAAAGGCCTTTTCTCTCAAAAGGAAATACAATCTGAAATTAAATGTATGCTCTGCCACTCCTGCACTAAATAGATATATGCTGCAAAATGAATGAATAATGTGTAAAACTATGCACCTAGTAACACCCCTTTCAGTATTTGCTAAAATAACTGCTATATGCTGACTCCACGGTGTGTGCTAATAATTCTGGTTTGGCTTTCTTCATACCTCACTCTACAGTATATCAAAGTTTTTAACAGACCAGTTAATGGGAATTCACAACAACCAGGAAAGGATCACTGTCACACTGTTGAGCAGGAGTTGCTATGCAGGCATGTGCTAATAATTTTGGATGTTCAGAGTCACTCCTCCACTTACCCAAGAAAAACAACGACAACAGAATGCAAAATGTCCAGACCTTGTTTATTAACCACAACAAAAACGTTAACATGATTAAAACCATAACCTGCACCATGTCCTGTTAGTTTGCACCAAAACCTCCACCTGTAGGGAGCACTTGTCAGTCACTTACTGTAAGGTAATGGTGACTCAGCCCGTGCGGAGGCGCGCTGAGGCTGAGGGAAAGCGCGTGCTTTCCCTGTCCTTGGTTAGCGCGCCGTCCGGGGGCGGGCCAGTGACGTCACGGAGCTGGTTCGCCCTCATCGCCCTCACTGGTAAGCGTGAGCACGCCTCAGCATGGGTCAGCGCCTAAGCGCTGACCATGCCCGAGGCCTTAGATGGTATTCATGGACCCCCAAAATCTGGACTTGTGTAAACATACAATGCAGTCTGTGCGTTACTGGTGAAGAAAGGATTAATATCCAAAAGCTGAGAAAGATCTAATGACCAGCTGTCCCTGAGTGACCAAAAATTAACAATATCCAGATTCTAGGTCTAGGACAGCAGCTGAGATGCAAGAATAACCCTTAACCTACAGTATAAGGACAAGGACACTGACCATCTAAGGAAGAGAAAGGTGCGGTGGAGATTTTGGATGTGTATGTGTGAGATGTGTGTTTACTTTATAAGCAACTGGAGAGACTGTGTTAGAGAGAGGTCTCCAAACATCAGAAAAGCTATGAACACCAGGCTGCTTAAAACTGATGATTCCTGTAATAAAAGTAATAATGAAACCGGAGTCCTTCTTTCACTTACAAAATGACCTCACTGGCAGCTGTGAGAAGCAGAGGAGTGGGACCTTAAACCCCTTTCTTTAGACGTGATTGTTCCTGTTACATTTTTTAATTAATGTATTTATATATTAGCACAACATTAAATAACAAACAAAAACCCAAAATGTGAGGGTGGGGTTATTACACCATGGCTTCAAACTGGTAAGAGGTTACTTCCACCAATTCCACTCTATACATATTCCTTATCTCCTGGACCTCCTCACCAGAATATTCCCACAATCCTGCACTCTCGCTTGAGGTAGGGGGTTTCCACCCTGTTAAGTGCCCCTATCCCACAATTGGTCCGGGGCATTCCATTTATCTCCACCTTTATCAGTTCTAATACAGCAATACATACATTTGTGCTAATTTGAGCAACCAAAATAATGTAATATTGCAGTGAACCTAATGTAAATCACACACATCTATTATATATTTTGGAAAGCTGTTTGTCTGTTTGCTATGCATTTGGACACCTCTTAAGATATCATAACCAAATTCTGCATAATGGTTCCTGAGATCAAGGAGCAGGTTTTGTCTATGTTTGGATACAATTCACAAATGACACCACATATGACATCAGCAGTGACATAACTGATAACATCACATATGACATGATCTCATCACACAACTGTCAAGTTCAAGACTATGTAATGGAACTTGGCTAATAGCGAAAAATCTTTTGCCTAACGTCAGCGAAGCCACTATTGTAACAGGCTGTGCTAAGGGAGAAGAGATATTAATACCAAGAATTCAACTCATCCCTACCGACATTCCGTTTTAATTCAAACAACTTTGGTTAGTGGAGCTTTGCCTTTGCAATGCCAACTAATAAATCTCAAGGGTAGTCACTTAAAGTAGCTGGACTGAATTTAGAAAATCCATATTTTGCACATGGTCAGCTTTATGTTGGATGCTCCAGAGTGGAAACTGTAAAAAAAAAAGTGTATGTTTTTGCACCTGATGGAAAAAAAACAAAAATATAGTTCATCTAACAGCATTACAATGAAAATACATTAAAAAATGTCATTACGAAACTAAAAAATGCAATTATTAATTTATAAATCTCAGTATATTTTTTGGTTTCTTAGAATTCCCGAACAACGTCAGGTACTTTCAGTTAGTACATAGTATACTACTAGTATAAGTGTATTCATGCAAATAAATATTCAAGATCCAATTATATGAATGTGTTTAGTGTGATGATTACAATTGTGACACACTAAATAGAAATGTGTATACTCAAAAGGAAGTATGCATTATACAAAAATAACTTAAAGCTGCAGTTCAGTCTTTTATTTTATTTTATTTTTTACTTCAATAGTTTCATGTTGGCAATCTCCAACTACCTAAAGAACTGCATACAGTAGCTGCTGGTCAATTCGTTATCCGTCTATTGATCGGCTAAGTTTGGCGACATCTTTAAATATGGGGAATGTAAATCGTTGCTATAGGAACAAGCATGCTTGTTAAAATAGAATACAAGAAAATTGGTCTTTCAAAGTTGTTGTTTTTTAAAAACAGAAAATGCTAAAAGTATTTTTTCTTACTACAGAACTGATTTATTTAAAAAAACACACATGCAGGATATTGCCTGAACTGCAGCTTTAAATGCCAAAAATGTACTGTATTTCACAAACGTGTGATTTTTCGTACTTCCAATGAAAAATGACATGTTTGTGAAATGCAGTACATTTTAGGCAAATAAGTTATTATGTGCTATTTTGTCATTTTTATGACGGATTTATTTTTATTGTATTTTATTTCCCATTATCCTCAACAATATTTTGCTTGCTTGTAAATAAATGATGACAATATTATTATAAAACTCAGCGAATGCATCAATTAGGCTTGCTTTTAGAGGCAGATTGATATACAGCCTGTGTAACAACTGGAAAAAGCTCTAGAGAATCCATAAAATAGCGTGGCAGCTAAAATGTGACATGGTCATTGTCTTACTTTGCATTTCATTACTCGGAACTCTTGTCTGCAACTTACCCAGTGACATGACATTATTATGTATTTATCAAGTGTTTTACCAGGAAATAATACATTTAGAGTTAAGGTCCTGTGCACAGAATGGGGTGAATAAAGCAACTTTGGGGGACCTGTGGAAGACATGGACTTGTAGGTTATTTCTGTTTGTTGGATGACATCAATAACAATGTCACAGTTTTGAAGCAACCACAAAGAAGACTGCTATAAGCAGTGTTCGACAATCCTATACATTTACACGCCCGGGGCGGGTGGATTTAACCCCCAGGCGAGTAAATATTGGCCCAAGCAGAACACGTGCTTGTTTTTTTTAAATATCCCCGCTCGCGCTGAATTTTCCCTGCTCGCGCTGAAAAAATAAAAAATAAATAAATAAATAACTCCCCCTACCTGACTGCTGATTGGCGTGCGCTCCAGGGCTTTGTGGGCGCGCGGCCAGGCTCTATATGAGCCCGCCCCCAACGAGCGGCCATTTTTTCTGGCCAGAGATCTGTTGGAGAGTACTAGAGTCCAATCCTCCATCCCCTCTGCTCCTTCCCTGCCTCCTGCAGTTCCCCCTTACTCCCCGCTTCCCCCCCCCAATACCCGCGCGTGGCTGCAGATGGTAGCGAGGGTGTTCCGCCTTCTCTCCCCGGCCCCCGCTTATCCGCGCGGGGCGGAGGTGTCCCCCCCCTTATTCCCCCCAGTTTCCCGCGCCACTTCCAGCTTTCCCCGGTCCCCGCGCGGGGTGGGTGATGATAGTGGGGTGTTCCCCGCTTACCCCGGCTTTCCGCGGGTGATGGTAGTGGGGGGTGTCCCCGCTTACCCCGGCTTCCTGCGATACCAGCGCGGGACGGGTGATGGTAGTGGGGGGTGTCCCCGCTTACCCCGGCTTCCCACGATACCAGCGCAGGGCGGGTGATGGTAGTGGGTGTTTTCCCGGCTTCATGCACCACTTCCCGCTTCCCAGATCCCTGCACGGGGTGGGAGATGGTAGCGGGGGTGTTCCCTTCTTACCTCCTTGGTCTCCGCTTCCCCGCGGTCCCGTGGCTGTCCGCGCAGGGAGGGAGATGGTCGCGGGGAGGGGGGGGCGAGCAGGGCAGTGGTGGTGCTCGGTCGCGCGGCCTTTCCTCTTCTTCCCCCTCTCGTGTGTGTGTGTGTGTGTATGGGAGAGTGTGTGTGTATGCATGCATGTATGGGAGAGAGTGTGTGTGTGTGTGTGTGTGTATGCATGCATGCATGTATGGGAGAGGTGTGTGTGTGTGTGTGTGTGTGTGTGTGTGTGTGTGTGTGTGTGTGTGTGTGTGTGTGTGTGTGTGTGTGTGTGTGTGTGTGTGTGTATGGGAGAGTGTGTGTGTGTGTGTGTGTGTGTATGCATGGGAGAGTGTGTATGTGTGTGTATGCATGCATGCATGGGAGAGAGTGAGTGTGTGTGTGTGTGTGTCTGTGCATGCATGCATGGGAGAGTGTATGTGTATGCATGGGTGTGCGTGCGTGCGTGTGTGTGTGTGTAGGATACCAGAAGTGTCACCCCACCCAGTCACCCCACCACCCCACCCCAGTCACCCCGTCACCCCACCACCCCACCCCAGTCACCCAGTCACCCCACCCCGTCACCCCACCCAGTCAACCAGTCACCCCACCACCCCACCCAGTCACCCCAGTCAACCCATCACCCCACCCAGTCAACCCGTCACCCCGTCACCCCACCCAGTCACCCAGTTACCCCAGTCACCCCACCCCCGTCGCCCTCTCTCTCTCGCCCCCTCTCTCTCTCGCCCCCTCCCCGCCCTCTCTCTCTCGCACCCTCTCACACCCTCTCTCTCTCTCACACCCTCTCTCTCTCACACCCTCTCTCTCTCACACCCTCTCTCTCTCTCACACCCTCTCTCTCTCACACCCTCTCTCTCTCTCTCTCACACACCCTCTCTCTCCTCCACACCCTCTCTCTCTCCCCCACACCCTCTCTCTCTCCCCCACACCCTCTCTCTCTCCCCCACACCCTCTCTCTCCCCTACACCCTCTCTCTCCCCCACACCCTCTCTCATACTCTCTCTCTCTCACACACCCCCTCTCTCTCTCTCTCTCTCTCTCTCACCCCCTATCTCTCTCAAACCCCCTCTCTCTCACCCTCTCCCTGTGTCTGTCTCACACTCTGTTTCTGGATCTCTTATTTACCCTATATATCTTAACTGCCCTATACTACACCAAAATAACCTATACTGCTTTCTTCTAGATCTGACTCAAGCTTCACACAGAAGACAGGTAGGGAACCCCCCCTAACCCAGAAGACAGGTAGGGAACACCTAACATTGCGGGAATGAGGGTACCTGGACATTGAGGAACTGCGGATCAGGTAAGATCCCAGGTGGGATTGCTGCTTTAGATATTGTGAGGCGGGGACGTCCAGACACTGGTTAAGAGGTTCAGGAAACTAGTCATTCACACCTGGCTTTTATTTCTAGATCGACATTTACACACACACACACACACACACACACACACACACACACACACACACACACACACACACACACACACACACACACACACACACACACACACACACACACACACACACGTAACAAAGACTAATTGTAGTATAATGTAATACAATAAAGACATTTATGTCAAAAACGAATGTTGTTCTGGCTAGGAATTTATTAAATGTATTTTATTTATATATTTTATTTTAAAGCGGGGTTGGGGGCGGGACTAGGGTTGGGGCGGGACTAGGGGCGGGGTTGGGGGCGGGACTAGGTGGCGAGTAGATTTTTTGGTTGGGCGAGTAGATTTTTGGGTGATTTGTCGAACACTGGCTATAAGTATACCGGCAGTCCTCGATTATCCAACGGAATCTGTTCTGGAAGTAGCGTTGGATAGTGAAACCGGTGTAAAGTGAGTCCCATGTTAATCAGTGGCGGTGAGCATTGGATAACGCATTCAGGCGTCGGATAACGCATTCCAGCGTCGAAAACGGCCCATAGGGTTGGATTGTAAAGCGTTGGATATGCCATTCGTTGTAAAATGAAACGTTGGATAGCGAGGACTACCTGTATATGCATGTATTAAGAAAGCTTGTTTTATACTTCTTGGTGTTGATGGAAATTCCACTTTGGCACCATGAAGTGAGTGGGGCAATAGGGAGGAAGTGGATATACTACATAGACATTTGCATAACCGTAACCACTGTAGTGTGTGCAAACTATTTTCTTCCCTTTTGAGAAGTCAGCAGAGAAGCATTACTTTTTCCTTTGAATTTGAAGGGAATTGCTTTTGTTGAACTGTGGGAGGTTTATTCTATATCTGCCGAAGCAGCCGATCTGGCTGTTTTTGGTTTAAATTTCCCATCCGTTTTGGCTGATACAGGATAAGCCCGTAGGTATATTTTTGTGTTTCAGTCTTTCTGGTTCTGTGCATCTGTCCCTAAATGTCTGAGTTGCACACAGTAATGAATACATTAATTAATTTATTTATAAAATGTTTACCAGGAAGTAATACATTGAGAGTTACCTCTTGTTTTCAAGCATGTCCTGGGCATAGAGTTTAAATGAAGGCAATGCAAAAAAACACATTGCAATAATGGTACACCTTCGCGGACACATGGCCCAGCAATGCATTGCCTCGATAAGCAACGGGGTTAACAAATGCAGTTCCTTCCAAAATTAACTTAATATATAATAAAGTGACATATTACAAGTACAGCCCTAGTATTTTCCTCTCTACCAAAGGCTCCAAAAATCTACTGAGTTATGAACAATTTTAGTTGTAAGGATTACTATTGCTCATATGTTTGTATGCGCGTGTGTATAAGAACGTGTGTGTATGGAGGAGGGTTCAGAGGTGACCCTAAACATTAGGAATGGAGCATTATACATGCAAATTTATGCAAAAACATAGAATTTACAAATATTAGAAAAAAAAAGGAAAACTATGTGTAGTGTCTGTATGGAATTATAGCAATGGTTAAAGTGGTTAAGAAGAGTAGTGATGCATCCAGTTCCTGCCATTACCCTACTGGGACTACCGGTTTACATTTGTACTAAAAGAGTGAACAAACTAATTACACAAATAATAATAGTGGCTAGATATGTCTTGGCATCCAAGTGGTGGATCATTAATCTTGTATACAATAACGTTTGGCATCTGGCCTCTATGGAACAATTAACAAGTGTCCTAAAAGAGGACTCCTATAGGGAAAATGCTGCACACCACATAAAAATAATATAAAGATACAACTACCGGTGCTCCTGGTTCAGGATTCTCTGTGATGATCAAGCTTACAATGGAAGGTATAAAGAACAGGACTCCAAGGAATTTTCAAAACTAATTTATTGCCAACAAAATGACAATCATTTTGTTGGCAATAAATTAGTTTTGAAAATTCCGTGGAGCCCTATTCTTTATACCTTCCACAAAAAGAGGACTCCAGCAAATTTATACTGGCTGGGCTAAAATTGGATTTCATGATATGGTTTAGTCTGCAGACTTCACTTAATGAGTCCGGGGTATCTAGTTTGTTAGACTCTCGCACCAATCTGTTTCCTGGTCTTTTGAGAAGTATTAATGTAAACTGCTGATGCGTCTTTTTGACAGTGCAAAGTATGAGAGAAATGACTGTGACTGGTATTACCCTACTCTATCTTTATTTCTTTACCCCTTTTTTTTAAATGAAAAATTGTTAAGAAGTAAGCCTAAAAAAACAGTAGTGATATGGGGAACGCATTATATATATAATTTCCTAAATTGGGGAATTTTTTTACACAAATATGAGACACAAAAGTGACGCACAGAGGCGCAGAGTTTGATACATCTCATTTGCATCATGTATAACTCATTCCTAACTCCTCCTATTGTCACCCCTCAAATCGCAAGCAGACTCACAGAGCACACAATTTGGAGCAAAGACATTGGAGCATACATTGACGCAAAGAGAAGCAAGCATCAATTTTGCTTCAGATTTGCCTTGATACATCATCTCAATCTGTCAAAGTCTGAGCTGCTCATAATCTCATCTAAATCAAGACCCAGTGTACCTTTTTCCATCAGTCACTAATTAACACTACCTTTATCCAGTGTCCCAGGCCTATTGTTTAGGCGTTGTATTTGATTCTCCTCTTTCCATCTCCCATCACCTTAATGCTATTGCTAAATCTTCCACTTCTTTCTCTATAGCATTACTAAAATATGCTCTTTTATTCTGTTTCTCTACTACTAAAATGTTATGGTGGGGCATGGGGGAATCAGGGAGTGACACAATGGGGGCAGCGCGGGGTGACACATAAGGGGGGAACACAGGATGATAAATCAGGGACTCATGGGATGCACATGAAGGGGAGCAGGGTGTGACACATGGGGGAGCAGGGTGTGACACATGGGGGGAGCAAGGGGTAATACATGGGAAAGAGCAGGAGGAGATACATGGGGGAGCACACGTGGGGGATCAGGAGGCAAAACATGGGGGAAGCATGGGGTGACACACAGGGAGGGAATAGAGGGTTACACATGGGGAGAGCAGGGGGTAACACATGGGGGGTGCGCATGAGTTAACACATAGGGGGGAAGAGGGGGACCAGGGGATGAAAACATGGGGGGAGCAGAGGATGACCCATAGATGGGTTTACATCACTGGAAGGTCAAGTTGAAGGTGGAGGCGAGGAAGAGAGCATGCAGAAATTAGACAGGGTCCAGGATTGGAGAGGCATCCCAAGAAGCAAGCATGAGAAGCATGGAAAAGAGTATGTGAGGAAAATGTGTAGGTGTATTGTAGGGTGTATTACTAAGTGGTATATGAGGGCATAGATATGATAGGAGTTCATGTGAACTGAGAAGTGGTGGAGGGGGAGAGATGGATATATATGAATGGAGTTAGAGGAATAATGAGGATGGTAGAAAGAAAAGTGCAGTTTGGACTGGAGTGAGTTAAGAACAAACAGAAAGAATAGTAGAAGAGGCCTGGCAGTGGCAGTAGTGCTAGGTTAGTGTTGAGAGAGGTGAGAACAGGGCAGTACAAAACTTTAAGGATAAGTAAAAAGAACAGGATGTGAGTTTAAAACAGTAATTTAATATTTTAATGCATTTAAAATGGCTGCGGTGTAGATAGAATCAAATATTTTTTCATAATATGCTAATTCTAAGATGAGTAATAGATCATACTGGCTGAGAGACCCGGCGTTGCCCGTGAGTAAAATTTCCCGCTCCCTTCTCTCCCCCTATTTCTGTGCTCCCCCTCTTTCTCCGTTCTCCCCCCCCCCCAGAGGGGAGGGACGGACAGTGGACAGGAGGGGGGGGGACAGTGGACAGGAGGGGGGGCAGTGGACAGGAGGGGGTGGGGACAGTGGACAGGGGGGGGGACAGTGGGCAGGAGGGGGGACAGTGGGCAGGAGGGGGGGGGACAGTGGACAGGAGGGGGGGGACAGTGGACAGGAGGGGGGGCAGTGGACAGGAGGGGGGGACAGTGGACAGGAGGGGGGGGACAGTGGACAGGAGGGGGGGACAGTGGACAGGAGGGGGGGGACAGTGGACAGGAGGGGGGGGACAGTGGACAGGAGGGGGGGACAGTGGACAGGAGGGGGGGACAGTGGACAGGAGGGGGGGTCAGTGGACAGGAGGGGGGGACACAGTGTCACACACACACACAGTATCACACACACACACACACACACACTGTCAGACACACACACACGTCTCAGTCCCGTGCGGCGCCCTTCTCGGGCGCAGGCCCCGCCCCCCCGCAGTCCTGTGCGGCGCCTTTCTCGGGTGCAGGCCCCGCCCCCACGCAGTCCCGTGCGGCGCCTTTCTAGGGCGCAGGCCCCGCCCCCCGCAGTTCCGTGCGGCGCCTTTCTCGGGCGCAGGCCCCGCACACCCCCCGCAGTTCCGTGCGGCGCCGCACCCTATGGGTGAGGGGGTGGTGTCGTACGGGTGAGGGGGGGTTGTGTGGTACGGGTGAGGGGGGGTGGGCTGCCCCCTCCCGGCCGTCCGTTCCGCCGCTTGGTCCCGGCCGGTTGCGGCGGGAGGCACCGGGGTGAGGGAGGGGAGGCGGGAGGTGGTGTGTGTGGTGCTGTGTGGAGGGGAGGCTGGAGGCGCAGGGGTTTGAGGCGGCGGTTTGGGCGGGAGGTGGTGTGTGTGCGTGTGTGTGTGGCAGTTGGGTGAGGCGGCAGTTGTGTGACATCATAGAGCCACCAATCTGATTGGCCAGAGGCTGGACCAATCATATTCACCACATGTCGTTTCAACCCAATCTGATTGGCCAGATGTCGTTTCAACCCCACAACTTTCGAATTTATATATTAAGATGAATTACTTTGTGTAATCACTTCCTGTACAACCTCAATAAAGTCCATTGTTTTGTATTCACTGTAAAAGTCTGTTTGCTTTCTAGGCTGGGCAAAATACAGGGTGTGTTGCAGCCAATTAGTGAATATCTTCGTAAAAACTGTGTAAATTACAAGTATACTGGTCTATAGTACTTGGGGTGCTTTTTGTCTCTTTTCTTATGGATGAGGATAACTAAGCCATTGCTTCCTTGTTCTGGAATTGCCCTGTTCTTCCAGCAACATGTAATGAGCTGTGCAAGGCTTTTCTCTACTTCCTTCAAAATTTCAGTAGGCATTCAATCTTCAGCTGGGACCTTTCCATTCTTCGTGGATTTTATTGCTTTTGCTACATATTCTGGAAGGACACATGGTTCATCAGTGATGATTTCTTCTCACTTCACCTTTTTAATTTTGGTATTTTGGTACAATTAATTGTAGAAATCTTCAACTCGCTTTATTGTTGAGCCGCCGTCTTGTTTGAGTGGGATGATTTGCGTCTTCCCAAACAAAAGTTGCTGTGTCATCTTCTGTAAACTTCTCTTATCTTCAATAGTCTTCTTCACAATATAACAGTTACATTTTCGTATATCCTTAGTTATACTATTTTTGATAATTTTGCGCAGCTCTCTATATTACATTTCTTTTCTTGCGTCTAGAGATTGCTTATACTGGAACCACAGGGTCAAATGTAGGATATGAATGAGGCCAGATAGCTCAACTCATCCCCTTTTGAAAGCACACCAAGTCCTTTATATTTTCTTTAACTTTATTGGGGAAGTCACAGAAACAAAAGGTGCTTGTAGATGGTATTGTGTTGTGAGTGCTTCTCTAGGTGAAGGTGCTTTGTTATGGAGGGAAGGTAAAAACGGATTGCCTTGCAAGGAAGTGGATAGCAGAAGAAATACTCACTCAGACTGCTAGGATGGAAAAGGAAGTAAGGGATTCCTGGGAGACAGGAATAGTCTCAGGACCAAACTAACTTGTCAGCAAAGACAGGGAGTGGTGGATTAACCCAATCTCAGCTGGGAGAATTTGTAGGTTGCCAGGGCAACCAGCTACAGGCTGTGTGGAGAGTGGAATGTGTAACAATAATGTATCAGTTACACAGGCACTGTTTGTTTTCAGAGCAGAGAAGCATGGAACTGAAATAAGAAGCTGACAGTCAGAGAGCTGCAAAGGGGGTAACAGAAATAAACAATCCTGTTCCAGGACACTCTCGTCTGGTATCTGTAGATACCACTATATCTAAATTATGTGGAACATATGTAAATACACAACATTGCAAAAAGTCCATGTCCACATAACAATGTGATACTGGCAGGTACCACTGGCTCCAAGGTCCCCTTTGGCAAGGGATGCCAGGTGGGTGCACTGTTCAGGCTAGCTAAATGCTCCACAATGTCTTTAAGAGTCCATAGAATGGATAGTCAGTTCTTCCTTGCTGGAGTCTGATTTGTACATTAGGAGGATAGTCTCTGTAATGGGCCTTATAAAGGTTTTCACAGTTCCTTGTTTAGTGACTCTTACTTCGACCTTGCGGACCCTTTCATCTGCGCTTGGGATGGGATGGATTTAATGATAAGACCCATGGACCACTCGTTTCGAGCCACCTGTTTATCCTTTAACAGAACAATGTCTCCTTCTTGGATGTCTTGTTTGACATCTTGCCATTTATGGCGTTCCTGAAGTGTTACGAGATACTCGCGCCTCCAGCGGTCCCAAAATGTGTTAGCGTGGCACTGCACCTGTCTCCACTGGCGTTTATACATGTCTTTTGAGTTAAAGTTTCCGACTGGGGTAGGGATGTCACCTACCTTTTGTGTAAGGAGCATTGCTGGAGTCAGAATACTAGGCGATTCTGGGTCTGTAGATACTGGTACCAAAGGCCACGCATTGACCATTGCTGACACTACGGCCATAAATGTGGTTAGCACTTCATGGGTTAGTCTAGCCAAATTAGTTTTTAACATCATAGAATCCAAAATACGTTGAGCTACTCCAATCATGCGTTCCCAAGCTCCGCCCATGTGAGAAGAATGAGGAAAGTTGAATATCCACATACATTCTTGGTCACGCAAGTATTTCTGGATGCTGTTGTCTTCACCATCTTTAATGTTTATTTGTAATTCCTTGCATGCTCCAACGAAATTAGTTCAGCATTCGGAACGTATTTGTTTGGCTGGTTTTCTGATTGCAAAGAATCTTCTGAGGGCGTTTATGAAACTTGATGCGTCCATAGATTCTATGACCTCAAAGTGTATGGCCCGTGTGCTCATACAGGTGAAAAGCACCGCCCATCTCTTGCTGCCTGCTAGTCCACCCCTCATTATTCCTGAGATGATGGTCCAAAAACATCAAGTCCTGTGCGAGTAAAGGGGGGTTCTTGTTAGGAATGTGAGCACACAGCGCCACAGGCGGAGCTCACGGCTCTCCCCTTACACTGTTCAGAACCTTCTGCTACAACCACGCAAGCCCCCTTCACCTGCATCACTTACCCCTCGGC
Organism: Ascaphus truei; assembly: GCF_040206685.1. Classification (NCBI taxonomy): domain Eukaryota; kingdom Metazoa; phylum Chordata; class Amphibia; order Anura; family Ascaphidae; genus Ascaphus; species Ascaphus truei. The sequence continues at coordinate 64,702,487 of NC_134484.1, forward strand.
ATGGTAGGATGCTCCACGAGGTACTTCCTCCAAGCTCTACGCCGCAGCCGTCGGCGCAGAATCGCCCCTCCGCGCGCACACACGCACCCCACGTTGCTTCCACTCATGCGCACGTCGGACTTACAGCGCACACACAACAGCCCCCTCTCCTGGTTGGCTGTTCCCGCTTTATATACCCTCTCTGTTCTGTGCTTCCTCGCTCGTCATAGTTTTTGTATGGGTGATTCACAGTGCTTGTTCTTTGATTCTCTCGGTTTTGACGCGGCTTAGCAGACTTCCCCCTTTGGCTCTCGACTTCGGATTGTTCCTGTTTACGTACCTTCTAGCTCCCTACAACCACGGCTCTCACCTCGATCCTTCCTTACTACTCCTACCCCTGATCTCGGCAACGGCAACGACCATTCTTCTGGAAAAAACGGTACCGGCAAGTATTCACGCAATACTCCCCATCTGGCCTGGCACCATCTATACCACAACCCGGACACGTCCCTCGCTCTGTCGGTGTGTGTATTCATACCTGCCACCTCAGTTCTAGGGACAGGTCTGGTCTGCGGGCTACTCCGGCATAACATTATGACGAGCCCACAAGACGCAGACCAGGCCGAACTGAGGCAAGCAATCTCTACGCTGATACAGCAAAACCAGGCCATGGCCGATCAGATTGTGGCCCTAACATGCCAAATGGCCAAACTTTCGGCTCAAGTACCGAAAGCACCTATACCTCTTTCTCTTCCACAGGCTGTGGAACCAGTCAGACCAGTCAGACCCAGCACTCTGGACGTGAAGATACCGCCTCCCAAGCCGTACACTGGCAACCCGCAGGAGTGCAGAGGTTTCCTTAACCAGTGCGAGGTTCAATTTGAAATGGCAAACCTTCACTACGACACCGGCCGGAAGAAGGTAGCCTACGTGTACAACCTCTACTGACGGGCAGCGCACTGGCATGGGCCTCGCCAGTCTGGGAGTTGCGCCCGGACCTGACACAAGACTACCTAGCCTTCAAGGGTGAGTTACGACAAGTCTTTGATTCCCCTGCGTGCCGGGAGATGGCGTCTGTTTCCCTCCTTCAGATAACTCAGGTCACGAAGATCGGTGTCACAGTATGCGGTGGTATTTCGCATGCTCGCCACCGAGACGAACTGGGGACAAGAGCCGCTCGTCTCCGTCTTCTGGCAAGGTGTCTCGGAGTCCATCAAGGACGAGCTTGCTCGGCAACCCAGGCCAGACCAACTGGAGGCGCTCATCGACTTGGCCATACGCATTGATCATCGCATCCAGGTACGACGCTCAGAGCGTCAGCATGCCCGGCCACTAACCTTCCAAGCACCCTTCCCCAACTCCCCTCTGGTTATGGGTGCAACAGATCCGGAATCCACTACGGCAACTCCGCTACGCCGGCGGACTCTGTTTCTACTGTGGATCTCCTGAGCATCTGGTCTGTGCATGCCCTTTGCGTCCGGGAAATGGGAATACTCAGTGAGTATGGAGGCGCTCTCACTGGGTGTTATCTCTTCTCGTCCCCTCTCCAAGGAGGCACTGCCTAAGAAACTTATGATTCCTATTTTTCTCGCAGGCGCTGAGTTTCGCACATCTACTGCTGCCTTTATCAACTCTGGTGCCAGAGGAAACTTTGTAGACCTCGATTTCGCCAAACAGAACCGGATACCATTGATGAAGAAGGCCCAACCTATCGCCTTGGTTGGGATTGATGGACGTTCGCTGTCTCCGGTCTTTATCTCGCTACAGACCGTACCTCTCCTCCTATCTACTTACTCCCTGGTCCTTGACGCCATCAAGGCCCCAGGTACACCGGTAACCCTCGGCCTACCTTGGTTGCAGAAGAACAACCCTCCAATTGACTGGGTCTCACCAACCCCCATCACCTGGAAACCGAGGTCAGGGAAGTCTCCCAAACTCTTGGCTAACACAATGACTCAGGATTCCATTCTTCCCCCCATGTACCACCCTTTCCGTGAGGTCTTTAACAAGGTCCGCTCAGAACAATTGCCCCATCGATTTGGTCCCAGGATACACCTTGCCCAAGTCCAAGTCTTACCCATTGTCGATACCTGAGTTTCAAGCCATGGAAGACTACATAAAGGAGAATCTTGAGAAAGGATTCATGCGGCCCTCCAGTTCCCCGGCGGGAGCGGGGTTCATCTTCGTGAAGAAAAAGGATGGTATTCTGAGGCCATGTATTGATTACCGGGGCTGGAACGGTTTCACCATCAAGAACCGCTATCCTCTCCCCTTGATCACGGAAGTCTTCGATAAACTGCGAGGGGCTAAGATCTTTTCCAAATTGGATCTTCGTGGGGCGTACAACTTGGTCCGCATCAGGCAGAGCGACGAGTGGAAGACGGCCTTCAATACCCGCAGTGGGCATTATGAGTACCTCATCATGCCTTTTGGTTTATGTAACACCCCGGCCGTCTTTCAGGACTTTATTAATGATGTATTTTGTGAGGTGCTCAACATCTTTGTTATTGTCTACTTAGATGACATTTTGATCTTCTCCAAAAATCTCCAGGATAACATTCGTCACACCTCGTACATCCTCTCACGCCTACTCAAACATCACCTGTATACCAAACTAAAGAAGTGTACCTTCCATCAACGCTCTACCCAATTTCTGGGCTACATTATTTCTGATGAAGGCTTTTTGATGGATCCAGGTAAACTCCAGGCAGTTACAGAATGGCCCAGACCAGAAACTCTCAAGGCTATCCAGCGCTTTTTAGGATTTGCGAACTACTATCGGAAGTTCATTCGTAATTTTTCTATCCTAGTGGCCCCATCACGGCGTTGACTAGAAAAGGGGCTGATCCTTCTGCCTGGTCCGCCGAAGCTATCTCCGCCTTCCAGGTCCTTAAAGAGGCATTCGTCACGGCACCGATCCTGCGCCACCCCAACACGGATCTTCCCTTTGTAATAGAAGTTGACACATCGGACTGCGGTGCAGGGGCAGTACTATCAGAGGTTCTCGCCCCAGGATAAACTTCACCCTTGTGCGTATTTCTCCAAGAAATTCTCCTCCACCGAGAGGAATTACGACGTCAGCAACAGAGAGTTATTGGCCGTTAAGATGGCACTACAAGAGTGGAGACATCTGTTGGAAGGGTCAAAGGAGACATTTTCTATCTAAATGGACCACAAACATTTACTGTATATTGAAGGAGTAGGTTGCCTCGGTCCTCGACAAGCTTGCTGGGCACTCTTCTTCTCTCGCTTCAACTATCACCTATCCTACATCCCTGGAGCAAAGAACGTGAAGGCATATGCGTTGTCCAGACAATACTCCTTGGAAGACAGGCCTGAGGCATCTTTGGAACCCATCCTACCTCCGGAAAGAATTTTGGCTACTTCCACCTTCAAAACGCTAGACAAGATCGAAAGGGACCAGCAACAGATCTCTTCAAACACGGCGATCCCCTCTAACAGGCTCTTCGTCTCGCCAAGATTAATTCCAGAGGTCCTAGATTGGGGACACTCTTCTAAACCCGCAGATCACCCGGGCTTCAGAAGGACGTTAGACTTAATTCGTCTGAACTTTTGGTGGCCCAGTATGTCTAAAGACATTGCGGAATACACTTGCGCTTGTCCTTTACTGCCACAGAGACCCCGAGGACTTCTCCTCCCATTGCCAGTGCCTGCTCGTCCATGGTCCCATATCTCCATGGACTTCCTAGTCGATCTCCCTAGGTCTAGGGGCTTCAACACCATTTTAGTTGTCGTAGACAGGTTTTCGAAGATGGCCCACTTCATTCCCCTCTAGGGACTGCCCTCCTCTTCTAGCAGACATTTTCTCCGAGCATATCTTTAGGATCCATGGCATTCCGTCTTCCATTGTCTCTGACAGAGGATCCCAGTTCGTGTCCAAATTCTGGAGGACCTTCACTAAAAGACTGGGAATTGTCTCTTCCTTCTCCTCTGCATACCACCCCCAGTCCAATGGACAGACAGAGAGAACTAACCAGTTGCTGGAAAAATACCTCAGATGTTTCATCTCCGATTCCCAGGACGATTGGTCCCAACTCCTGGGCAGAATACACGGTCAATTCGGCCCGAAACTAATCTACCCGAGAACCTCCATTCTGTGTCAATTATGGGTTTCACCCTCCCTGCTTACCTATTTCCAATGTTGCTTCTGGGGTACCGGCGGTAGACGAACAGATTTTTACTCTCCAAGACATTTGGTCCAAGGTACAATCGTCTCTCCACAAGGTTGCCGATACTGCTAGACTTCAGGCCAATCGCCACCGTCGGCAGGCAACAAACTACAAGCCAGGGTATTTAGTATGGCTCTCTTCAAGAAACATCAACCTGAGAGTTCCTACCCCTAAATTGGCTCCTAGGTTTTTGGGTCGCTTTCCCGTCGTGGAGCAGATTAACCCAGTGGCGTTTCGCCTTAAACTACCAGCCTCCATCAGGATCCCAGACGTTTTTTATGCCTCGCTATTAAAACCCCACATTGCCAATCGTTTCTTTTCTAAACAGACCAGCAAGCCAGATCCAATCACGGTACTCAATAACGAAGAATACGAGGTACAAGCCTTACTGGACTCCCGCATCTCCAGGGGGCAGCTTCAGTTTATGGTCCACTGGAAGGGTTTCGGACCCGAGGAGAGGTCTTGGGTTACGCTCAAAGACATCCATGCGCCCAGCCCCCTGAAGATTTTTAGGAGGAAATTTCCGGAGAAGCCATTCTTGGATCTTCCTGAGGCCGATCCTGAGGAGGGGGATACTGTTAGGAATGTGAGCACACAGCGCCACAGGAGGAGCTCACGGCTCTCCCCTTACACTGCTCAGACCCTTCCGCTACAACCACGCAAGCCCCCTTCAGCTGCATTCAGGAGGCTCATGAGTACGTCGGACTTACAGTGCACACACAACAGCCCCTGAACTTATCTCCGCTCAGGCTCCTCCCCCAAACACCGCACGGTTACAATCTGGCTCTTGCTGAGTGTCACCTGGGCTCTAGGAACAGCAGTCAATGCGCTGAAGCTCCCTGGACTCCTCCTGGCACGCCCCCTTTCCTGGTTGGCTGTTCCAGCTTTATATACCCTCTCTGTTCTGTGCTTCCTCACTCGTCATAGTTTTTGTATGGGTGATTCACAGTGGTTGTTCTTTGATTCTCTCGGTTTTGACGCGGCTTGGCAGACTTCCCCCTTTGGCTCTCGACTTCGGATTGTTCCGGGTTATGTACCTTCTAGCTCCCTACAACCACGTCTCTCATCTCGATCCTTCCGTACTACTCCTACCCCCGATCTCAGCAATGGCAACGACCATTCTTCTGGAAAAAACGGTACCGGCAAGTATTCACGCAATACTCCCCATCTGGCCTGGCACCATCTAATACCACAACCCGGACATGTCCCTCGCTCTGTCATTGTGTGTATTCATACCTGCCACCTCAGTTCCAGGGACAGGTCTGGTCTGCAGGCTACTCCGGCGTAACAGTTCTGTACTGTCTGTTGAGTGGCAGGTCCGCCATCTTTTGATCTTGGCTTTTGCCCCCTCAACATGCGGCACCTAACACACTTGTGGAGAACGCTGGCAATGCACCTTTTAGTGTCAATGATCCATATTCCACCTGCTCTAATAGCTCCTTCAGTGAAATATCGTCCCTGATGCATGACTTGTTCATGATAATAACGAACCAACAGAGTAGTGATGTGATGTTGGCCAGGGACAATAAGGTTTCTGTGTATAGATGTGTGTACTAAGATTGAGCTGTCACTGTTTGCTGTTTTATAGTTAGGGAAAGTGCTCTACCCAGATAGCGCCCATGTCAATGGTCATGGAGAACCAATTTTTTCAGAGAGGAGGCCTATGCCCAGATAGGAACCGTAGGGCATTGTCGAATCAGCCCAATTGGAAGGTCCGTAGCTAACTCAGACTCAGTCTTCCCAGAGGTGGCAGTCAGTGTACAGTACCGGGGTATTGAACCCGAGGAAATAGAATGTCGACCAATGACCTCAAGGGGCTCACACATAATGGGAAATTTCCGAAGCTATACAGAAGGGGGACAATTCGGCTAACCTAAAGACAAACAAGCATCAGTACCTACCGTGTTTAAAGATGAGGGTATCTAAGGAAGAAGCAAACACTCAGAGAAACCTGAAATCTCACAACCATTCCTTGCTAGACTGGATTCTCTCCTCAAATCCCAGCAGAATCCAATCCTCTGGCATCATTCCTGACATTTTAAATTAAACCACCCCAATCAAGACCTAAAGTTCTCCTCACTAGAACATTTGGAAACTTTAACCCACAACAGTTTCTGGCTGATCTTATCAGCTGCCCTTGGTACAGAATCGACTTAATTCCCGACCCTGATTCTGCAGTCGACTAAATCCAATCCGAGTTCTTAAAACTCTGTGATACCCATGCGCCACTACGCAGTATAAGAGTATGCGGGCCTACCTTCCGTGGGTTATAACTGACCTTATAGCGCTTTACCATTTCAGGGATGCCTTGTGGAAAAGCTACAAAGTAACTGGCACTACTAAGGATCTTAATCACTACAGATGCCTGCGGAATATGTGCACAAGGCAAAGAAGACATGCAAAAGCACAATATTACTCTGACAAGCTTCATCAGAATACATCAAACCCAGCTAACTTCTGGAAGGTTATCAACAATATATTCTAGCCTTCTAGCCATCAACAACCAAGTAATATCACTGTAGAGGGAGAAAGGAGGTGGCCTGGGATTAAAGGGGTTGCACCCCATTTGGCCATCCCCTGACCTCACCAGGGAGACAAGGGGTTAACTGGGCTGAGGTCCAGGAATGTGATTTAACCCTTGTTATGCCATGAAAATGTGTATTCCCCTGTTCCCATGTTCCATTGTAATATCTGGTTTAATCAGTGTCTGCATCACACACACACTAGAATCCATCCGGGAGTACAAGGGTTAATAATTCTTTAATAATTATAGCCCATGTGTTTCAATGGCGAATCTTGCTGTTTTGGCCCTGTTTCCTGAGAAGACCAGCAGATGGCGTCCGAGAGGAGGAGCAGCGGTTTCCCATTGCAAGTCAATGGGCCCATTGACTTCAATGGAGAATCCTCGAAGGAGCTTTCCAGGAACGAGTTGGCTGCCGTCCAAACTGCTAAACCGCAAAGCGGATAAATTTTCAATAAGAGAGCTTTGATCACTTAACAGTCAAGTTCAACGACAAGTGGCGTGGGAATAAACAATTCTAGAGCACATAGAAATAAAATTATTTTTGCCCCTAGTTCCTAGACCTCCCCCCACTCGACCACAACCGGGTCCACGTATCCTGGACCCCCGATAAGGGTCGAACCGAGAAGAGCGGGTCGCGCCATAGGTTTCAATGGCGGCGGCAGAAACGGCTCAGGAAAACGGCTAAGTGTCAAAAGCTGAAATTTGGTAATCCATAGCTCCGGTTCCGGAGGGTCCAGAGTATCAGGGTTTGGGGTATCTGTAGTCACTGCTCCGGCATCGCTGCAGAACCATCCTTGACCCTCTTGGACCAACCCGACGGAGTATGGACCCCCTTGAAAGTTCGGCACTTTTCCCATAGACTCCAATGGCGGCCAATCTCCATTGACCGGCTATGGCGGAAAACCCCCATTGACTTCAACGGCGGCGCAGCCCCGTTGAAAGTCTATGGCGGCGGATTCCCATAGCCGCCAACGGCGGCGGTTTGCCATTGAAAGTCTATGGCGGCGGAGCCCGTTGTTTTCAATGGGGATTTAGTGAAAAACCGTGATTTAATTTACAGCTGAGTTTTTTGTATTAAAATAGGAAACGGTTTAAGGTGTATTTGTGTAACTCCGGTTCCCAAGGTCGTAGCAAGTCGCAAATTGGACCATAGGGTGTCCCAGTTCCGGCATTGAGAACTGGGAAGTTTGGACCTGCTGGACCCAACGGAACCGGATATTTTAATATGTTTGTGTTTTATCTCTCATACTGTGTCCCAAAGCAGGGATAAAACCCAGAGGAAATTCCTTTGCATACCAGGGTAGCATATGGCCAGAGAGGCGACCCAATGTCTAGTACTTAAGTATGGTTCAAAGGATTTTGTCACCCTCACTGTTTACCTGAGGGCGGAGACGGCTCAAACCAGAGCAGTCTTTAAGTGTCCCAGTTAACACCTTACAACAAAGAATATTCTGCCAGAATCCCAAATTGGTAGACTAGCTGGCATTCCTGATGCAGATGAGGGGCTACAGAAATGAGACCCCAGAGTTCTACTGCGCATGTACCAGCTAGCAGGGGGCATGTATCAAAATGTGTTCCCACGTTAATGAGTGGCTAGAGGTAATTGAAAACCAATCACCTGTACTTAATGTTAAGGATAGGGTTACAAACGGTTTATAAACTGTTGTCCACCCTTTATCCTTGGTCTTCTTCTTCTGATAACATCTGAATTGTTACCTGATTGCGAGAGAATTGCTATGCAGAATACTTCTCATCCCCATCCCCAAAGTAAGTGTACTTCTTGTCTGTTACTGTACTATATCGTGTGTTCACCTATCCAAAGGAATAAATACAATTTATTATATCTAAGCCTCGTTCAGTTCAAACCCAGTTATTTTGTGTAATCTTAATACCTGTGACAGGCTATCGTCACAATCACAAAGGAGAATATTACTCTGACAAATCCCACTGACATTGCAAATGCATTCAATGATTACTTTGTGGGTTGTGCTACTAACTTATAAGCGAAACGCAACCCAAACCACAAACATGAACCTCATTCTGAGAGTACCCCTATAGCCCCACCCTCTCCCAACACTGATCATAATTTTCAATTTGTCCCAGTTTCCGAAGAGATTATACAAGCGCTCCTCAAATTAAAACTAAGCAGCCAATGTGGACCTGACTTACTGCAATCTAAGTTCCGAAGACTTGGTGCCCCAGCCATTGCCAAACCGATTGCTTCCATAGTCAACTCTATTCTGTCTGCAGGCCATATCCCTAAGACCTGGAAAACTGCCAGAGATGTCCCAATCTTGAAAAGTGGGGGCAAAAACACTGTCTCAAACTACAGACCAATTTCTCTTCTCCCAATACTATCTAAAGTCATGGAAAAAATGTGTTCATTCCCAATTAAGCGATTACTATACCAAGACAAATTTCCCTAGCCAATTCCAATCTGGCTTTTGCCCCAAACACTCCCCGGTAACTACCCTGCTAAAAGTTTGCAATGAAATCCAGTGTGGAATGGAACTGGGACAACTCACTGGTGCAATATTCCTAGATTTTGCAAAGGCTTTTGATACAGTTGATCATGTTATCTTGCTTAACAAACTCCACTGCTCTGGAATAGGGAAGCATGCTTTAAACTGCTTTCATTCCTACCTATCGGGTAGATCCCAACATGTGTCCATCTCAGGCTCTAACTCCAACCCCTTGGATATCACCAGTGGTGTCCCGCAAGGCTCTGTTCTGGGGCCCCTACTCTTCTCAGTGTTCATCAATGATCTTCCTACAGCTTGTAAGGAAGCTTCAAAATGTATGCAGATGACACAATCAATATGCACACAGCCATAGCCTCTCCGACCTTGAACACATACTTCAATCTGACTTTTTGAGACTTGAAAATTGGATTTCCCAAAACAAATTGTTTTTAAACACTGACAAGACTGTAACAATGGTATTTGGGACTAAGGCTACATTTTTAAAGCTTCCAAAGATTGAGCTCCAGATCAGAACCAACGCTAATACCACTCTAACTCCTGTTACTAGTGTTAAATACTTGGGTATATGATTTGACTCCCATTTAACATTTGGGATGCTCATTGGTACCCTGACTTTCAAAAACTATGCAAACTAGGTGTACTTTACAGGAACAAATCCCCCCTAAGTCTGCTGGTCAGAAAGCGTATCACACAGAAGATGCTAATGCCAATTATCGACTATGGGGACATTGTATACGGCTTGGCACCCCAAACCCACCTTAACAAACTTGATACCCTCTACAATTCAATATGCCGTTTTGTTCACCAATGCAACTACAACACCCATTACTGCGAAATGCTCAAAGAACTAGATTGGTCATCACTTGAGTCTAGGCACAAAGTTCATCTCTCCTGTCTTGCCTTCAAATACTTTCAGGGCAAGCTACCCGTCTACATGAACAAGCTCCTCACCCCTTCCACATGCAGCACTTATCATCTGAGATCTGACTCCAAAAGACTGTTCATGGTCCCAAGGTTCAACAAAGTATCTGGCCGCTCCTCCTTCTCTTACCGTGCACCCCAAAACTGGAACAATCTACCGGAGACTCTCACAGCCTCTACCAGTCTAAGTTCTTTCAAAACTAAAGCTGTCTCACATTTTAATTTGGTCGGTAACTGTTACATACGCCTATAATATATATTATCTCTAACTGGGCATGCAATGTATTGTATATAATATATATCCTGTTAACTTATGTAACTAATGTATTGTAACCTTGTATTATTTATCATCTTAACTCTATGCCCAGGACATACTTGAAAACGAGAGGTAACACAACATTTATTACTTAATGGTAAAACATTTTATAAATAAATACAAATAAATAGAACAAACACTGTAAATATATCTGAACTGTGAAGAGAGTAAAGTGTGTTTAAGTGTGAAGAGCATTATCAACGGCTGTTAATAAAGCTCCTGTTTGTACTATAAAAGTTCCTCAAGCCCATTATTATTCCATCAGCACATTACACCCAGCCTGCACGGATCAAGCACCCTGACAAGGTATGAGAGACTGAGCAAAACCATGTATATAGTCAACTGATGTAAACCTCTTAAGAGCCGGGTGTCAGAATCCGTGATCGGTGCCATACGCGGCGCACTCAGTACCCACCTCAACCCGTGATCACCCCCCCACTCCTTTAATCACTCCTGATTTTCTTCTTGCTGGTCCGGGGACTAGCCGCAAGGCTAGGGGCGCGTGCGCATCCCGTGCGGACATAAGCACTGTCCCCTCCAGTCCCACATTCAGACTCCGCCCACGCAACAACATCATCAGTGTACAGCGCGCACACACGGCGTGCGGTTAGCGCGCGCACGAGCCGTGTCACCTCTCCGCTTCTGGGATACTCCCCACACCTGTCTCCTACATCCCGTCGGCTTATGTGCCATTTTTTCTTAGGCATATATGCATTGTTTGTCTGATATACATCTTTTGTGTTCATCCTATAGATTGTTATCCTCCCACCCTGGGTGGAAAATCTATAATTAACACATGATTATACATGTGTATACATATATATATATTTACACACATCACAGCAAATCTTCTTTGTAGCGCACATTACTTTTTCTTTTTAGATGTATAATATATATCATATAAAAATAATTCTTGTGAGCACATTCACATGTCTTAGACAGGTCTGCAACCCTGCTTTTCACCATTATCACCTAGTATACAGTGCTTCCACTGCAGCAAGGGATTCTGGGAAATGAAATGCAAATGAGCACACTATATATCACTTGTGAGCACAGTCACATCTCAGACAGGTCTGCAATCCTGCTTTCCACCATTATCCCCAGCATACAATGTTTCTGCTGAAGCCAGGGATTCTGGGAAATGACATGCAGGTGATTAGTGTCACTATGTAACTATGCCACCTTTTGTTTCTAATCCATTTCAACATCAACCCGCATAAATTTATGCCTGCTTTATTAGGCCTCGGCCAGGGTAAATGCACGCTCGCTCTCGAGCGACGTGATGTCACTCGCTTAGCAAGCTGGAGTGATTTCTGGCCATTTGAAAATGGGCTGTAGTGTGCGCGGGGGGCGTGTTGGGGTGCGTGGCTGTGACGTCACGGTGCTGGTCAACCTCACATGACCCGGCCAGCGCAACGACAAATACAAATTTGTCTCCTCAAGCAGCGCTCCTCTGAACTCTCACGTGTGCGCTCACTACAGCCGCTCTCATTACCTCACGCTGACTCAACATGTCGCGCACGAGCACACAAGCGAGCAAGCCTTCACCTTGGGCGAGGCCTAAGGCTGGGATTATGGTGCCGTCGTCTCTGCATGCACGCACTTGTGCGCGCACCCGGCAAGCACTCTGCTGTATTTTCTTATGGAAGCTACCCCGTGCCTGTGCACCTACGGGCGGAGAGGCACGTTGACAGGGCAGCATTTTGAAAATGCAACAAGTGTTGTATTTTCAGGCGGCTGCTGCGTGATGTCAGCGCACGTGAGCTGGTTCAGCCAATGAGGGTGAACGTCTGCCACGCCCCAGCAACGTGTCTACGATGTCCTGCAGCCAAGTTCACAAATCGCTTTGGCAGCAGGAGTACACGCGGTGGCGTGCTCATTCTCACGCGGCCGCGCAGGGACCATAATCCCGCCCTAAAACTGCTTTTCAGCACAGCCGGGTGTTAAAGAAGTGCATAAAACCAGTAAAAACCTATTCACAGACAGCTCCGTCTACCTTTTAGGTTTCATCAGTGTGAGGCTGGTTATAGTGACCTTGCAATGTGCAGCTGGGATATTACATACGTTATGCTGGGTAAGCAAGTGACAAAAACCCTCCTGCACCATACATACAGATAGACAGAATATGCACCATACATAACATGACCCAGTGTCACTCAAAGCATTGAGGCCTCTACCTCACGTTGCTACCCAGGATGTGTGTGACGTCACCGTCCGTGCACGCGCGCATTCACTGCCACCACGGCGCGTGCACGCTCGCGTTGTCCCGTCACTGCGCCGGCAGACCAGTTACTAGCCGTGCGCGTGCATGACGTCACAGCGGGGCGCGGCTCGCCCTCTCTCCTGCCGTCGCTGTCCGCGCGCGCCTGGAGGAGGTGTCGCGGCAGCGCGCGTCCCCTCCCTCACTTCCGGTTCTGTGATGGCTCAGGAGATGGCCCCTGAGTCTGGTGCGGGAGCGGCTGGAGGTGGGTGAATCCCGGATACCTGTCCGGAGCTCTTCTCTCTCCTTTTGTTATGGATTCCTTTGGGGGGGGGGGGGGATTTCACTTGTCTCGGGCTGAAAGGGGGAGTCCGGAAGGAGCGGCGCCCGGTGTCTGGGTGAGATCTGGGGGAAAGAGGATCTGGTGGGATCAATGGGGCGAGGATCTGGTGGGATCAATGGGGCGAGGATCTGGTGACCTTAGGACGGAGAAGAGTTGGGGGATCTGGTTCCTGGGGCAGATAATGGGTGGGTATCATGGGAAGGGCGGCTGGGAGTGTGGGAAATCTGGTGTCTGGCAATGGAGGTTGGTTAGATGAAGGGGAATCTGGTTACCGGGGCGGGCTATGGTCGGGATTGGTGTGTTCTAGGAAAGGGGGCATTGAGTAAAAGGGGCTGTCCGTTGCCTGGGGCAGAGAGTTGGTGGGATCTGAAGGCTGAGGGTCTTCCAAGGTATGATGTCTAGGGGAGCTGGGGATGGGATCTGGACGGGATGTGTTGTCTTGGAAACGTGATCTCATATTTGTAGCAGAAAAAAGATGGGGGGGGGGTCTGGTGCCTAGAGTAAAGGTTGTAGGGTATTTGGTTTCTGGGGTTGGTAATGGTTGCCATTCAGTATGTTGGGGTTGCGTGAAGGTCTTTAGGGGAACCTAAGAGGTTGGATCTTATGCAATGTGTAAGGCTGCCTGGAAGACCCGGTGAATCCCTCGGCCTCCCAGACACCAGATCTGGTGTGTGGTGAAAGGGGAGCCACACACTTTGGTATATTACACTTGATGAGTAGATCAGTAGCAGGTTTATAATCGTTACACCCCCCCCCCCCCCCTTCCTATGGATTAATTCAGTGTGACCATGTAATTGAGTTTAACTTTAACCAAAACAATTGGTGTTATCTTTTCAATAAGGGCAACTGGGTTTTATATATTTTTGCAGTCCTATTAATCTAGGGTTTTTTGTGCATATAAGATTTCTAGCAAAATCTGAACACTATAGTGATTATTTTAAAGAAACCTCACAATATCCCTTCCATCTGTTATAATTGACTGTAGGTTACTGGGTCTTCAATACAAATAGAAGTGTGTGTGTATATATATATAGCAAATGGAACTATTACTGTATGCTCATTTGCATGTCTTAGACAGGTCTGCAACCCCGCCTTTCACCATTATCACACAGCACTTCCACTGCAGCAAGGGATTCTGGGAAATGACATGCAAATGAGCACCACCTTTTATGTGTGTGTGTAATATATATATATATATGTATATTTATATATACATTTAGTTCTTAGAATAGGCGGTGTGACCCTCTCTGAGCAGTAAACTGTGATGTGTGAGTAACTTGTTGGGGTAAAGATGTCACATTTTACACAGACTTGTGATCAAAGCTGCTTTTTGTATACATTGTGTGATCCAGATATCCCACAAGGATTGATCAAACTTTTTTTTTTTTATCTCCACATTTCCCTATTGTTTTACTGCTGCTTTGTGACATTCTTCAGCTCAATACATGAGAGATAAGACAGATCTAAAGATACCATCATGTTGATTTTAAGTTCTCTCTGGTAAGGGATTTCCTTTCCTATTGTCTGATTTTATTTGTTGCTTTTTTGTTATTATTTTCTCTCTTGTAAAGCACTGCAAACATTGGTGGCACTTTATAGAAAGAGTCTGTATATAAATATGCAGCCATATGTTTTTGCATACTTGAGGGGTGTCAAACCCTATAAATACATTGTGAAATTCTCAGAAACCCCAGTCCTCTCTAATACTGAATCTGAGATAAAATGTTTTACCAGGAAGTAATACATTGAGTTACCTCTCGTTTTCAAGTATGTGCTGGGCATATAGTTAAAATGACAAATAATACATGGTTACAAGTACAGTTACATAAATGAACAGGGTATACAATACATTGCATGCACAGTTGCATGCACAGTTAGAGAAGATGTGTATTGTAGGCGTATGTAACAGTTACAGACCAGATTAAAATGTTAGCCTTCGTTTTGAAAGAACTTAAACTGCTGGTGGATGTGAGAGTCTCTGGTAGGTTGTTCCAGTTTTGGGGTGCACGGTAAGAGGAGGAGGAGCGGCCGGATACTTTGAACCTTGGGACCATGAACAGTCTTTTGGAGTCAGATCTCAGATTATACGTTCTGCATGTGGAAGGGGTGAGGAGCTTGTTCAGATAGATGGGTAGCTTGCCCAGAAAGTATTTGAAGGCAAGACAGATGCATTGTAAATTCTTCTGTATTTGGTACAATTTTTAAATGACATGACCGTTTTAAGGACCCCTGTTGAAAAACCCGAACACACTTGTAGCAAAAAAAAAAACTAATTTGAGACTAGTGCTTATTGTATCGAGGATACCGGGCTTCGGATTTGGAGGTATGGAAATCGTGTCCCGTTTGTGGATTATGGTCCTTATGAGAAACTTCTTTGCATGTGAAACAATCATTTTGTTTTTTAAATAAAGAGCTGCTGCTTTAAAATGTTACCTATGTTTGCATATAGTCAGTCTCCTTTCCCAGTGCACCATGTTCATTATCTATAACTTAGAGTTTAGAAAAGCCATGTTATGTCATGCTGGGTTGGTGCCACCTCTTCCCTGATGTTGTTCTTGCGTTAGCATCAGAAGCTAGATTATTTAATTCTTGTTCTAGGAATTTTATATACCATGTACAGCCAATAAAAATACCACGTGTAAGAGTCGATGCACCTTTAAACAAGAACCAATGCTCCTGTTACTGTGCACATCCCATCTGGAATAACCTACCAGGGACTCAAAAGTTGCCACGAGACTAAGTTCTTTCAAGAGACTTCAGTTTTCTCACATTTTACTCTTGTCTGTAACGGTTACATACACCCATAACATATATTCTCTTTAACTGTTCACAAAATGTCTTTAAATTGAATGTATAACCTCTGTTCATTTACTGTAACCATGGTTTGTCACCATAACTCTGTGCCAAGGACATATTTGAAAACGAGAGGTAACTCAAAATGCATTATTTCCTTGCAAAACATTTTTATAAATAAAAAAACAATTCCAGGTGATTTTAACTTTCCCTGCATAAATTGGTCACAATACTTAGGCGGGGATTATTGTCCCTGCGCGGCCGCGTGAGAACGAGCGCACTCCTGCAGCCCAAGCGATTTGTGAACTTGGCTGCAGGAGATCGGAGACGCGTGGCGGAGGCGTCACAAAGCTAGTTCGCCCTCGTTGGCTGAACCAGCTCACGTGCGCTGACGTCACGCGGCAGCAGCCTGAAAATACATTTGTTGTATTTTCAAAACACGCCAAGTCAATGTGCTTGTCCTCCTGTAGGCGCGCAGACATAGGGGTAGGTCCCATAAGATAATACAGCATAGTGCTTGCCGGGTGCACGCACGCTGTAACACCAGCACTATAATCTGGGCCTTAGTCATTCTTAGTCACTATGTGTCTGCCAAACAGAAGGGTCACGGGTTACTTCTCTGTCTCAGGAAGGAACTCCTTTGTGTTTGCGAAAGCTCACAGATATCAACAAGAACGTTCATGCGAGTCCCAGAAAAGGTGTTGCAGCCTGAAAAAATATGTAGTTCTCTTTCAACACGAAACAGAACTGGAAACCAACAGGGACATTTCACATGGGAACGGCTTGTGTCATAGAGAGGAAAACCCACGCAGTAAAAGCATTTTTAGTTATCAATGTAATCTACTTCTTAGAAACTTTCAATTAACGAAGTGTGTAGTTACTGTTTCCTGTGAAATAAAATGAATGTTTATTTTCTTTGGTTTCTATGAAATTCTTTCTTTTCAGATACTTCTGTTCTTTTCCTTACTGTTTAAGAATAATGGCATTGTAATAACATTTCAAAGAACAAAAGAAATCCGGGTTTGTCCGTTGACTTGTTGACACAGTGTTATCATGAAAAAGATTAGGTAAAGGTTAAAAAATGTCCCCAAAGCATTTGGTTACAATGAAAGCAGGAAAGTAAAAAAAAAAAAAGGCTATTGCTACTTATCTATATTTAACGGACGAAACATGTTGCTGGTCCTACTCCTGAGGCCTCGTCCAGGGTGGGGCTGAGCGGGCATGCGCGCTCATGCTGGCTGTGATGATACACATTGCGGCAGTGTGTGTGGCCAGCGTGAGCAAGCGCCTGCGCCCGCACGGCGCTCAGAGCAAGCACATTTGAATTTGCCACTTGCAAGCACGTCACGTGAGTGGTTCGACCAATGGGGGCGAACCAGCACCGTGACGTCGTGGCCACGCCCCCAGGCGAGCACGCGCCTAGCCGGCCACAAATCGCTCGGCCGAGCAGGGTGCAGCGCACCCGTTCCCTGCCTGGCCTCAGGCCAGGTCCCATGGGGCTGCTGCGGCTCTTGCTCCGGTGTGCGCTCCACACAGCACAGCCCTCTATGGGTCAGGCCCCTGTCGCCGTGTGTGTGTGTGTGTGGGCGCGTTGACGTGTCCGCCGGCAGGGAAGACAATAATTTTGTCTTCCTGTGCGGTGACGCGATCACGTGGTGTGCGGCAGCCAATGATGGGGTGGACAAATAGGGAGTGTGCTTTGTGCTGCGCTGCCGTCATGGCCGTCCCCCGTAGACCACACAACGTGGCTTTCACCTGTGCTGCAGGAAACACTGGGGCCGTAGCCTTAGAGGGACTTGCATTTAAAGTAGAAATGCCAGCTGGCATTTACCATTTTTTCCCATAGGATTGAAGCAGAGGATCTCCTGGGCTGAACCCCATTAATTTCAGCTCCAGGGACACCCTGCTTCTGGAGGTACTTGGGGGTGCCGGTAGCCGCTCCGCTAGCAGGGTTCATGTAAATAGTTACAAAGTTCCTGCGGGCCAATAGGAAACAGTGACGTCATCCGGTGCGGCTTCCTATTGGCTCGCGTGATGCGGGAGCTCTAAACTTTGCCGAGATATCGGCACCCTTTTTTGTGGTCTGTTTCTCTGGAAGCAGGGGTCCCCAGAGCTGAAATGAATGTGGTTAATCTCCGGAAACTCCCTGCTTCAAACCTATGTTAAAAAAATAATGAAAAAAAACCACAAGAATTGCTCCTTTTGAAAGATTGTTTGGGGCTCTTGTTCCTGTCCCGTCTCGTGCTGTCACAATTCCTCATTAATTCCACACAACAACATTGATTTTAGAGGTATTTTTCATTCTGACTAGTTGACAAACTGATGCGAAATTCCTGCCCGGTTGCCTTTTTAGGGCAACATAAATATTAATGCTGCCCCTGTAATTTAGTTTTTCTGGGTAATTATATAGAGCAGCACACCAGGGTGGCTGGGAGGAAGTGAGCAGGTAGAAAACCATGTGACTATACACAGCTTGTATATTTGGTTTGACACCTTATAGTGGACCAGCATAAGAGAAGTTACCAGGGCACTCTTATTGATCCAAAATGTTCTTTATCGAAAAACTATTATTCGTGCTGGAACAATTTCACTTGCCTGCATTGGGTGCCCTTTTGGGAAGCCACTCATCTGCCATGTGTTGGAAAGACTGCTGCGGGGACTTCTTCGGAAGCAGAGCGGCTGGTCATGCCCCCAAATTCCTTGTATAGCGCCAAGCACAGTATTATGAGGGGTGGCTTCGGAAAGCAGAGATGTGATTGATTACTGCTTTCAGGGAGGTTCTGCAGCCACGGTCCATCAGCTCAACACATCCCCATCCAATTTTCCATTCTTGGACGAGTGGAGTTTTTCATCCCTGGTTTTGGCTGCTCAAAATGTTCATTTGCATCACTAAATTATACTGTTGTTTTACCTTCTCTTAAGTTGATACAACACAGTTTGCCCTTGTGTTGTTTACCTGGAAGCACCCATAGTACTTTTAGTTCGATTGTGCAGGGCTATAATTTGTGTTGCCCTAGTGGACAATGAGTTCTTCATAGAATTATACTGTACAAAGCGTTGTAAACCTACATAGATTCTTTTGTCATGTGTACACATACATGCATATGAAGACCTGTGAGGTTGTGAACGGTCTGTACACACCTGTGAAGAACTTCCATGTTGGTCCATTAAACTGCTTGAGGGGAATGACCGTTGCTAGAATTGGTAACTGCCCTCTACTGGAGAAATGTAGATGTAAAAATCGTTTTTAACGTAGTTCTCAAAATGGCACATTTTTGTAAAACCTGCTTTCTCACTCAGACTTTATCACAGCTACTTATGTGTTCTCCGTTTTTTTTTTTTTTCCATGTGTTATTGTGCATTTCAGTGTTAGACTTTCTGTCCCGAGTTGGTAGAGCAGTTAAACCTACAAGGAAACCACTGAATCCTTTTCACAATGTATGTAACCAGATTGGAGAGGAAGCAAAAGCCGTTTGTGTTACAGCAAGTAGGATTGCGCCATTAAAATGTCCGTCCCAGGTCACATGACTTGTTTGAAGAAACATTTTTATGCTTTCTACAGTAGTTCTGTTTACATGGTGGTCCCTTCTGAGGGATATGTTGGTGAATATGTAGGTTTATTGTCACTTTACACAAAAGCTGCATTGATCCCCATAGAAGTCAAATGAATCAAGTTTAGATACTTATTGTATGATTTCTAATGAGATGGAAAGAAGAAAATGTAATGTTTTGTGGTCTTAAGATTTATTTGATGGTTTTCTTCCAAATAAATATTAGAGTTGAGGTCTCCACCGGAGAGGTCAACAATGCAATTCTTCGTAATGACAACTAAGGGTTTAAAGGTGCATAAATTGCCTTTTTTTTTTTTTTTAAGAACCGTTTGGCATATCAATAACATCATACACATTGTAACTGGCGTGGTTAATGTTCTGCTGTTGCCATATTCCTGCTGCTGTTACTACCCATATAATTAATGTATTTAGCCATTGTAATTGCAGCAAGGCAACATTCCCAGAGTGCTAGTAGGTGCTGGAGGACGTGGGGGAGGAGAGTTTCCGTTCTAAGCAATAGTGTATTTTCACATTTTGTTTAGTTGTGGAGTACATAGTGTTTTGCTGACCATATAAGGCTTTAAAGCAATATTACTTGTTCAGTTCCCCATCAAAATGTACAGGTTTCATTTGAAACAACATTGACCATTTCTATGCACTTCTAACAGTCGTAGGAAATCGTACTAGCAAACCTTTATTGGGACATCTCGAACACATACAGCTGTGGCTAGTCCCTCTGGTACAGTACGATGTTGGCCCCTCTGGAAGTGACACGGTTAAGAAACGTTTCCTGTAGAGAAGGACTGTTCTATGGGTTGAAGCCCCAGTCCCATTTACACAGTTTAAAAATGTCTAACGCTTTACATACCCTTATAACAGTCATTTTGAACGCTTGGCTTGGTTCGCTCACATCTAGGGGTGATTATAACCACGGCTCTGTGTCGTAGATGCAAAGGATGGAAGAGCATGACTCCAACTTTTGTTCCTCATTGGGGGGGGCACGGGAGGGGAGAGACCATGACAGTGTCACCATTGGTGGAGTTTTTGTGATACTAGTCCCCGACAAAAACAACGTGTGTTGAATCCATGGACCTGGGTATTGCACTTTTTGGAATAGCTCAGTCCTAGTAGCCGCATTGTTCCTGAAGAAATGTAGATTGATTTGTAGGTTGCGATACCCTAGGGCTGGGGGGCGCAAGATTCTCTACGTGGGGCGCAGCGGTTAGGCCCCGCGTGCTTTATTAAGCGGGGAGCGGCCAGCGCCTCTTCAACTTCACTTACCATGGCTCAGACTGCTTCTGGCAACGCAGTCACGTGACGCCACATGGCCACGGCAACGTGACCATGACGTCAGAACGCAGAGCCACGGTAAGGAGGGGGCACGAGATGGTGGGGGCGTGCAGGGGGAAAAAAGATTGCGCACTCCTGCCCTAGGGACGTTCTTAGATAAAATCACATTGTACTCCGAGCGCTCCAAAACATTAGATTTCTTCTTGAAGTTTACAAAACTCGCATGGAATCTGCATTTGAATTACAAATATTTTGTTTAATTTTCAAGTGTGAATATTTAAGTCCCTTATTCAATTCGCTGTGAAGTTGCTTCTCAGTCCTGGGGAAGATTTTAGTCCCATTCATTTGAATGGCGCTAATCTCTTATCCCGTGTAGGGATGGGGCTTCAGTGTATTGAAGAGGGGCCTAAAAGTACTAGACTGTGGCATGCCAAGTTGTCTTCCCTGTTCATTTGAATGGAGCTGAAATCTTCCTGTGTAAGACTGCGTCACTGCATTAATTAGAGGCCACGTCTGAGCACTATCATTGTAATGCAAGTCTAATATGTGTTCCTACGGGGGAAAGGGGCGTCTGCAGGGCTGACAAGGCACAAAATCAACATTTCATGCATAGTAACACTCCTAATACTTGGTTGCTTTGTTCTGCTTTCTCTTACAAGAGAGCTGTGGGAGACTGGCAATGTACACAGGCATTCAATAAACCAAGCGTTGGTTTTTTTATTCACTTTAACATCGAAAAATTCAATGAACTATTGGATATGACAAAGCGGCAAAATATATATGCAATCATTGAAATACGTTATATAATAGAACTTATTATACTTTCATAGGTTAGGCCACCGAGTTCAAACAGGGTACTCTTTAGAAACTTCAAATACTTTATTCCAAAGTATCTGTAGAAATAAGTAATCGCAGATTCCTGAAAATGAAATATTTTGGTCGTCAAGCGGCTTCTGGTTTTGATCACTTTGGCTATTGAGTTTTCTTATTTTTGAGGTGGAACTGCAGCTTTACTTGCTTTGAGTATTTTCTATTTTGGAGAAATAGTACTGTTTCCATGAACTAGATATTCCAGATGTACACGCAGAGTAGTTTTATGGGGTTTTTGTTTGTTTGTTCCAAGTGGTCAGCTAAGTTGCTCAGCCCATGTGAATTTATCTTAAAGCCTCAGTTACACCTCAAGTTGTGTGGAACTTTCCATTTAGTGAGCTGCCAGGATTCACGGAATAACTTCATCTGCTTTTTACTTGGGGTTTTTTTTTTAAAGAAACATAGGTTTAACAATTTCGGCATTTCTCTCAGACTTGTTAGGAGATGAGGTTGAAAAAAGACATGTCCATAGAGTGAAACTTGTTTAGACAACAGATACTTATCCTATATTTGTATTTACAGTATTACTTGAGTAAATGATCATGGTGGTGTTTAACCATTTGGTTTGCCAAACACTTTTTTTTTCTTCAGAGAAATAGTAGCTACATCTTTGCTTTTAGAACTGGCAGATTTGTTTAAGGAAGCCAATTACTGTGTTGCATTCTTCACAAAATGTTTTCCTTTTTGGTTGACTGGGATTGTACATTTTTAATTAATTTCTGATTTAATTTGGTTGCTTGAGGCAGAGAGAGATGTGACCAGCCTAGTGACTTACAGATTGTTGACGCTGATAATGGAACTGGGTCTTCCTGCATTACAGGCTCCTGGCAACACTACATGGCTTTCACTTTTCAGCAGTATGTGTTGCTAAGTGGGAGTGGGTATTTAATGAGTATGATGTCTTGTTTGCAGAAATGCATGAGGTTCTCAAATGACTGGCATGCCCTTTACAGACTAAAATCTGGAGTTTTCCTCTCTGTTTTCTTTAGCTGTGCATGCAATGTCTTGTATATAATGTATACCCTGTTCACTTATGTAACTGTATTTGTAACCATGTATTATTTGCCATCTTAACTCTATGCCCAGGACATACTTGAAAACGAGAGGTAACTCTCAATGTATTACTTCCTGGTCAAACATTTTATAAATAAATACACAGTGACAGTGTTGATGAGCTATTAGTAATGTAAGGATTTTCAGTCAATTAAAACTTTCTTGCAAGGTACAATCCCATGTTACAGGAAACCAAAAGCATTCTTGATGAAACAGAACCCTGCCATTTTGACTGTGCTTCATGATACAACAATGGTGTTACCTTTTGAAATGGAGGCCTAATGCCAAATATCACGCCAGCAAACACAAGACAATGGTCAGTACGTGCTACTTTTGCCCTGTTGACTCACAGAGGAATGACTGTAGCCATTCCAAAGCTGCCATGGTCACAGCGAGGGATCCTTCTTAGCACCTTTTGTGGCCGTGTGTCCTGAGAGTCCGTGCACCACTAAACATAAATGATATGTTGTATAGAGAGAATACTCATTGTATGCTATTTCCAGAGCTGGGACATTGTCCATGTAAAACGAGGCAAACTCATTTTTTCCATACTTTCCCCAGAACATACCTTCGTGTGGTTTGCTTTCCCTCGCTCGCTCCCTTCCCCACTCCCCTGGTTCCCATTCCTTTTCCCTATTCTCTCTCTTTCTCTACTCTTATTAGTATCTTTTATTTGGTGCTAGCATATTCTGCAGCATAGGACAATACATATACAACTTAAAACATATTGAAAGAAAAGGTTTTGAAATCTGTGCTCCATCAAGCTTACTACATTCCCTCTCACTTCCTCTGTGCCACAGTGTCTCTTCCCTTGCCCCAAAGGCCCCATTGTCCATTTCACGCTCTCTCTCCAAGCAGGGCCATCTCCCCATGTACACGAACCACTTTCTGCACATAATCCCCCTGTTACCACATGCTTTACAACGTTGGTGTAAAAACAATTTAAAGAGCGATATTTCGGATTTTAAACAGCCTATTCTTGGGAGCTGCCATTTTTACGACAAAACAGAACCATGGGTCATTTCGACTCTTGTAGAAAAATGGTAAATTCGGCAAAAGAAACGAGGTGAGTTTGAAAGCATATTAACCCTCATGGGGCTGAAGGTTTTTTTTTAGTGGTGTATAACACCCTGAGAATGGGATTTAGGGACCGCTTGATCATGTCATATGCTGTTTAATAGTTAAGCCTTCACTGTCAATGGGAGCCACGCTCTGTGAAATGCTTTACAGTGTACAGTATTGTGTTTTACTGACGGCAGTGGGGTTAACATCCGCTGCTTGGTTTTTGTCCCATCTCTGACTCATAGCTGGATGAAAATACTCCTGTCAGACTCAAGTCAGCTGCTCTCTGCAGGGAAGGCTGCTTCCTTTACTGCTTTTAAAGACGCAGTTCTGTCTACACAAGAGGGTGTGGTGGTCCTTATCAAAAATTGTCCCTTTTTTTCATCTCTTTTGAAAAGTTTGTAATTTCCTTGAAGATGATACGTCTGGACTCGTTGGACTTTTCACTGCGTTGAAACCGTGCAGAGCTTCTCCGTGTTCAGTCACCCAGAGTTACCAACACTGGATTTTCAAGCTTTCTCAATTAACTAGCCAGTTAACCTAGCCATAATTATACAAATACTCTTGTTTAGCTATGTATTTAGCCCAGAAAATCTGTTGTGGCTTTCGTCGACTGAACATGGCTTTGACGTGGGGAGAAATGCCTTAGCCAGGCCATGAAATATCCAGTTCGCAGTTGATACTAAATCTTGGATTGCGATGTCCTTGCCCCCGCTGAAAGAGTTTGTAGCGTTAGCGATGGGGAAGTTTGACAGGGTCACGCCAGTGCTGTCACTCCTCGCCTGCAGGGGTAAGTTATGTCCCAGAATGATTTGCTTTATACGTTACACAGCATTGTAGGCGTGACATTCACTCTCCAGCTGGACAGCTGCTAGTGGAAAGGCAGATAGCCCTAGCTCTTCTGCTGCAAATCTCAGGTCAAGATTGCCGTGAACAAACATGGGCAGAGTTGATACCAGTAAGTGGAGGTAAACCAGGGGAAATTGAAATGAAAGGAGATTGTGTAAGTATTTGTGGGGACAGACATTTAAAGCATTTGAGAAAGCGGGGAATGAAATGTTTGTGGAAGGTAGATGGGCCTTTTAAAAATTTATTAGGGTTCACCTTTACTGAACCCCATCCGTGCAGTGCATTGCAGGCCTCCCCAGGCACCACAGGGGTTAAGTATTCTATACAGCTCTTTCTTTTTTTGGGGATGTGTACTCATGTCGCAGTAATTTTGTATTCTGATGTTTTTTGTCTTGTAAAGTCACAGAATAATGCAATACCCGATAAAGGACCCAGAGAGGTTCGAAAGCGTGTAACATATCAACTAGTTGTTACTTTACTCCTCCTTTACTACAGTATAATGCATAATCATTTTAAAAAAATGTTGGTATTTAGTTGCAAATTGTTGGTGCTTATAGAGTGTGGCAACCATTTTCTATTTAGTTTTTGGCTAGTGCTATTGGACCTGAAATTTTGTATGATGACTTATTGCTTCTAAACTTGGTTCTAAAGAGTAGCTCAAAGCACTGGCCATTGTATGTTTTCTTTCATATACAAGACACTATTCTGGTTCTTTAATAAAAAAATTAAAAAAAGATATAAAATACAGAATTGTCTTTTGACGTTCTAGACCCTCCAATTCTTTTATCTTTTTTTATTTTCAAAATTGCATTTATTTTTCCTTTATCAACTCTGCTAAACAGGGAAAATAAGGAATACAAACGAGTAGTCTGAACATTGTTTTGCACTTGTGACTGAGTAAATAAGTAGTACAGCTCAACCCCGTTATAACGCGATCCGTTACAACGCGAATCCGCTTATAACGCGATGCGAGCGGGGCTCCCAATTTTCGTATTTATGAATACTTTACAACACGATTATTGGTATCTTAAATACTTTATTGTACATTGCATACAATTGTACATTATTTCTAATGCAATCCGCTTATAACGCGAGGTGATTGTTTGGACCCCAATCATAGCGTTATAAGGGGGTTGAGCTGTACTTCAGTATTAGGTGATACTTTTTTTTTAAATTTGGACAAATAATTGATATTATAAGACAAGTTTTGTAGGGTTGTCTCCCTCTCAGGCCAAGCTTGCTTGACTTGAGGAAGAGAGCAGAACTCTCGAAAAGCTTGTCTTATAATATCAATTTAGTCCCAAAAAACACCTAATACTGAAGTACTCATTTACTCTGCACTATCGCAACTGGACCAACACACCTAATTCTACTTATTTCACTGGTGACTGATCATTTAAGATCTCCAGTGGCACTGGAGCCCATTGCTCTGAAGGGCCTATACATGTCCCAAATAGCATTGGGGTTTTACTTTAACTATATTTGTGAACCATGTTAAAACTGATTGAGGCCTTTCAAAATCAGATCATTATAATTTATCATCTTTGACCGGTTTCCTGACTGTTCTAAAGATTGTAATCTGAGATGTACGGTTGGTTTTATTGCACTTATCGGTGCCTTGTAAATGTCCATAAATCTGATAACCTTATCAATGAGATGAAGAACTTGACTGACAATCACCTCTGTCCCCCTCCATTAAGGGTCCCCGTTGTAAATGAAGACACATTTATTTAAAGGGACCGTCGCAGGCTTAAAAATAAAAAAATATTTTTTACAACAACTTTTCTGTGTAACTGGCCACCTAAGAAAATGGAAATCGCCCTTAAAGTAACAATTTACTTATTTGAATCCTGTTAAAAATTAATGTTTTGGCTTTTGTCCGGGTCCACGGAGTTCAGCATATCCGTTATTTGTTCATCATGATGACCTCATAATTACTTGGAAAAAATAGATAAAACAATAACCACCATTCCCCTCTAGTTTTGCAGACTGACCATTTTATCGGGAATACAGTAGGTAAAGATTGGGAAAAGCCTCCAGTGCTTTTGTTGAGTACAGAAAAGTTGCGTTAAAAATGTATTTTAAAATACTTGTACCTGTCTGATTTTTGTTCTTTTTAAAGGAGTGAGTCAGCCTGATTTAACCCATTAATTATACCGCTGTCCTTCGTTCACTTTCCTTCCGGGAGGGGACTGGCCATTTTACAAGTGGGTATGAAAAAAATGATTTGTTCACCTCAATTATAAGTTATTGTTGACAGTTACCCTCATTACCCCTTAAGTGGCCATAATCGTGAAAATAGTGTAAGCTTTACACGAATCGGTCAGTCTTTTCAAGAATTTTGTTTTTGTTTCATTTGAAATAGTTTTGATGGGCACATGGATAAATGTGACTTACCCAGTGTGGCAAGGAGCGGGCACTGGGTGGTGACCTAAGTTCACCCACTTCAAAGACCGTGACCGGCTAAATGCCTCCAGCACAAGCCACAGTAACGGTGAACAAATGTATTAACCTCTCTTCATGTTGAAGGATGTTACCGCATCATGTTACCCTTTTTTCACCATACCTAATAAGAGCCAATACGTCTGCTTACATAGCGGGTTTGTGTCCCAAAAGAAAGCTGTTTTTTTTTCTTTCTTTCCTCCAACAGAAATTTCTGAAAAATGTTGTATTCCTAAGAAGATAAAAATAACCCCATTTGTTTCCATGGAATCCGGTCTGAAAAGCTGCAGAAAAAGCTTTTGTGTGTGTGTGCTGCGTTTGCAGGAACAGGGAGTTCATTAACAAAGCTCCTTTTTAGCAGAGCGCTCCACGTAGTGGAAGATTAGTCAGGCTCTGGCTAAACAACCAGCACAAGGAATAGAGGAGTCGGTGATACAAGCAGCAGGAGCTGGAGTTGGGGCTTGCCAAATGTTCCACCCGTCGAGCCGTGATCGTTGCCAGGCTGCTGGCTTTACCTGGTTGCCTTTAATATTGCAGTCCTAGTAAGGCCGCGCTTATAGTGTCGGCAATGCGGCCGATGACTCTCGCCAGTGCGAAAGTTATATTTTAAGTTTAGGCGATGCCGCTGGCTACAAGGCCAGTGACGTCAGAAAAGGGGGAGGGCAGAGGCACGGAGAAGCTCCTGATTGGCCGCAAGGGGAGACCGTCGCCCAAAAAATCTAATAACCGTGACTACCAGGTTTTTGGTTGCACGGTCGCTCCGTCACTTTGTCGCTGTCGCCGGCATTATAAGCGCAGCCTAAGTGTCAAAGTGAACGAACAGCTAGTGCTGAACAAATTCTGTTTAATGGGTTAAAGCTTGGTCATTGCGGCCTTTAAAAAAAAAAAAAACCGGTGTATAAGCAAAATCCCAATTTAAACCTTTTCTGTGATAACCAAATATTTTAGAGGGCTTTAATGATATTTAATTAAGCTTTTGTGATCAAACAGAGGAAGATTGTATTTGCCTCCTGACATTTTTTAATATGTAGTTTAAGCAGTTATGATTTTTAATTAAATATGATGCTTCATTTAGTTAAAGCTAAATGTCTAATTTGGTCTTAACAAAAATATATATGTTTTTACTTGTGTAAACTGCGGTATTTCAGCTCTAGAGACTTAATCGGTTAAGTTACCCGTACTACTGCCTGATTTTTGAAGAGGGTTTAAACGGCCATCCAATTAAAAACCACAACCATTGAGGTTGCGGCTTCCTTTTGCCCTGAGACTTGGCAGACATTTTGTTTTCTTGGAGGTACGAGCGTTCAACCCAGTAATTTCACTGGTGAGTGTTTTGGCAAATGGGGGGGGGGGGAAGGGGATGGAGGAGTTGAAAATAGCGCAGTTATCTCAAATGTAGGCCCAGGAGCCTAACCCCAAAGAGCAAAACAATGAATATCAAAGCGTATTAGGAACATCCATCTTTAACTAATGGCTTTTTTTTTTTTTTTTTTACCGAGAGAAATACTTTTAGAATACTATTTTAGATATGTGCCCATAACCCAAGGTTATGATTGAATCACAAGCCAGCTCAAGGCATAACACTTCTAATTCAGGGACTTGTGCAATGGGAAACTAACAATACAAAACCAACAAATACCACAGAATATGGTCCAGATTAGTGTTGTGATTTAATCTGTAACTTTAAGGGGTGCAAGTTATGGGGCATAGATCTGCATTGCCATAATTTGTGTTCTAACTTGTTGATGTATTCTTATCCACAATAAACAGAGGGCATGTTGATGCTCAAAATGGTTGACTTTTGTTCCCCAGATGTGAAAATGTTTTTAACCATGGATTTCTAGAAACCCAGAGACATTTAGAAGTTCTGTCTTAGCTTATTTTGTATGGCGGTGACATTTATAGTGTGCGGTTAGCCATTATTATATTTAGAAATCCAGAGCTCTTGTGCACATTCCATAATTTAAATTTAGCCGGTGTACACTCCCTGTTCCCTCTCTCCATCTGGCCTCTCAATCCACTTTCACTTCTTATCACACCACCTTTTGTACGAGTGACCACAAGGGAGTCTTTTGGGGATGCTGAAAGTGTTTTTTTGCTTTTTGGGGGGGGAGGGGGGTAACTTTTATTAACTATGGGTGTCCCAGAGTTGCATTCACAGCACCAGAGGCCACCCGATTGCTAATATTTTTCGCTTTTTCTTTTTGCCAGTACTTTCAATAAAGATGGCTGATGGGTCACCCAGTTAGAAGCTAACATGGGACCTCACAATGATGTCACAGCATTCTATTGACCACCAGAGTGAGGCGGACCCCGGTAGACATATTGTTTCTCTTGAGCAATTTATATAAGGAATTTTCTGAATTAAATATCTCCAGCACAGCTCTGGGGGGCCCTTTATCCCTGGTTATTTACTTGCCCGGACCCCCTTTCTTTACAAAAAAGTGATGCTGAGAGTATTACTTTTTCACTGGATATGTATACAGTCTAGCAATCGCTTCCTAGCACCGTGCTTGTTAGGTGGACAGGCTGCCCCATGGTGTTTGTGAATACTGGCACGCATGCCACCGAAGTCTGGGGTTTGACATGTATGTTTGTGGGTATGTTTCTGCGTGTAAGCCCGAGTTCTCAAATGTATTTTATTTATACCAACATTTATATAGTGCTCTTATCCAGGGTGCTGTACATTAGTTGGTAAAACAATGGTGAGGTTACATATGGAACATTTTATGTGATAGACGTAGAGTAATTGTTATGAAGTGTAGATGTGGGTTGCAGTGAAAAAAAAAGTTTCTTCATAAGGTGTTTGGAGCTCTATGAGAAGCTTTCAGTCTGTAATCTTTGGTGTTATTCTGGGCTAACATTATGTCCCACTCCCCCTCAGTAAAGTGGTTTAACTTTTGTCTTCACCTGTTTACATTTACTGCATTGGCATACATACATGATTTTTCCAGAAGCGTTTTAAAGACCTGCCAAGAACAAGTTTATTTTATTTTTAATACAGAAAACTATTCTGAGGGCTTTTTTTTTTTTTTTTTTTTTAAACACCTTCTCTGAACCCTGTGGTCAGAAGTGGCTGCAATGTATTGATTTTTTCCCCCCCTTTATTTTTAGAACAACTTTTTTTTTTTTACCTCCATCCATCTTGGTGCTAGTTTTATCTACTATGATGTCTGCATTCTGTTTTGTAGTGATATCTTTCTAAAGAACGCAATGGGTTACATAGTAGATGAGGTTGAAAAAATACATATGTCCATCAAATTCAACCTATACTAAATTTAGACCACATATACTTATCCTATATTTGTATTTAACCCCCTCCCTCCATCCCCCAATGTAACATCATCCAATGCTGTCTCATAAGGGGAAAATTAAATTCCTTCCTGAAGCCAAATTATGGCAATCCGTTTTCTCCCTGGATCAACATCCTTCCCAGGTTTACATATTTGGTACTGTATAACTTTTCCTTTCTAAACAGATGTCCAGCTTTTTTTTTTAGCATATCTATTGTATCTGCCATCAGTCTCCATGGGTAATGAATTCTATATTTTAACTGCCTTTACTGTAAAGACCCCTTCCCTTTGTTCCAACCTTAAAGCTCCTTGTATTGTCCCCGAATATATTTGTATATAGATATCATATCCCCTCTTACACGCCTCTTTTCTAATGTAAACAAATCTAAATGTGGAACATGCGGTTTGTCTGTGTATCCATCAACTTCATGTACAGTACTGCATATATGTTATTAAAATATATGTAATGTTTAAATGTATATATTTTCAAGACGTGCCTAAGGTGTCTGCCCTCAGCATTGGTGGATGTAAAGAATGTATGTGACCTATATTTAGTATGCAGGTTGGTTAAAGGTGCAGTCCCACTAAGCATGGTTATATTGGAATTGCAATACATGAAAATATGTAATACGGTTTAGGACACTTCAATGGCTAAAATGTTTAAGCCTTAGGCCTCGGTCCCGCTGCGCTCGTTGGCGCGGGCGGCGGGTCGCGAGTTCCCCACCAGCAGGGGAATCCTCGCGAGCCGGTCCCGGTCCCCACTGGCTGCACAGCTGATTACACGCTGTAGCGCGTCAGCCGCTGGAGACACCAGAGAATGGTGTTTCCTAGCGTTGACGCGTGACGTGTGTGGCTGTGAGCCAATGGGGAGGGGAGGCTTCGGGAGGAGGAGAGGCTTCGGGAGGAGGAGAGGCTTCGGGGAGCGGGGAGGAGTGTGGAGGGACAGCAGGTGAGTGCCTTTCTCTGTGTGTGTGTCTGAGTGCGTGCATGCCTATCTGTGTGTGTATGTGTGTGCCCGAGTGCGTGAGTGCCTGCCTCTGTCTGTGTGTGTGTGTGTATGAGTGCCTGCCTGTGTGTGCGCGCGTGTGTGTGTATGAGTGCGTGAGTGCCTGTGTGTGTGCGCGCGTGTGTGTGTGTGTGTGTGTGTGTGTGTGTGTGTGTGTGCGCGCGTGTGTGTGTATGAGTGCGTGAGTGCCTGTGTGTGTGCGCGTGTGCGCGTGTGTGTGTGCGCGTGTGTGTGTGCGCGTGCGTGTGCGTGCGTGTGCGTGTGTGCGTGTGTGCGCGTGCGCGTGTGCGTGTGTGTGTGTGCGTGTGTGTGTGCGTGTGTGTGTGTGTGTGTGTGTATATGTGTATGAATGAGTGCCTGCGTGTGTGTGTTTAAACTTACTTTCCAGCTCCAGCCCGAGTCCGTGGAGGGAGGGGGGGGGAGAGTAGCGGGTCCCTCCGCTCAAGCCACGCCCCCCCTCCCTGTCAAACCGCCCACCTCCCGATCAAACCTCCCACCTCCCGCCCACCTCCCGCTCCGGCTCCCGCTCCCTACAGACCGCAGATCGCGGTCTGTGTATCTCAGCGCACCGCCTGTCAGCAGCGCAGGTGCGCTGACTCTGGGAGCGGGGCCTTAGCCTTAGTGGCCAGAAGGGCCGGCAATACATTGCAGCACCATGCATTACTGGCCCCTCCAGCGGAGAGTGGTAATAACTTTGCACGTTAGGCCCTGCAAATTGCAGAATAACACAAATATCATAGGGTATATATATGCATATGGGTTTTTTTAGGAGCTAGCTAGCTGTATACTTAATTGTGAAAATAGGACTACGGAGATGCCAAAAATTGTAGTCATCAGGGCTCAAGTATAACACCATTTTAGGAAATCACAGCTATGTGCTCTATGTAGTTCCCCACACAATGTTTTATAGAAGCATTTCTCTGGAAGTGGAAATGAGGGGAGGGCGTGACCGTGACGGATTGTGTGTGTGTGTGTGTGTGTGTACACGTGTGTGTACACGTGTGTGTACACGTGTGTGTGCATGCATGCGCGCACGCCGTTGCAAAGCGTCGTAAGAGCGTTGGATAAGCTGTTTTGGCGTTGTATAAATGAACATAGGTATGCATTGCATAGCGTTGAATAAGCCATTCGTTGTAAAACGAGGACTGCCTGTACTTTATTTATCATGCTGACTAACTGGAAGTATTAAACATTTCCAGGCATTGGGCAGCAGTCCCTGTCCTTTTCTGTACTCTGTACAGTGAATAAGTCTGATTACAAAGCACTTCTTTCTAAACATGTATAACATGTCGTCCTTGTATAGTCTTCTCAACCGTTTCAGCTTTTAGAGGGGCAATCTCTCATAGGACCAAATGAACTCCACTAAACATTTTAGGGGTCTAATTTAATAACTTTTTTGTTATTTAAAAAAAAAAAAATTCTAGCCAAAGCTGATGCCTATAAGTATTTTTACTTTGTGTGTTAAAGTTACACTTTCAGGGTTTGACTGTGGTTTTGTGGGATCAGCAAGAGCTTGTACAGAGTTCCCCCTCCCCTCTTCCTCTTATCTTTGTTGGGTCTGATAAGGACAGGGTGGGATAAGGGTAAACACTTGATAGACAAACACTTCCCCCATTCAGAGACCCCTAAGAAACTCAACTGACCGACTGTGATTGCACCTTAAGGCGGCGTCCATGCTGCCGAAGACTGCGCGGGGGCGTGCGCGTGCGGCAGTGCGATCACTTTGCCTTAAGGCATTGATCGCGCTCATAGACTGCGCGTGTGACAGCAGGTGGGGGCGTACGGTGCACGAGGAATCCGTTCAAACTGATTCCTCGGCGCGGCGGGCAGGTCACGTGAGCGGTTTGCTCAAGAGGTGCCAACCAGCTCCGTGATGTCACAGGCACGCCCCTAGACGCCCCCACGGCGCATCTACCTTGTCCACCAAACGCTTCCACTTCATGCTGGTGATGTCACATCTCCGCGCGGTCTAAGGCTGTATGGACGCAGCTTTAGGCATTTTTCTCTACAGAAAAGTCCTTGTTATTAATGTCGCCGTGGGAACTTCACTAATCACCACATTATCTTTAAAGGGTAAATCACTCTCAGGTCCAGATTAACAAAATAATGCTACTCCACCAGTATGAATGGGAGTAAAGGCGTGCTGAAGTTTAGCACTTCCTATTGTGGATGTGGGCAAAGAAAAGAACTGAACATCACATCAATATAATTGATACATCACACACAAAGCTTGGCCCCCTGCAGACGCACTTACCAGAACTCCCTCCTACTGTCTCTGTACGTTCTTCCTACCTAACAATTAGATTGTAAGCTCCTCGGAGCAGGGACTCCTCTTCCGAAATGTTACTTTTATGTCTGAAGCACTTATTCCCATGACCTGTTATTTGTATATGTTATTTACGATTGTCACATGTATTACTACTGTGAAGCGCTATGTACACTATTGGCGCTATATAAAGAAAGACATACATACAATTGACTTGCTTAGCAGTAGCTTTTTTTATTTTTTTGTCCCTGACCTGATCTGTCCCTTTCTGTCTATTCCAGCAGTTCAGACTGCTTTTAGGGTGTTGAAGAGTTTTATAAACTATTATCTTGCCGGAGTTCACACCATGGCCTAATGAGTCTGGTCGGTTGTTCTCGGTGGAATTAGCTTGATTGTTTATTACTGTGTTATAAGGAAGACTCTTAGGCCTGGGACCCGGTGCGCCCGGCAGCGCGGGCGGCCACACGCGAGTTCCCCACCAGCAGGGGAATCCTCCCGAGCCGGTCCCGGTCCCCCCTGGCTGCACAGCTCACTACACGGTGTGACGCGTCAGCCGCTACGGGATACAAGAGAATGGTGATCCCTAGCGTTGACGCGTCACGTGGTGTGGCTGTGAGCCAATGAGGAGGGGAGGCTTCGGGAGGAGGAGAGGCTTAGGGGAGCGGGGAGGAGTGTGGGGGGAAAGCAGCGTGAGTGCCTGTCTGTCTGTGTGTGTGTATGTGTGTGAGTGCCTGCCTGTGTGTGTGTGTGTGTCTGTGTCTGCCTGCGTGTGTGCGTGTGTGCGTGTGTGTGTGTGTGCCTGAGTGTGTGTGCGTGTCTGCGTGTGTGTATGAGTGCCAGCCCGAGCCCGTGGAGGGAGGGGGAGAGTAGCAGGTCCCTCCGCTCAAGCCACGCCCCCCCTCCCGCCCACCTCCCGCTCCCTACAGACCGCATATCGCGGTCTGTGTCTGTCAGCGCCCCGCCTGTCTGTAGTGCGGGCGCGCTGACTCTGGGAGCGGGGCCTTAGCCTTACAACGCAGCTGGTATTTCTCCTGCAGACCAGACATAAGTGAGTCGCTTCATAGCTAGCTGCAGCATCAGACGAAAGGCATGCAGGGGTGAGAGGAGATCAGGAAAAAGCAGGCCTATTGTTTTCACACTTTACAGTGGAATGTGGTAACTCTGAAACTCAGTAGAAGAATGAAATGCAAAAAAATGTTCCATTACTACTTTGGCCTAGCGAGGCTGGCTCCTCCAGTATAGTAGTTACAGATATGGCCCTCCTAACATCCTAATGCGTATGGCCGTGACTGTTTTTGCCCCTTTTAATAATAGAAAAACATTGTTTAATCGGTCTGCTTGAGCAATTTCAAATGTTTCAGTGTTAGATATTTGTTTCTTTAGCTTCTCCCTGTTGTGTGGTACGGCTGTGTATTAAGGATGTGCTCCCTGCCCCTTCCCCATTCCCTACTGTTTGGTCTCCTCTCAGGTAATGGTGAGTGCGTATTAGAACGATGTGATCATGATGATGAATTCTTGTGGAAGAATAATGTTGCTAATGCTGGTAGCTAGTTACATTGGTAGGTTGTCTGCAGCAACATACCCACTAGGACTATACAATTTGCGGTACTCCTTAATCCTTATCACCCAGACGACGGAATCATTTAAATTTACACATGACTTTTAATCTCACTTAAAATCAGGGTTAAATAAACTTTCATACTTGTTTTGGGATGTACAGTCTCCTTGCATCAATTATCTCTGAATCCCATTGTATTTCACATACTTATGTCTCTTGACCCAGTTATATGGATCATTCTTCTGTTTTACCTGTTATTTTCTCCTACCTTTCCTTTCTATAGAAGCTGGCCATGTGTGTGGGGGCTGTGTGTGTGGGGGCTGTGTGGCTGTGTGTGGCTGTGTGTGGCTGTGTGTGGCTGTGTGTGGCTGTGTGTGGCTGTGTGTGTGTGTGTGTCTGAGAAGTAGTTAAATATATTTATTTATTTTATTTTTTATTTATAAAATGTTTTACCAGGAAGTAATACATTAAGAGGTACCTCTCGTTTTCAAGTATGTCCTGGGTGTATTGTTAAGATGACAAAGAATACATGGTTACATAAGTGAACAGGGTATACATTATATACACGACATTGTATGCACAGTTAGAGAGAAAATATATTATATGCGTATGTTACAGACCAGATTAAAGTGTGAGACCACTTTAGTTTTGAAAGAACTTAAATATAACCATTCAGTGTCTCTCAAATGTTGTATTCAGATTTAAAACTCTATCCGGAAATAGAATTATTCAGCAGTGTTATTCAGAAACCTACAATCCAAAAATACTGTACATCTGCAGAAAACTTGTTTTTGTGCAGCTGTTTCTGTAAAGAACTTTTGTGAAATTACGTCAACATGTTTAAAAGCTTTGATTTTTTGGGGGGGGGGGTCTAACCATAGCTCATCCCCTAACTCCATGCGTGCAAACTCCCCTTGTATGTTTAGTGTCAGTACCATGTCATATGCAACCGTGTGATTAGAGAGTGTCTACCAATAGACAACTTTGTTGAACAAAAACAAATATGCTAAAGCCACTTAAATTTTAAAGCCACACCAAATAAGAGTTACAATGAAATTACTCATCAGTGTGGCAGCTCCTTTAGATTCCAAATACAAGGTCAGAATTAAGTAAAAGTAAAGGAGCGTTGCATATTGTGTGTGTGTGTGTGTGTGTGTGTGTGTGTTATTGTGTGTGTGTTATTGTGTGTGTGTGTGTGTGTGTGTGTGTTATTGTGTGTGTGTGTGTGTGTGTGTTATTGTGTGTGTGTGTGTGTGTGTGTTATTGTGTGTGTGTGTGTGTGTTATTGTGTGTGTGTGTGTTATTGTGTGTGTGTGTGTTATTGTGTGTGTGTGTTATTGTGTGTGTGTGTGTTATTGTGTGTGTGTGTGTGTGTGTGTGTGTGTTATTGTGTGTGTGTGTTATTGTGTGTGTGTGTGTGTGTGTTATTGTGTGTGTGTGTGTGTGTGTGTGTGTGTGTTATTGTGTGTGTGTGAGTTATTGTGTGTGTGTGTGTACACACTAGTGGTACAATGATAAATGTGATTCTATTTACAGTCGTTTTAGCTGCGCTAGTGCATCACTTGGTGGCTCATAAATCTGTGGCTGTACTTATTTCCAGCAATGACACTTGGAAGAATGTTAAAACCCCAAGTATGTGAGCTGTACATTGAACCTTTACTCAAACTGCAGGTTTGAGCAGAGAATTGGCAGTGCATAACTTTAGGCATGCGGGTCCATTACAATTGTATAGCCACCTACATTTTTCTAATTTGATATAGCTGTTTGTTTTTCTATCTATGATAGGCAAAAATAGCTAATTGAGTCTGTAATAAAGTCCCTTTTGTAACGATCCTCACTGTCTTCCTAAATTTTTGCATTGAAAAGTCATCAATGTTTAACCAGTCAATCATTTATTTGTGACAGACGCTGCTCTGCTGTAATTATTTTCTGTGCCTCATGTACAGCTTTGCATGCAGGTGCAGGACTACATGAAAATAGTTGAATTATGGCTGCCTGCTTATTTTGCCTGGAAGAAATTGAGTGCGCTTGAAAAAGGTTGTCTCAAAATAGCATGTTTACTTTTGCAGAATAAATATAGTTTACACTTGGTGGGGTCTTACGGAATTGCAGCACATCGCAGAGCGATTCCATCACTCGGAAGCAGGTGTCCCGAGCAGCGGAGAGGCCGAGTTTAGATCAAAGGTGGGAACTTGAGCTCCTTAAAAATATCCCGTCATAAAGGAGTTATTCTCGGAACGTTATCCCGACATCCGATCGAGCCCACTGCCCTTCCTAGCATTCCTGGGGTAGCTTGTTCTCCGCATCTCCTTTCATAAAATGTGCTGATGTGTATTGGGCAAAGACGGGTGGGTAGCCGTGCTGGTCCTTTCTTCCATGTTGTAACAAAGGAGGCAGAGGGAGTAGGTGGAATGATACATTTTATTGGGCCAACAAATAGTTGAAATGTTACAAGCTTTTGAACCTCTCAGGGTCCTTCATCGGGTATGTCCGAAATACAGAAACACAATATTATATGCAGAGTTTGTGAGAGGAATACCTGGTCCATAGCAACCAAACATCCCTCTTACAAACACGGTATTAAAAGAGGTACTGTCACGTTCGAAAGCTTGTAACATAGCAACTACTTGTTGGTCCAATTAAAGGTGTCATACCTCCTACTCCCTCTCCCACCTTTGTTGCCGATATGTATTGTAATAGTTTGCTGTTCTGTATAAGACTCAGTCACTTTTTAGGGAATGCTCAATCAGCCTCTTCTATTTTAAATCTATAGAAAACATTTTTTAACATCCGATTGTCCTACTTTTGTTATTCATATGCTTAGTCACCTGAAATGTTGTTGTTCTTCCTCCTTGTGTACGAGTGCGGCCTAGTGTCTACTGCAACACAGTGTTGCTTTCGTTTGTTGGCATAGAATACACATTTCTTTGTGTCGGTGCAGAGTTTACGAAGCCAATCCTGGGTATTTGTATGTTCGTAGCCATAATGCATAAGATCACGATACTTGTGAGTTCTTGAAAGCTTCTGTACAACTATTTCTGGACATGTCTGTTATGGTAAGAAGATCCTTGAAATTAATCTCTGAAGAATATTGGGTTGGGATACGTAGAAAATCAAAGTACTTTTAACATCTTGAGATGATGTGGATGGTCCTCCGTGTTCCTGAGCGTTGGCTTTTGCTGCTGTAGCACTGTGCTCTTTCTGAGTTGGTAAATCTGGGTGTCCTGCTAGCACACATTCCCAGTCGACAAATACAAATGGACTGTAAATGTGACAACCATATAGTGATGTGTTCCCGTTACCCAGGCTCGTGTTTGAATGTATAGCCGTGTGACCCCAGGAGAGTGCACAACGTAAGCGTGTACTCCGTGTCTAAGTATAGTAAAAGCAGCTCCTGCTTCTCTGCCAAGATGTCAACGATGAGACACGGACTAGAGAATCTCAGCCGGCCAACTATTTCAAAACAAAACATGAAGGGATAATTTCCGTTAGATGTGTACCGAAGATCATCGCAGCCTTGAATAGCATTAGAGAATCTT
Organism: Ascaphus truei; assembly: GCF_040206685.1. Classification (NCBI taxonomy): domain Eukaryota; kingdom Metazoa; phylum Chordata; class Amphibia; order Anura; family Ascaphidae; genus Ascaphus; species Ascaphus truei. Next base: position 64,741,015 of record NC_134484.1, read on the forward strand.
TTTTTTTTTCCTGTTTGGCGGTGGCAGACGTAAGGAAATATGTTATGGAAGATGTGATTGGTGTGACTATTGCATTCTTACATCCATATAGGTTCCTTCCCATAACCTAGAAAAACGAATTCATTTAAATTGCCTCCTTTTTGCTTTAAAACCCATCTCGTGCGTGGGAACAGCCTGGAAAGTAATTCTGTGCCGGGGAAGTTTGGAGCATTGTAACACAACCATTTGTTTAGCCTCTTTGGCCTACGGGGCAATGTGTTTCTGGCCCGGCGGCGAAGGGATCTCGCTTTCTTTTTGGTATGGCTCCACTTAAAGTACCAGATTGTATATGTGTATGTGTCTCTTACCAGCTAAATGTCCTAAAAGAAACATTTTATATTCCCCGTTCAATTGTTTTCAACACGCTAACGAAAACACAGCCTGTCAGGTTCTCCAAGGTTTTGCTCCCTGGAAAAGATCACTGTTAAAACTGGCTAATAAATGTTCCTACCGTTGCCAGCACATACGGCAAGTCTGCTAGTAAACTGATATTTATGTTGGTAATGCACTGTGCGGCATAAACGCGATTCAATGATTGAGGCCAATTAACTCCATGCACCGATTGTGGCCACAAAAGACAGAGCCTCAATGGCTGCATTTATTATTTTATGAAAAGGCAGCTACACACACACACCACACACACACACACACACACCACACACACACACACACACCACACACACCACACACACACACCATAAAACACACACCACACACACACACCACACACACACACACACACACACACACACACACTCACGACGCTGTCTATCGAATGAGACGTCCCAGTGATAACACAGATTGCAAAGTCGTGAGTTGCCCATTCAGTATTCCCATCTTTCGTCTGTTATGATATTGTAGAAGATGTAGATTAGGGGAGACCAGCCCATAACCCGCGGACTACTTTGCGGCATTTGGATTGGCCTGCGTGGTGATACTCTGATCAGCCTCTCTGAGGGGCGGGAAGCCCCACTGGTTTCCTTTTCCTCCAGCAGGGCTTCTGTGTGCTGCGGGGCCCTATCTCTCCTCAGCGGCAGGTCCCTAAGGCAAACCCCATCCCCTGCTGGTGCACCTGGCCAGCGCTGGAAGTTTGGCCTGCCCAGAAGTCGGGGCCAACTTTTGCCCGCAGGGCCCCAGATCCCCTCCACTGTGAGACTGGAGGCCTCCACCCCACTTCCCAAGATAAAACTCTTAGAGGAGGGAGGGATTGAGTGAGAGGATGAGGGTGACAATAGTACAGTGCCCCACCAAAAAATGTGTGCTCATTTATTGGCATAAATAAAAATAAGGTTGAACACTCCTTATATAGACCATGTATTGTACTACACTTCAGAAGTAAAACACTATTGTGAATCAGAATGCACTGGGGTTGGAGGTAGACAATAAGGATTGGTGTAATGTGTTATGATGCTGGAGACAGGTTGGTCATCCTTCCGACATCACTGGAATTCCTCTTTAGCCCTCGTCTATTGTTGACTCTCCCCTGGCCTCAATCTCCATGATCATTTCTGTTCCCACTCAGCCACAACTAGGGCTCTTTTGTTGCTCTGCGCTCCACGTTTGATCTCGTGAAACTTTTGGCCTGAATACTGCAGGGTTAAAACAATCACACCGGGACCCGCCCCATCTCTCTGTCCCCCCACCCCTCTCCAATACCTACGTGAGGATCTCAGTATCTCAGGAGGACAGGTGGCATAATTGGTACTCTACTTCAGCGGTGCGCAAACTGGGGGATGCGCCTCCCGGGGGTCGAGATTGTCTGCAGGGGCCGCGGGGTTTACAGAGGCCCCGTGCGCTTCCCGAAGGCACTTAAAGTGCTGGGGAAGCAGCAAAGGCCTATGTAAACTGCACTTGCCTTGCTTCTGGAGATGCGTCGCCGTGGCAATGCGAGGTCATGTGACGGCATGATGGGTGTCCAGCAGGAATGATGGTACAAAGACGACAGCACTCAAAAGTATAATCCAAAGTAATTGTATTAAAGAAATAAACAGCACAAAATACAACGTTTTGATCCGCACAGAGGGATCTTCATCAGTGGCACATCCCCCTGATGAAGATCCCTCTGTGCAGATCGAAACATTGTATTTTGTGCTGTTTATTTCTTTAATACAATTACTTTGGATTATACTTTTGAGTGCTGTCGTCTTTGTACCATCATTCCTGCTGGACACCCACACACACCCCGTCCCATACACCCCCCCCCCCACACACACACACACACAACCCCACCCCCACACACACACCCCCCACCCCTCCCCCACACACTCATTGTCCAAGAGACTAGATAAATATGGTAAAAACACTCCAAAGCCTTTGGTTACTATAGACATTAAAGTTTAAAGAGAAAAAGAAAACAAAATAGCTGTATGATTTATTATTTTAAGCGCTGGCTAGCCCATTAAACATGTTGTAGCCATTATTTCACCTAGGTCCTAGCAGGGCTGACCCTTTAATAGTTGGTGTTGGATTGTAATTGAAACAATGCTTTCACAGTAAGTTTAATTGGCCTATTTCGGAAGATACCGTTTAGTCTTTCTACCCCTTCCAGTTACCCGGCTTTGCGTTGAGGTTGTCACCAAGCACAGCGACAGTGTAACTTTTTAACCCACTTGGGTTTTATAGATTGTCAGAGAATAGCTCTAGCAATTCCAGTCTGTTTGCTGTGGCTTTCATAGATACAGTGCTGTGCATTGACTGCATGCACTGAAACAGTTATTACTAGGAAACAATGAATCCTCACCTCGTCTACTTGGAATTGTTACATTGTTGTAGTTACAAATATCCAAACCACTTTTATACTTTCAAAAGAAGTAAGAATACAATAATGTATTCCCTCCTACTGTCTCTGTACGTTCTCCCTACCTACCAATTAGATTGTAAGCTCCTCGGGGCAGGGACTCCTCTTCCTTAATGTTATGTTTATGTCTAAAGCACTTATTCCCATGATCTGTTATTTATATTATCTGTTATTTATTCGATTACATGTATTACTGCTGTGAAGCGCTATGTACATTAATGGCGCTATATAAATAAAGACATACAATACAATACAATGTATGAAGCTGCCTGGCTGCATCTATTCTCACTTAATGTGCAGTAAAAGGGCTGGCCCTTTGTGGGGGTTTTATTTTTAAGTCGGGATGCTGTTTTGACATTCATGTAACCCACTCACTGACACAGGGGTCAGCAGCACATTGCTCTGCAGTTTATTGCAGTCTTCGACTGAGCCACTGATTGCGCCCTCTTGTGCTGAAGCAGGATATCCTGCAAACCTGATCTGTTGGTTGCCCTTGAGGACTGGATTTGCCCAGCCCTGCTCTAGTAGCTGTGTGTGATATTGCCTGTACGCCTATGATGTTATGCGCTGTCTAAATAGCAATTACTACCTGAATAATTCAGTGCAGAGTTTTGCTCAGAAGCGAGGCAGGCTTAGGATTGCAGACAGAATGGTGCAGTTGAATGGGGTGTGCTCTGTTACTGTTGTGCAGCTGTATGTCCCTGTTCCTCGGCTCCCAGAGCTCTTAGTGTGCTGTCATAGTAACCTTGCTTTATTTATGGCAGTCATCGGTTGTCACTGAAACGCTTCCGCTCAGGGCTGTGTTGTGATCCATCATAGCACAGGGATCTCCATCCTCCCGTTCAGGATGCAGCCTTAAAGATGCATTCATTCCTAAATGGTATTGATTGCAGTTTGTGATGCAAACGATGAATGAAACTATCGTGTGCAGATTTTCGAAACCTCTCCGGCCTTGCAGATTCATTGTAGTTTGATAGGACCAATGTAAAGGTTCTTCATAGATGATATTGTAGTGTGTAGAGCTTTCAAAACCATTTGTTTTTGTTCGTTTACTGGGAGTAGGAAACCTTTAGCGGATCACCAGATACATCGTATTACAACGAATTGGGCAGCAAACATCCCTGCACCAAACATCTTAGAATTTCTCCTCCAGGCCTATATAAGACTAGCGCTCATGTTTCAATAAAAGATATTACAACCTGCATTTCGTTTACATCTCTCCAGCTCCAATACAGCTACTACAGCTTTGCGCCAAGAAGCACTTCCCGACCACTAATCCAGAAGGTCCTTGGAATAAACTCTTCACTGATCCCATTGAATAGCACTATGAGCATCTGGGAGTTCTGCTTCTAACATATTACGCTATTGAGACCAAGTCCCTGCATTTCTTAGGCGTGTAATATAGTGCGCGTGCGCCAATAATAATTGGCTGTGTTAGCCAGATGTTTATATACTAGGGAAGCGCGCACGGCCGTGAGCGGTGGCACGATAGACCAGGGAAAGTACAAGAGACCTGTATTTTTGCGCTGTCGCCGCACCACGTGACACTGCGAGCCAATCACAGCGCGGTTTAGCGCTGTGACGTCTTGGCTATGCCCCCTAGCCGCGCACGTTACCGCTTGCCCTCTACGCACGAAAAGCCCACGCAATGCCGCGCACTACGCACCAGCGCGCACTATATTACAAGCCTCACTGTTGTTTGGGTCTTGGGTGTGTTATGGATGCCACGTTTTGTTATAGATGGGGGTGGTAATGTCTAATCAATATTTTTGTTTGTGCACAGAACCCTAGAAATTGACAGCAGAGAGATACCGGTCTGCTAATCTCTTGTAATGCCTCATGTCCCATTTAACTACTGAGGTTTTTGTATCTCAAACCTTTTAAAACCCCGTTACTTTGGCTTTTATCACCTGTGTGATGAGCCTGCGACATGCATCTGCTGCCCCTTTGGAAGTACAGCTTTTCCTCCGTTGCAACTGTTGCTCTCCTGAAGAGCGTTTATCGCATCTCGTATTAGACGTGTGGTATTGGTGAGGTAGGGGCAATGTATTGTTGTACTTGTAATTAAATCCTTCCATCATGTATTCCCCAAAACTAGGTTACAAGCATTACCTTTTTTTTTTTTTTCTGCTTTGATCCACCACTTACATTTCTTGTTAAATTTGAAACTTCCAGTATTTAATTCTTTTTTTTATCACAAACACACTTATTTCAGGCACAATCCGCACATGCCACATCCGTTTTAAGGTATCCTTTCTCCAGAATAATCATTAGATGGGGCAAGGAGGCAAAAAAAACCAGTGGCCTGTTAAGTCTGAATTAAAGATATCAGAAGTTTGATATTACACTTGTTGTTTGAGTGTGATGGGATACATTGAATTTCTTCGGTATTTATTTCTTGAGTAAATACAACAACTGCAATGGCAGGCTTTATGAATGGAAGGATGTTCCTTTTTCTCCTGTTGCATCAACAGCTGAGTAAGCCATCGTTCAATCGTTTTCATTCCTCCCAACATCTGCCTCCCATTACCTCTGAAATGCAGAACCAAATCTGGCTTCCCTTACCTCCACCAGTCGTGTAAAAAAGTAACTCGTCAAACGTTGGGAACTGCGTGTATTGACTCCCCTGCAATCCTAACTCTGCTTCTCGAAGCCGTGCCCCACAATGTTTTGTATAGCGCTATGCGGGACATGATGGGGCACGACGTCTGAAACCCAGTTGGTGATTGACAACTCTGCCACCACTGCAGTTTTCCGACGTGTGCTGCTTCTCCCACTGATTCACCTGGCTTAATTCAAATAAAAATAAGAAACTTGTTCAATTAAATATATCACGATCACTTCTCACCACTAATATTCCACTGACACTCAATGGGTTAAATATGGAGAGGCCATGAAACAATGTGTAGGAAAATGGCAATATGAAATAAGGTAGATGCTGCACCCCAAAAAGGTAAGTTAATCTGACACAATTACCGGTGCTCCTGCGAATGGATAAAGCCTGCAACATATCCAGCAGTACACGGAGAGAGGCAACGCAAGGCACAACGGGTTTGGCACTTTACCTCACTTGATAAAGAGCACCAGGTTGAAACGTTGTGGGTTTTTTTTGGCTAAAATAAATTAGATTGTAACCCAAATTCGTTGTGCCTTGCGTTGCCTTTCTCCTGGGAAAACGGCAAACCGTGTTCCTAAATGAAGTTGACGGGGGAAAAAATCCGCTTGGCGCAAAATCAAGTGTAAGAATCGAGAAATGCCAAAAAAATCCAGTCCCAGAATGACATCAATGGTGACGATAATTCTTGGGCCTCGTCCCCACGGCTCGCGGCTGCACACGACGCGAACAAAATACGGCCCCGGTGAGTGAGTGCGTGCGCACACGATCAAGCGCAAGTAGCACGACTACATTTTCAGAAGTAGTCAAATGGTACTTCTGGCGCGCCGGCCGAGCGATTCTTTATACTTGATTTTCCGCCAAGGTGACTTTTTTTCTGTGGACTTTTTGTAATTTCAAGTTCTGAGCAGAACTTGTTTTAGTTCCCCAGGCCGCCATATCTCTTATAGAGACCGATTTCACTCTTTTTATTTTGATATTTTTTGCACTTATAATAGCTATTCGTTTATATCACTATATACAAGTGCAGGTAGAGCGCTGTGTAGTTTTATTCATGTTACCAGACCCGGCTGGCAGCAGGTAAGTGAGTTAGAGGCCTCGCGCCTCCCCATGCATTTCATTTAAATGCTGTGGGGAAGAGTGCAGGGCCTCTGTAACCACCGCGCCCCCCTAGAAATTCTCACGCCCCCAAGTTTGCGCACCGCTGTTCTAGCATTCGGAGGTTACATTACCAGTATGCCTTTCATTTTTAAAATTATATGGTACCGTAAACTTCTATTTTTGTTAATTCATCCCCCATAACTAGGAGGAAGTTATGTTTTGTGCCCATTTTTTTCCTTTTCTTTCTTTTTTTTCCTGTGATGGGCTTTTTCAAATTTTGAATGTTTTTGTTTCTCAACCATAAAGTTGACTTAATTGCTTTTTTTTTTTTTTCCCTCAACACAAATTGTATTGAGACATGTAAATTGGAAAGAGAGGGTGTGCCGGGTGTGACCACTTTCACTTCCTTTTTGAGTAAACTCTCCCCCCGCCTAATCCCCCCCACCCCGTCACCTCCCTATCTGGTGAAACTGCCGGTAACTTGTGAAATTCCCCCTTGCTCTCATAGCTCAGTGCTGTGAGGTTGCAAGTCTGCAGAGGCACAGAGGCTGGGGTCGCTGTAGCACAGAACCAGGGTTGTACGAGCTGAAATATCCCCAAGTCACGTACAGCGCTGCTGGAGAGGTTACTTTCACTTTTACACTTTGCCGAGAAAATAACCTGCTCCCTATTGTGTGACTGAGAGCAGGGGTATGAGAGTATGAAATGGCTAAATCCGAGGAAAAGTTATCTGTGAGAGAGACAGAGAGGCTCAAAGGCAAAGTGGGGTAAAGACAATGAGTAGATGGAAAGAAATAAGGGTGACCGTGGAAATAACACACAGGGTGAAGAGGTTAAAAGCACACAGGGTGAAAAAGAAGAGTTAAAGGCAAACTAAATCAGGGGATAGAAGGTAATGAAAATAATATAGTTAGTGTGGTAATGAGTGCCCCGTGGGGTAATGTCATGTGCAGTGGCACTCGGGGGACCATATGACTTTATAGTGAAATAAGTGCGCGCTGGCTAGTATGTGATCTACGCTCCTGCAGCTGATCATTATCCCGTGATCAACGGGGTCAATGCCACACTAGAACAAGAAAATTAAAAGAAGCGCACGGAGGGACACTATTAGTAAAAATAATGTTACTTTATATAAAAAATACACTTCACAACACTTACTTAACATTGTATGTTCCAATTGTCCTGATAGGACTCAGTACTGAGTCCTATTAGGATGATTGGAACATACATTTTTATGTAAGTGTTGTGAAGTGTATCTTTTATATCAAGTATCACATTATTTTTTTACTAATGGTGTCCCTCCGTGCGCTTTTATTTTTCTTGACCTTGTGACTGTGCCCCAACGTCAAGAATGGTTTTAGTTTCATGGAGAGTTCGCGACCTCTGCTCAGTGAGCTGCAATCAGAAGAGGAAGAGGAGGACCACCTCTTCGGTTCCTGGCATTGGGGAAAGACCGCAGTTGTGTTATCACTACACTCGCGATCAGGTGGTCCGGAAGTTGGAGTGTCGGTGGCATCAAAAAATGGTCAAATAACATTTTAAGGCAGGCTACACCCCAAGTAGGCAAAACTGTAATTTTAAGATAAGACCTGTGTGTTTAATGTATGAAGCCGGGCCTAAATATCAATGCAATAATCAAAATACAGGCGATTGTATGATTTCCTTGTTCCCTCTGTGTGCTGCCATGTTCATTGCCCTGCTGTCCATCTGTCACCTCTTCAGGTGTCATTTAATTTAGGAATAAGTTTCTTTAGCAGCGACGTATCGCCAATGTTAGAAGTAGCCACCTGTTCTGAAGCTGGGATATCCTTAAACCCGACCTGTTGGGGTGGGCGGTGGGGGGTGAGGGGCGGGGGGTATCTTGAGGACTGGAGTGTCGAGCTCCCCTGCTCTGTAGAGCTAAAAGTTCCATTTATCTGACACTTTCTTTCCATAAACCACATAACCAGAGAGGAAACACGGCTGGACTCTGTTCTGCTTTGTGAAAATGAAATAACGGAACTATCGGTATAATCAGTGTACTTATTTGCATGTCATTACCCAGCATCCTGTTTGTTCACTGACGTCACAATGGGGACATACAAATGCACCCATGGCTTATCTTATTGACAGATATTTGTAAATCTAGCTTCTCATATACTAGGAGAACTGTAACTATTCTACTACATTTACTCTTGAAGAAAGCTGTTGTTGACGACTTGTGTAGAAGCGAGCATGGAAACTTTCTCTGCTAATGCTAAGTGAGCCAACATTTCAAGTAGAAATAAGGTAATTAAGCCCTAGGCTGAACTTAATTAATTTGCTCTTTGTAAGAGAACTTTCCATAGAAGTCAATTAATTTCTCCTATCCTCCCAGTGAATTGAGCCGCCTGCTTCTGCTTTTCAGAGAAAATAGGAGTTAGTCAGTCAGGATAAAAATATAGTCTCATAATTCTTGAGGTGTGTATTAGAGCAGCGGTGCGCAAAGTGGGGGGCGCGACCCCTAGGGGGGGCGGGAGATTGTGCTGGGGGGGCGCGGGCAGTTGCAGAGGCCCCGCGCTCTTCCCCCAGGCATTTAAATTAAATGCCAGGGGATCGCGTGAGGCCTCTGCAACTGTTTACTTACCGGGATTCAGCAGTCTGTGTTGCGTCGCCATGGCAACGCGGCGTCAATAGACGCCGCGGCACCATGTGACCTGACGTCACACGCCCACGCAGCGTCATCTGACGCGGATAAAGGTAGGCATGGGGGCGCGAGAGCCGGGGGCAGAGAGACAGGGGGGCGCAGCACAAAAAGTTTGCGCTCCCCTGTATTAGAGGGCAGCAGTTTTAAGACGCCAACAGGGTATCCATGTTGGCTATGTAACACTGCAGTGTCCTGCAACTCATTTGTAATGTCACTGTGTTGCGGAACAGCAAACAGCTCTCTCCCACCTCCCCCCCTATCTCCCCCCTCGCCCCCCCCCCCCCCATCTCTATTCAATGTGTGTTTTACAGTCAAACATGGAACCCCGGGATGAATCGCCACAAACTCAAATGACATCCATCCCTAGTCCAGTGTGGCTGCCTCCTGGCCCATGTGGTGAAAGTGAGGATATACTTAAATTTAACCTGCTGAGACTGGAATGCGTACGTCAACAAACGTTCAAGCCGCAAACCACCTTTTTCTGAGCCAGGCTATTTCTAGCTCTGCCCTCCCCCCCTTCTTTCCCAGTCTCTCCCCCTTTCCAGTTCCAGAGATATTGACCGTAAAATGTAAGTTAAATCAAAGATGGAAGTCGGTCGTCCAATAGGAAGCTGCAATGTCATACTTGGGGCGAGGGGGGGGGGGGGAAGAGAGAGAATGTGAGTAGAGGGGGGTTGGTGCTTTAAAGGATTTTGCCAATGTGCTTTTCTTTGTTAATGTACATTGATTTTTGTAGGACTACGTTTTTTTTATTTTTTCCTTGTGGTCTTTGGCACCATTTGCTAGCTAGAGTAAGACGTTTTCCTACAGTGAAATGTTCCTTTTTCCCGAGAAGAGACTATTGGAGCAACTTGGTTTTTTTTAGTTTTTTTGCCATGGTTGTGGCTGCTTGATCTCGGTATGTTTTCGGTTTGTGCTGTTTGTATATACGTTTCTGAGAAATCCCTGCCAGGATAGATACAAATCTATGTGAAGGTCATTAGAATGTGTGTTTTTTTTGTAGATAAGTCATGTGTCTGTAGATAATTTATCAGCATTAGCCATGGCATGGTTTTTATTTTTTTTATAGCAACTAATCATTAACATTTAAAGGTGCACTCCCACAGAGTTATTGAGGTTACAATGACTGTAAAGCACTGAGCCATGCAATACCTGTGCCATTTTTGTGTACCTTTCATACTTTAACCCCTTTGTTATGAAAGCATGGTATTGCAGGCCCATTTGCAAAGATCTAAAGATCAAGGTCACAGCTTTTAGGCTGAAGCCTAAAAACGGTTCTATCCATGTGTTACTGTCTGTATTGGAAGTCTGCTTGTTTTGATCCTACAACACCATTTAACTACATGATTGCTACCCCAAGCAATCATGTTGCAACTTCCTGGTAGGTTGGTGTTGGACACCTTCTGGCACCGAAGGGAGTAGACCAGGGGTGCGCAAACTTTTCTTGCGCGCCCCCCCCCCCCTTGCCTTGACACCGCGGGTCGTGTCACGTGACCGGTGGTGTCATTTGACGTCACGTTACCATGGCAACCGTGATATCACATGACCCCGCGGCGTCATTTGACGCCGCATTGCCATGGTCACGCGTCCTGAAGCCGGCTGAATCTTGGTAAGTAGAGGATGCAGAGGCCTCGCACAGACCCCCGGCATTTAATTTAAATGCCCTGCGGAAGAGCGCAGGACCTCTACAACCGCCTGCGCCGCCCCCTCCCCCCCAAAAAAATCTCAGGGGGCGCACCCCGCAGTTTGCACACCACTGGACTAGACAACAGTAGAATGTTACATAGCTGAGTGCTTTCACTTTATTTAAAATCTACTGTATCTACAGATTTAAAATCTGCGTGTATCTAAACGAGTCATTGCACCATTAAACCCTTATGAAATCCACTGGACGTCACTTGGTTCCTGTCCGCTTTGTGTAGCTGGCAGGACTTTCAGTATGCCTTTATCTGCTACACTTGCACACTAGGCTTGAAGAACCGTTATACCTCATATTGTAATTAGTGATCTGAAGTATAATCCCCTAAAATAATAAATCAATAAAATATCTCCCACGCCAGAGTGGTCCTCCTCTCGCCCCTGAACTTCTGCTTCACTCTCTTTAGCTTGAAAGGGATTGGAGGCCCCTTGCAGGTCAGGTAGTGGGGGGAGGGTCTTCTACAAAACGTGGCCCCCTAGGAATGGGGGAATACTATGGGGAATACATCTCAAGCTAAAGACTGAACCAGAAGGTATGGGGTGTGAGGAGGTCCTGCCAGCTACACAAAGCGGGCAGGAACCAAGTGACATCCATTGGATAGCGTAGGGACCTGAAGGTCCCTATGCCACCCAGGGCTTTAGTGGGGTGTGCAAGACATCAGAGGAAGCCATCACCTGCCCATAGAGTAGTGCAGGAGGGTCCATTTAACCAGGCTCCCTCCCCTTGCAGGTGTGGGTTGTGGTTGGCTAGGCTTTGTAGGGAAGTATTTACACAAGTCGAATTATTCAAACACAGGTAGCACTTTGAATATAATGCAAATACAAAGGCAACACCTCCATTTTATAAGATCCCACACCCTCATTTTTATTTTCACATTATCAAAGTTACCAGTTATTGACAATGATAGTCATCGTCTCTCCTCCCCCCCTCCCCCCCTCTGTTAAGGGGTTCCCCATATTTGACACCGTTTAAAACTATGCTTAGAGAGAGGCACCCGAGTATATCCCACCTTGTAGAAGCATAGAACAAAATATTCATTGTATCTGTGCTACAAAGGGACAGTTTACATAGGCACCCATTGTATAAACTGCGGATTGCGGTCTGTCTCAGAATTCCTTTGATGATCTGTGCCAATGTGTAAGTAGTATCTGGTAGCGTCATTGTTTAGTTACTGTAATTAGGATAGGAAATAATAGTGCGTCAAACTTTCGTCTTCTAGTTTTCTACCCACTTTCCCCTGTAAACACAGTGGATAAACACACAGAAAATTATGGTTTATTCAGTGCGTAGTAGTGCTCAGACAGAAAAACAGTTGGATATAGGGGGGGGAGAGGAGAGATGTGTGGGGGGGGGGAAGAGGAGAGATGTGGGGGGGGGAGGAGAGGTGTGGGGGGGGGAGAGGAGAGGTGTGGGGGGGGAGAGGAGAGGAGAGATGTGTTGGGGGGGGAGAGGAGAGATGTGTTGGGGGGGGAGAGGAGAGATGTGTTGGGGGGGGAGAGGAGAGATGTGTGTGGGGGGGGAGAGGAGAGATGTGTGTGTGTGTGTGGGGGGGGGAGAGGAGAGATGTGTATGGGGGGGAGAGGAGAGATGTGTGTGTGGGGGGGAGAGGAGAGATGTGTGTGTGTGTGTGTGTGGGGGGGAGAGGAGAGATGTGTGTGTGGGGGGGAGAGGAGAGATGTGTGTGTGTGGGGGGGAGAGGAGAGATGTGTGTGTGGGGGGGAGAGGAGAGATGTGTGTGTGTGTGTGGGGGGGAGAGGAGAGATGTGTGTGTGTGTGGGGAGGAGAGATGTGTGTGTGGGGGGGAGAGGAGAGATGTGTGTGGGGGGGAGAGGAGAGATGTGTGTGGGGGGGAGAGGAGAGGTGTGTGGGGGGGAGAGGAGAGATGTGTGTGGGGGGAGAGGAGAGATGTGTGGGGGGGGAGGAGAGGTGTGTGTGGGGGGAGGAGAGGTGTGTGTGTGGGGGGAGGAGAGGTGTGTGTGTGGGGGGAGGAGAGGTGTGTGTGTGGGGGGAGGAGAGGTGTGTGTGGGGGGGGAGGAGAGGTGTGTGGGGGGGAGAGGAGAGGTGTGTGTGTGGGGGGGAGAGGTGTGTGTGGGGGGGGGGAAGGAGAGCTGTGTGTGTGTGGGGGGGGGGGAGGAGAGATGTGTGTGTGTGTGGGGGGGGGGGGAGGAGAGGTGTGTGTGTGTGGGGGGGGAGGAGAGATGTGTGTGTGTGGGGGGGGGAGGAGAGATGTGTGTGTGTGTGTGTGGGGGGAGGAGAGATGTGTGTGTGTGTGGGGGGGAGGAGAGATGTGTGTGTGTGTGTGTGTGTGGGGGGGGGGGGGGGGGGAGGAGAGGTGTGTGTGTGGGGGGGGGAGGAGAGATGTGTGTGTGTGGGGGGGGGAGGAGAGGTGTGTGGGTGTGTGGGGGGGGGAGGAGAGATGTGTGTGTGGGGGGGAGGAGAGATGTGTGTGTGTGGGGGAGGAGGAGAGATGTGTGTGTGTGTGGGGGGGAGGAGAGATGTGTGTGTGTGGGGGGGGAGGAGAGGTGTGTGTGTGTGTGGGGGGGAGGAGAGATGTGTGTGTGGGGGGGGGAGAGGAGAGGTGTGTGTGTGGGGGGGGGAGGAGAGCTGTGTGTGTGTGGGGGGGGGAGGAGAGATGTGTGTGGGGGGGGGGGAGAGATGTGTGTGGGGGGGGGAGAGATGTGTGTGTGGGGGGGGGGAGAGATGTGTGTGGGGGGGGGAGGAGAGATGTGTGTGGGGGGGGGAGGAGAGATGTGTGTGGGGGGGGGAGGAGAGATGTGTGAGGGGGGGGACAGTGATATTAACTACAATTAAATAAAAAGCAAATACAAATTACCTTAGCACAAGCTATAGATGTGGAGAGAAATATTACTTTGTTGCAAGTAACAAAGTTACCAATTTTGACTCTCCAGCTTCTGACAGCACTAGCAGCTGAGGGAGGGAGAGAGAGGGGGGGGGGGGGAGAAGGAGGGCTGCTGGAGCTTGGATCAGAAGAGGTATTTACAGTTAACAGTTTTAAAATTGGCAGGTTTTTTTAATTTCAAATTCCCCGCGCGCTCCCCCTGCATCTCTGAACGGTGAATTGGCAAAATGCCAAAAATTCTGGGTATTATTCAGACCAATTAGAGAGCAGGGATTTCAATAATGCCTGCCATTTTACAGCTTTAGCCTATACAATACATAATACATTGACACGGTACACAAAAATATTGCATATTCTTTATGTACTAATAAGATGGGAGATGTCACATACACAAATATGCACCTAATATGCAACTTGTTTAAAAATGTATGGTTCACTAGGGAACACAGCAAAATAAACGCCCATTGTTTCAAACATTGATTGAAAAATTGTAGAGAGATCCTTGGCCACGTAGGTGCCAGCCAACCTTTGCACTCAAGGGGTTAAGCAAGTTCCCCGAAATGCCAGTGTCAACCAAGCATTTGCCAAGTTCAGAATACTGTCGTTTCCAAAGGTTTCACTTCCTGTTGGGTGTCTGCTTACGAGCTGTAGCGCAACCAATGATGAGAATTGTGGGCAGGTCAAGGGAGCTGGTTTCCCCGAAACCATCACCTCAGACTCCGGGGTGGAACATGTTCTTGCCATGATTAGACTTCTCTTTCTATACGGTGAGTAATTTTGCTTTCACTTCGTTGTGGTCAGCTTGTGAGGCTGCTAATGTCTGTGCTTCTGGAGACTCCATGTATGAGTTTAATACGGAAGCAGCTTATTGCAGCACTTGCTATAGAAGTCACATTTTATTTGCACAGACGTGTTTTATAATGACACTCCTTGATGTATGTAAATCACAGCCCTGTTTGCTGCTCTTGTGCTTTGTCCCTTCCATGCAATGGTCTAGTTTGTTTAAATGGGCAATCCTTGTAGGACCAAAGTGAGGATGACGGTGACATATTTAAGGGGTTAAATGCGTTGATACCTTTTTTCTTTATCAATATCTGACACCTATAAGTGTTTTTGAATACCCTTTTGTGAAGGTCTTGTAAACGTGGTGAGCTGAGTCATGGGAGGGTGTTGGTTTCCTCCGGCTACTCTCTTGCCTCATCAATAAGAGTTTGCACAGGTAAAATCCACCTAATCTCCTCTTTAATGGCTCTCAAATAAGGGGCAGGGCTTGGATAAGAGTAGAGGGAACGCCTGATTTTGACATACGTCCCATTGCAAGGGACATATTTTAAGTGAATGTTTTTTTTTTAAGAGAAGCCAATTAGATGATTACATTAGTTACAAAGGTTATATGGTTGACTATCAGGGACCGCAACAGGGCCGGTTTTACAATTTTCCCACCCATAGGCACTTACCTTTTATGCCGCCTCTTGCAGCGTCCTGACATCACTTGCTGACCTGTTTCCATGACAACTGGTCTCCGTCACGTTGTCATGGCAATGAGTAACCATGTGATGTCGCAGCGCAGTTTGAAACCGTAGCGCTGCAGAAGGAGGTAAGAGACCTTTACAGAAGCCCCACGCTCTCCCCTGGCAATCAGGGTAACTGTTGTGGGAAAGCGAGCGGGACCTCTGTAACCGCAGCACCCCTGCAATTCTTTTTTCCTTCCTGTTACATACTTTTGGTGTGCTGGACATCAGTTGTTGGTATGAGAAGAAATTATTCATTACTTCTATGAAACTATGCTGTGCTGAAAAGCGGTGTAATACGGCAGGCATACGCTTATAGGGGCCCATGTTAAAATGAATAAGAAGTAAAGAGTGGCACACTGCTCATTTGCATGTCATTACCCAGAATCCCTGGCTGCAGCGAAAGCACTGTTTGCCAAGCGATAATGGGGAAAGACAGGGTTGCAGACCTGTCTGAGACATGCAAATGCACCACAAGTGGTGTTTTTATTATATAAACTTTGTGTTTGCCAACTGTCTGTCGCAGTCAAGTATACCTGGTCTGAAAGGATCTGCAGAAGTAGTGATGACACAGGAGCTGGTATATATATCATTACTACTTTTGTTAGCATGACTCGAGCAGTGTGTTGTGTGTAATTATAAAGCACAGCATTTTAACACTTCTTGACACAAGGTAATAATAACCTTTTAATAAAGGTAATAAGGTCTCCGCTGCATGTTCATGGAACTGGGTGTGCTGCGGTGCGTGATGTGTGATGGTGGGGTGGGGACAGCCGGCTTATCTAAGGCGCTTTCAGAATGAAACGGCAAGTTGCTGAAAAGTGAAAGCTATAACATTTGATAACACTGTTGTGAAACCTGGGTGCCATGTCACCTCAATGGTGCCTCAACTGAAGGGTTCTCCTGGAGAAAATATATGTAGGATGCTGTGCTTTTTGTTGCATTCAAAGACTTTCCTTTACAAGGACATCCCTTGTCAGTGCTATCAATGTAACTTGGCACTCCCACAAGCGTTCGATAAGTACAGAACAGTTTGTCAAACATGCCGGCACCAGGCACCGCGTTGCTTAGCAAAGCCTTGCAAGCTCCGCCAAGGCCTTGAAATGCTAGTTCAGTTGTTATTTAAGATCAGGGTTTTTTTTTTTAACCTTTATTTATTAGCAGGCTTTGTAACAATACAGTGACACGTTTTCACATATGCACGTTAAACAGAGCAGTGCAAGATGGCCACATACAAACATAACATGCACATTATGTGCGCATATTAGGTGTATATATTAACATGCGCATACATCGGGTAAACTATAAAGCACTTTTTTTCCCCCTCTAGTTATTTCAACGTATTATTAATGTTCTAAATGAATTAGGGAAAAGAAGAACTTGAACTTTAGCTGCCGCTAGGCTGAGAATATTGTGTGAGGGATTTCTACTAAAACACCACCAAGCCTGAGCCTCATAATAATCGTCTGAGCAGAGGCTGGATCCCATCGTTAGGAAGGTTTTCGACATTTTAATTGGGCAGTCCCTCTTAGGACGAAAGTATACCAGTTTTGATAATCTAAGAATGACTGAAACATAATTTTCTCATGTCTCAATAGGTCAAGTGGAGCTGAAATAGATTTCTCAGTAGAGGTTTTGTTCGACTTTTATCCTTTTTGTTGTAAAGAAAAGCTTTGGGCGGTTTTCTATCGATATTAATATTTTTATTTATATGGAACCCGACATATTCCACAGTGCAGTACAATACGTGGATATGGACAAGAATAAAACCAAAAATAAATACAATTGAGAACATTATTAAACAATAGGTATTGGGTCCCAACCTGAGAAGATAATGTCTTGATTCAAAGACGGTATGTCTGTTCTCAAAACTAGAGGGGAAATGTCTTTGTTACTTGTTTGTATAGTAGTTATGGTGCCATCATTGGTCAAATAGGTAAATAGGTGATACGGATCCAGAGAAAAGGAAAACCTATTCATTTTTAACTAGGTACAAGAAGTAAAACAGTTAATGGCACTTGAATCTTTCTAAAGCCGCGCTTATAGTGCCGGCGATGGCGATGGCGCCCGAAAACAAATGCATTTTCGCCGCCGCGTGCGCTTATAGTAGGAGCGACCGAGCCGTCGCGAAAACTGGTAGCCGGCAAAATTTGATTTTTCAAGGGCTGTCGCCTCGTGACGGCCCTTGAGCCAATCAAATGGCCCGAAACCCGCGACGCTGCCGCCCGGCGAAATATAACTTTCGCATGTGGTCACAGGTGACGTCACCCGTCGTGTTGCCATCGACGGCCTTGGGAAGCAGATTACACTGTCATTTTCTTGTCCTGTTAGGAGACCTACGCAAGCAGCATTACTGGTGGCACTTGTAAGTAGATATATCTATATCATTTTATTACCTTAAATGAAAACTAATTACCTTAGCTGACGATCAATCATGGGAGAACTAATCGATCAGCAAAGATCCTGCTTCCCAGGGTTCACATAATGGCTACCTTTTTTTTAGTTTCAATAAATCCTTCAGTGATTGTAACTCAGCCGCTACAATGCAACCTTATTTTACTAAGGTAACGTGGTCTGTTATTAGTTTGCAGCTCAGCATAGTCTCCTGCTAGGAACAATTGACACATTTCCTGTTTGTGATCACTTGTTGCCAAAGATCATGCACTGCTAGGTAGGTGTGCTAAAACCAGAGGGATGCTCAGTATATTAAAACATTAAACATTGCATTGATTTGAATTTTAAAAAAAATGCAGTAATTATCTAATACTACAGAACTGATTAACACAACATACATATTGGATGTTTTGCTCCATTCAGAATTGTGGAGCGCTTTGAAAATGTGTTGGGACTTTGTGGAACACTGACCACCCTCCTGTGCATGTAAAGATACGCTCACTGTATTCATTTTCCAATACACGAACAGCTTCCTATATCATATTACTCTACTATATTTAATGACCTTTTAGAATTAATTTAAAAACGTAACGGAAATAAAATTGTGGGGTTTTTTGCACACGCATCTGCATCTAACCCTGTTTATTCAACGTCCAAAGGAAATGTTGTAGTGTGCTTCCATTTGGTAGTTAAGGTGGGTTTAAAGTATACAGCAAAAGTGTCTGTCTGTCTGTCTCTTTTCAGAAAACTCTGCTTCTACATTTACCCCCCACATATGAAAATGCCAAAACACTAGTGAAAACTGTTCTGAAACTGTTAATTGCCAGCAAATGTATTAATCACACTGAACTCCACACTGCTTACCTAATCAAGGTCTTCAATGGATGAGCTGTATATCAAATGTGTGATTTTATTGTGCTACGTTGCAAGGTCAAAATCCTCTAATTACACAAGACCTTGTTCCCGAAAGCAAATCTTGTGCACGTAAACAAAGTGTTTAAAAATATATACAACACACACTGCTCCTCTTGGGGCTTCTTTTCTAGATTGTCCGGAAGTGGCAGCTTTGCCCCCCCCATTATCAGATGAAAATTCTAGTTAGTCAATGGAACTTTTGGGGCAATTACAGCCCGAACCACCGCTTCATGCTATATAAAATGACCCTCCTAATGTACTAGCTTGTACCTAAGGCAGCGCTTATAGTGACGTCGCGGCAAAACAAATACATTGTCGCCGTCGCTTGCGCTTATAGTGCACGCGACGGAGAGACAGTGCTACCAACGGCGACGGTCCCCCCTTGCGGCCAATCAGGAGCTTCTCCGTGCCTCTGCCCGCCCCTTTCATGACGTCGCCCAAAACTAAAGTGCAACTCTAGCGATTGGCGACAGGTGACGTCATCGGTCGCGTCGCCAGCACTATACGCGCGGCCAAATTAAGGATAGAATGCAGCAGTTATTTCACCATTGCAGTAATCATGGCTTTGTAGCACCATTGTATGTTTTATTACAAAACGGATTTAGCTCAACTAATTGTGGTGATGTTTAATGGGTTCAAATGAGGCGCGATTGATATCCAACTTTAAAAATATAATATAATATATGATATAAACAAAAAAATTAATTCAGACACTTTTTTTAATATTCTGACCTGGAGTTTTAGTGTATTTTTCTTCCTCGTCTCTTTTATCATTGTTTTCCCTTTCCTAAGGGACTCTGAGACACGGACTGGGTGAAGGCAAAAATTCATTTTAAAAATGATCTCAAAAAGTCGTCTTTTTTTTTTTTTCCTTTGGTTGTCAGTCACTTGTTTTCATACCATTAAGCGTATCGCTGGCGTTCGTTCCCTATCAACAGTACCTCTAAGGCTGGGATTATGGTGCCGGCGTCGCTGCTTGTGTGCGTGCGCCCGGCAACAATTCTGCTGTATTTTGTTATGGGACCTACCCCTGTGCCTGCGCGCCTACAGGTGGAGAGGCGCGTTGATGCGGTTGTGTTTTGAAAATACAACAATTTTTGTCTTTTCGGGCGACTGCCGCGTGATGTCCGCGCTCATGAGCTGGTTCAGCCAATGAGGGCGAACCAGCTTAGTGGCGCCCCCGCCACGCATCTACAATCTCCTGCTGCCAAGTTCACAAATCGCTTGGGCTGCAGGAGTGCGCGCGGGCTCGTTCGCACGCGGCCGCGCAGGGACCATAATCCCAGCCTAAGACTGTTACAGCTTCAAGATACTGAATTGGGATCATTCCTTCGTTTCACCTTCCCAGATTGATGGGCAGCAAGAATTGCTTCCCTAAGATCTTTGCTGATGTCTTTCCTCCTTGGCATTGTGTTAACACACACCTGAATGTACCAGACCAGCAAACTGCTAAAACTTCGGCTTTTCTAGAGGCGGTCACACTTGCTGATGATCAATTAATCAAGGGCATTTGATTAGCAGCACCTGTCTGCAACGTAGCATCATAAGTCCTATGGAAGCCGTAAGAGTGTACTTAGTTTTTCTCACATGGCTTCTCTACTTTGGCTTTATTTTTGTTAAATAAATCATGACACGGTGTAATATGTCATGTGTTGTTGTTCATCTGAGGTTACCTAATTTTAAGACCTGCTAAGGAACAGATGATTGTTATTATGTCCTGATATGTAAAACCATAGAATTCAAAGAGGGTGTACTTTCTTTTTCACACCACAGTATATATGTGTGTGTATATATCTGTGTGTGTCTCCTCTATCAGTCCTTGTCGATTCACTGCTGGATGAAGGCTTCTCTCTATATATACTGTACATACACATACATGAGAGCAGGGGAGAATGAGAGAAACACTATGTCCCAGATAAATATGCCAGTAATATTACATGGCTTTCTATTGGAAAGCAGTTCAAATAGTTGAGGATTTTTTTATATCACAAGTTGTCCCCTTAGTCATTAGTTTCTCTAAACTTAAAGTACAAAAGTTCATCATGTTGCAGCACACATGGTTTCCGGTAAGAAATACGTCCTTATTTTCAGGGCAAAGTTTACAGTACGAAAAGTTCTCTTCAGTTGGAATGGGAGGGAAAAAACGCAGGCAATAGTAGTCACTTTAGCAGCGGGATATTTAGAATAAAATACCCATTTTTTAATAGCGCTTTATCTGTGTTTTTCATGGGGCACAGACGATAAAAAGTAAAAGCAGCGAGATATTTTTAAATGTTTAGTTATTGGTGTGCCAAAGCAGAAACTTGTCTTGTGGTTGATTAAAGTGTGACGCCAAGATACATAACAAAGTGCAATGTGGAGCTCAAAATGGGAGCAAACCGATTTATAGACGAATGTGGTTTCCAGTACAGATCTCATCCTCCTAAATAAAGCTAGTCTGCCTATCTAAATGTATTTTTCACGAAGTAGTAGTATAGGTGTTCGCTTGATACAGATTAGGAAAAGAGTAGCGCAGAAAACCTCACATTTTGTTCAAATCTATCAAATGTATACGCTATAAAGTAGGGCCCTGCTTTACAGCGCTCCGCTTTACGGCATTCCACTCATACAGCGCTTCCCAATGTATACCTATATTTGTTAGGTTCGGCGTTTGTTCCGTTTTTCCGGCACTAAGCAACAGTTTTAGTCTGTGTGAAACTCCTTGTCAGATGCCATTTGTCAGCAAAACAGTCGGTTTACAGCTCTGCATCTCTGTTTTCAAAGGCACGATCCAGTACAGGAGGGCCCCGCTGTACGGCGATTTCAGCTTTACGGCGGCGGCCTGGGACAGAACCCGCTGTATGAGCGGGGCCCTGCTGTAATTCAGCTACTACGTCGGGCAGTGCAATAACACATTAAGCAAGTCTTCATGTAGGCTGAGCAACTGCTTTTTTTTAATGACACATACTTATTTGGAGGCGTTTGCAACTTCCAGCATCATCTGGTGGAAGTAAAGCGGAAATCCCCCCCCCCCCCCTTGCATAGACCGTGGGGACCCCAGTTTCTAGTAAAACTGCTTTAACATGGTTTATAGATTTTCTATTAAAAAGGAAAATAAAAATGACACACAGGGCTTCGCCATTAGAAAAGCGTGCACGTTATCGGGACATCGTGACAGTGCTGGCTGCAGGCTTCCTTATTTTCCGTTGCACAAGTGAAGATTTGTTTTAACGGCAAGGTGGGATTAGGCTTTCTATGAATTGTTATCTACTGAAATGAACAATAGTTAACTTTTTTTTTATTGTGCAGTTTTGAATATGGTTTTCATAAGGAATAGTGGAGATGCTCTGTTGCTGTGTACCACTCGCTACCTTCAGGCTTTGGCGGTTACCGTTTCGACAGGAAGCTGAAAAGTTGGCCTGCGAATGGAGCTCCTTTCTGTAAGGTTCAGCTCTTTGCTGGAGGGGGAGAGGGGGTAGGAGCTTTTAAAGGGACATGAAAGTTAAAAGATGATCCCTTTTAAAGCTGAGATGGTATATAGACCTTGCAACGTAAATGATCAGGAGGTAGAAAATAGTGATGGATGCGGGGAAAGCAGTAGGAAAAGTTAGGCTAGAGATTGACTGACTGGCGCACAGCAATACTTTGGGTGTCGGAAAACACAACATAAAGAATTAAAGACTTTGGTGCCCTTGTTTTCTCTTGATTGTTATTTGCAACCTCCATAGTTAAAGGACATTTCTCATTTTGGAGTTCTCAGTATTGAAACGGGGTCATTCCCCTTGAGATTGGAGGAAAGGAGATTTCACCAGCTGCAAAGTAAAGGGCAGTCACAACGTGGAATGTGCCACCGATGGGAGAGAGTGATAGCAGATACAGTAGATGGATATAAAAAAAAAAAGTTGGGCCTCTTTTAAAAAATTGAAAGGTATGCAGGATACTTCAATAAGTAAACATAGCAAGGATGTTGATCCAGGGAGAAATGTGATTGCCATTACTGGAGTTAGGGAAGGAATGTGTTTTTTCCCTTTGAGACATAACTGGCAAACGTTTCACTGGGGTTTTTTGTTTGCTCCTCTGGAGCAATTTAAATACAAATATAGGAAGAGTATCTGTTTACTAAACTCGATCTAGGTTGACCTCGATGGACATTTCTCTTTTTCTTTTTTTTCTTCAACCTCATCTGCTTTATAACTACGTAAGTGTCATTTTCCTTTAAGAGGCGGCATGTATGTACATGTCTAATTTGTGGTTTCCTATTCATGTTGCAGAAGCCCTCTAAAGCTGGGGGGCGCGGGAGATTTGTCTGGGGGGGGGACGCGGGCGGTTGCAGAGGTCCCGCGTTCCTCCCCCAGGCGTTTCAATTAATGCCGAGGGATCGCGTGAGGCCTCTGCAACATAAAACTTAACGGGTTTCAGGCGCGTCTCCATGGCAAAGCGGCAACAAATGACACCGGGGATCATGTGACCTCAGAGCTTCATTTGGCCTGGATGCCAGGTAGGAGAGGGGGGTTGCGAGACCGGTGGACGCCAGGCAGGGGGGCGGAGCATCAAAAGTTTGCGCTCCCCTGTTCTAAAGAATACAGAACAAAGGGCACACCTGAGGAACTTTTACTGCATGGCACCCAGGTCTCACCATTTTCTATACTTTCTAAAAGTCAAACCAGAGGTTCGACTAACTTGTGACAGTACCTTGTGGCTAAGAGGTATATTAGGTATATGCAAATAGTGATGCATTTTTTATACCTCTTGTATTTGCCATCAGTAAAATGTTATGATATAAAAAAATGCTTTAGACAAAAAGGCGAGGAAAGTTTTTTTTAAGGTTTTTTGTAGAAGTGCAGTGTAAAAATGATCTGCACATGGTCCTTTCAGTATAAAGAAGATATGAGAAGCAAACTAAATTATGTTTTTGAAAGTAGAATGTAACCTTGTTAAAGAGACTAAGCAGATTACGTGATTTATAACAAAGATTACAGTGATCTTGTATATCAACAGGCAGCCTTGGTTCCCGTGGACAGTCTGCTCTCGCTACATGAGCACAATATATCTCACTGACGTTCACTTGTAAGCCCAGGGCCGGGGTCTGCAACCTCTCGAGGAAGAAGAGCCATTTAATAAAAAGATGTCTTTCTCCAAATATTCCGAGAGCCGCAACACGTGCATGAATATTACACCCCCACAAACACGTGCATGAATATTACACCCCCACAAACACGTGCACGAATATTACAACCCCACAAACACGCGCAGGAATATTACACCCCCACAAACACGCGCAGGAATATTACACCCCCACAAACACGCGCATGAATATTACACCCCCACAAACACGCGCACGAATATTACACCCCCACAAACACGCGCATGAATATTACACCCCCACAAACACGCTCATGAATATTACACCCCCACAAACACGTGCACGAATATTGCACCCCCACAAACACGTGCACGAATATTACACCCCCACAAACACGTGCACGAATATTACACCCCCACAAACACGTGCACGAATATTACACCCCCACAAACACGTGCATGAATATTACACCCCCACAAACACGTGCATGAATATTACACCCCCACAAACACGTGCATGAATATTACACCCCCACAAACACGCGCAGGAATATTACACCCCCACAAACACCCGCAGGAATATTACACCCCCACAAACACGCGCATGAATATTACACCCCCACAAACACGTGCATGAATATTACACCCCCACAAACACGTGCACGAATATTACACCCCCACAAACACGCGCACGAATATTACACCCCCACAAACACGCGCACGAATATTACACCCCCACAAACACGCGCAGGAATATTACACCCCCACAAACACGCGCAGGAATATTACACCCCCACAAACACGCGCAGGAATATTACACCCCCACAAACACGCGCATGAATATTACACCCCCACAAACACGCGCATGAATATTACACCCCCACAAACACGCGCATGAATATTACACCCCCACAAACGCGCATGAATATTACACCCCCACAAACACGTGCATGAATATTACACCCCCACAAACACGTGCAGGAATATTACACCCCCACAAACACGTGCATGAATATTACAACCCCACAAACACGTGCATGAATATTATACCCCCACAAACACATGTATGAATATTACACCCCCACAAACACGTGCACGAATATTACACCCCCACAAACACGTGCACGAATATTACACCCCCACAAACACGTGTATAATTGTATCCTAAAGGACATTACAATACCTTGGGACCTGTCTACTCCATGTGTTTTATTTATTTTTAATCCGACCCCATTGGAAAACTAGTAGAAGGGCCTGGTTAGCATGTTCGGGTAATTGTAGAAAACCGTGCTCGAGTTTACTTTGTTAATTATGTAATTTAAAAAATTTTATGGAAGGGATACATTAAGATGTTCAATTTCATGGGAAAAGCTTTGTTGAGCTGTTTCTATAACATAATTATTATAAGGTCTGGGCCCCATCAAAGGACCAATGTGAATTAATGGCGGTGATAAAATTAACTGAGGTAAATTACAAGTGGCAAGTATAACTAAATTAAAATGTAATATGTTTGTTGGGTTAAAGTCGTGAGTGGAGTACCTCAAGGATCGGTACTGGGACACCTGCTTTTTAACTTGTTTATTAATGACCTTGAGGTTGGCATAGAGAGCAAAGTCTCCATCTTTGCTGATGACACTAAATTGTGTAAGGTAGTAAATCAGAGCAGGATGTAATTTCTCTCCAGAAAGACTTGGGTAGACTGGAAACTTGGACAGGTAAATGGCAGATGAGGTTTAATGCAGATAAATATAAGGTTGTGCATTTGGGATACAACAATAAACAGGCAACTTACACATTTAAAGGGGGAAAAATGAAGGGACTCCTTGATGGAGAAAGATTTAGGAGTGCTTGTAGACAGCAGACTTAGCAATAGTGCCCGATACCATGGCGTAGCTGCAAAGGCAAACAAGATCTTATCTTGCATTAAACGGGCAATGGATGGAAGGGACGTAAACATAATTATGTCCTTCTATAAAGCATAAGTAAGACCACACCTTGAATATGGAGTGCAGTTTTGGACACCACTTCATAAAAAAAAATACATTATGGAACTAGAAAAAGTGCAGAAAAGAGCCACCAAATGAATAAAGGGGATGGATAATCTGATTTATGAGGAGAGGCTAGCTAATTTTAGGTTTGTTTATATTAGAAAAGAGACATCTTATGAGGGGATATGATAACTATATACAAATATATTTGGGGAAAATACAAGGAACTTTGAAAAGAACTATTCATCCCACAGGCAGTACAAAGGACACAGGGTCATCCCTTAAAGCTGCAGTTCAGTCTTTTTTTTTTTTTTTTTTTACATTTATTTTTTTACTTCAATAGTTTTATGTGTGCAATCTCTAATTACCTAAAGAACAGTATAGCTGCAGGTCAATTCGTTTTCCATGTATTGATAGGTCGAAATTTGGTGACATATTAAAAGCTGGCATTTGTTTATAATCTGCTTGACTGGCAGTGGAAGCTCATGAATATTCATGAGCACTGCTGCATTGACAAGTGCTAGAGGGAGGGCGGGGGTGTGCCAGAGCTTGTGACAGGACATGAAGGGGCAGTGCCTTAGCAAATGGCTGATAAAATAGAATACAAGAAAATTGGTCTTTCAAAGTTGTTTTTTTAAAAACAGAAAATGCTAAAAGTATTTTTTCTTACTACAGAACTGATTTATTAAAAAAAACACACATGCAGGATATTGACTGAACTGCAGCTTTAAGGTTGGAGGAAAGGAGATTTCACCAGCAACAAAGGTTTTTGAAGTGAAACTTCCTTAGTGGCACCTCATTCGAACCGGGGCAAAAATGGATTGTGGAGACAGAAATGAAACGGATGTGACGTCAGTGCTGGCAGTTGAGGCCGGGCTGTGTTCTGGCTCAGCCCGACCCCAACACTGACATCCCAACCGCTCAAAAAATCAGAAGCGGTGGCGATAGCAGCCGGCGCCGCTCCTAACGGCCGCTGCTCCCCCCACACGGCCGATGACATATGCGGCGGCGATAGCAGCCGGCGCCGCTCCTAACGGCCGCCATTCCCCCCGCATATCTGCTGCCATGCCGCGCATGCGCAGTAGTCATGGGGACGCAGAGGAAAGCACGCATGCGCAGAAGCGGCTGGCAGCGGCGCCGTTCCCCGCCCGCTGCCGGTGGCTGTTGACATATGCAGCGGCGATAGCCGCCGCTCCTAACGGCTGCCGTGCCCCGTCTGCTGCCCGTGCCCCGTCTGCTGCCCGTGCCCCGTCTGCTGCCTGTGCCCGCTGCAATGCCGCACATGCACAGTTGTGATGGCGACGCTGACAGACGCCACACGCGCAGAAGCGGCGGGCAGCGGCACTGTTTCTCCCCCACACGCACGCTGCCATGCCGCACTGCACCCCGCCACCCACAAAACAGCGCCCCGCAGGCACCTGCACAGACATGACAGGCAGCTGCCGGTGCAGCTGGGACAGCAGAGACCGCCCGACCGGGACAGCCCCCCCCCTTTCCTAACCCGGATGGGACCTCCCTCTGCCCTCTAAAGCTCCACCAGACACCCAGCAGTATTATAATAATCTGTCTTCTGTTTCCTGCTATCGCAACATGACTCCTCCTCCTCACCGTTGACCATAAAGGGGTCGGAGATAGTTGGTGGGTGAGACCCAGAGATACAAGCTTCCCCCACCCCTCTCCCACCCCATTACCCCCTCTATTCCTCCCCCCACATCCCCCCACCGGCATCATGGTGTTCCTCCCCGGGGGGGGGGGGGCAGCTACAGTCACACATGGGCCTCTTCGCCGTCCTCCCTGCCCTGATCCCCGGCACTGCGGGGCAACACAACCTGTGCCCATCCCTCCTCCTACCACACTGAGGGAGCTATAGACAGCGCGCAGTCCTGACTGCTCTGCCGCCGTGATCGGAGGTGCAGGGGGTGATCGGAATTGTAGGGGGTAAGGGGTGGTGATGTGAAGGGGGGTGATGTGAGGAGGTGAAGGGGGGTGATGTGAGGTGACGCGAGGTGCAGGGGGGTGACGCGAGGTGCAGGGGGGGTGCGCATACATCACACACACACACACACACACACACACACAGTCACACGCGCGCACACACACACACACACACACTTAGTGCAAATACAGGGGATGTGTGCCGAGCACGCGCATTCTAAGTCCAAATTTATTTGTGTTTTGTCAATGAAATTGTATTTTGATTTTTAATTAAAACATCACAAACACAATTTCTGTGACAAAAGTCAAAGAAGTTTCACTTACTATGCGTGTACACAGCACACACAGCTTTTTTTTTACAGTAAGGGCAGTTAAAATGTGGAATTCATTACCCATGGAGACTGTGATGACAGATACTATAGATATGTTCAAAAAAAGTTTGGACATCTTTTTAGAAAGGAAAGGTATACAGGGATATACCAAATAAGTAAACATGGGAAGGATGTTGATCCAGGGAGAAATCGGATTGCCATTATTGGAGTCGGGAATTAATTTATTTGTCCCCTTATGAGATATCATTGGATGATTCACTGGTGTTTTTTTTTGTTTGTTTGCCTTCCTCTGGGTCAATATACTGTAAATACAAATATAGAATAAGTAACTGTCGTCCAAAATGTAGCATATGTTGAACTTGGTGGACATGTCTCTTTTTTTCAACGTCATCTACTATGTAATGTAACTATGTAATGTAACTATGTATGTGTAAAGGTCATCTTGGGAATGTTTGTAAGTGTGTAAATAGAGACCCCGGCAGTTTTTTTGTTACTGTATCGCTTCTGGTTTTCTTTATCCTACTGCAAATAGTGTTCCCTTTTTGTAGATTCTCCTGTCATGAGCTGTTGCACTATTTTGCCCACGTTAACATGGGAATGAAAGAAATAATAGTACTTGGAGGTGGTATTGAGGAACAAATGCAGCAGTAGGAGTGCACATAATCTGATTTTGCAGCACATTCTTTGCTAATTCTTCGTTTTTTGTTTACAGAATTTCTTCAGACAGACCAAGTTGAAATAAACACATCAAAGTGAAACCAGTTTGAAGAGAGGATTCATTTGCAAGCTAATTTCAAGTGGCCTCTGTACCCCAGTTGTATACTGGTCACTATGGTATGTGCAATGCACATACGTTGATCAAAACATTAGCGGCATAGTAGATATGAGTTTGCATCGGAGAATGGGCTCGGATCGGGACCTGCAGTCATCTACTTCCTCGGTTAGCCTCCCTTCAGTTAAAAAGGCACCAAAGAAAAGGAGGATACCATGGGGGTCCATCTTCCGCAAGAAAAAAGACCCCAAACGCAAGTCTCGGGAATTAAATGGTGGCGTTGATGGGATTGCAAGCATTGAAAACATTCATTCTGAGATGTGCACGGATAAGAATTCCATATTTTCTGCCTCGTTGAACTGTTCCGATAATGTAACAACCCCTGCAAGTAAACCGAGCGGAGACTTTATAGAGTGTCCCTTGTGCCTTTTACGGCACTCCAAGGACAGGTTCCCTGAAATAATGACCTGTCACCACAGGTCGTGTGCGGACTGCTTGCGCCAATACCTGCGGATAGAGATCTCCGAGAGCAGGGTCAACATCAGCTGCCCCGAGTGCTCTGAGCGCTTTAACCCTTACGACATCCGCCTGATACTGAACGACGACTTGTTGATGGAGAAATATGAAGAATTCATGCTCAGGAGGTGGCTGGTTGCAGATCCTGATTGCAGATGGTGTCCAGCTCCAGACTGCGGGTAAGGAAAACCTTTGGTCTCACCTTCATTGTTTATTATCAAAATCTATGTGGTTAAATGAACCTGACCCTTTTTTATGTTTAATGTGAAAGCATGCGGTATGACGCATGGCATTCTAGGGGGATATTAGGGTGAACCTACTATTTGCAACAAAAACAGACTTCTAATTGGTAGAATTCAGTTACAGTACATCTGCAGTTTGAACACTGTCTGTAATACGGCGGTGGAATATAAGTAAAACCCAATTGAAATCACTATGTAAAGACGACATGGGGTACTATTGTTGTTTATCAAAACTACGTGTTAATATAGAGCGTTGGACAAAGATATGTACACTGAGCAGTATTTGCTGTTGGTATTCCCCTGAGTACAAACGTAAACATCGCAAATGCACATCCTTAGAAATCCCCCCTCTCTCTTTCAGTTGATGCGTAAAAGGCTGCTAATCTGCTAATCATTATTCATTTCTAAATTCGGTTTCATTTGCTGCTTATGGCCTGAAATCAAGCAAAAGGGGATTTTTTTTTGTGCTGGCCAAAAAATGAGCTGCAGTAAAGTTAACTCCAGTGCCTATAAATCTGTATCTTGTCCCATGAGATGAACTTTCCATGCTTTGTGTCTCAGTCTGCATTCCAAAAGCATTCCACAGCCTGCCAGTAATTACATTGCCTGTGAGTAGGTGGAAGGGGATCTTAAGCCAACAGATCCTCCAAAGCATGCATTAACAGTTTGGTAAGATCACCCAGTGTATATTGCTGTTGGGGTGTGACCTGAAACACAAAGGCATAAAAGGATGTGTGTTGGTAGTGTTTACTTTTGCATGAAAGGTCACACCACAAGAGTACGCCTAAAAATGTATGCTATAAAGAAATGCATGCTGGGTAAATGTAACAAACTGAATAATCTGGATTTTCCCTACATACCAAATGTCATACGTGCACTGATCTCACACACGATCTGTGTTATTTACCACTTTAATTATTTTGTTCTGTGATTGGTTTTGTAGAACAAACATAAACACCTGCCGTTTATAACTGTTTGTACTGTTTCGATCTTTACTGTAAAACATCTTGGCCGAGTAAGCATAGTGACAGTAAAACAAGAAACAATCGATCCTAAAGTCTTGGATATTTCCTTCCACGTTTTCCCATCATACCTATTAATATAGCGTGTCCATTTCAGAGCGGTAAATAAAACATTTCTTCAATAGCCGCTTGATCCATTCCAGCTTTTATTTCGAGGGACATCTGATATACTGTAACCAGCCCGGAGTTGTTGGTGACACTGCTATGCAATGGGAGTCTCATTTAAATCTCTGTAAATCTGTCTTATTTTGTTATACACGGTCCTTAAAGGTATAGTCCCATTATTAGAAAATGACAGGACTGGGGTGGTTAAGGGGTTAAATCTGGCAGGTTGACACATTTTAAAGAAGACCCCTATAAGTATTGGTTTGTACACGTGGTAAGATAATACATTGTGGAGAGGGTTGTCTTCCATTAACGCCTCCATTTTGTGTGATGTCACAATGCCATTTTAGGATTTAGTTTAAGCTTGGAGTTAACACTTGATTTATTAATTTTATACATATACATTTCACGATCTCCTTTAGAAAGAAATAAACATTCATACATTTTAAGGAAACCAACCCCCCTCACTTACACACATTGACACAGTGCAATACCATTGCTCTATGTTTTGGAATACCATCTGGATACATATTCCCCACTGACTGAGTGCAGCCTTGCACATTGTAGGCCTAAAATGTGGGACTGCGTGAGTTAACCTTCAGCATCTGTGGTTAAATAACAAGGAAGCCACAGATCCCACACACCTGTAATTGTATTTTAGGTAGATTATGCATTGAATACTTTTATTGGGCCCTCTCGCACCATTAACCTAACCTAACCTTCCAGTAGTTAATCTTGGACATCCTACAATGGATCATATGCTTCCTTTTACACGATCCCTGGCCAGAATGTGTTACTTGTATTCACACGCCATGAATGTTCTTGCCTGTTGGTTTGTTCAACATATTCTCTTGGACAAAGATAGAGAGGACAAAATGAGTATGCAGACTAGAACAAATCGCAAGCTTTTTTATTATAATCTTTGAGAGATTTGAAGTCAAGGTTTTTTTCATGCAGTTGTAAGAAGTTTATGGCGCTTAATAATACGTGTTGAGTTTTTGACACACATTCTTCTGTTTGAAGGTATCTCGCGCTATTTGCTGGTCCCTGTAAGTGGACTTGAGAATGAGCACTCCTTTATAATATTTTAACATGCATGCAAATGTTATTCTTGCCAATTGTACAGTTTTTTCCTTTGGACCTTCAACTTCTTACTATTTTGCATGTTGTTCCAAACCCTTACTACCAACTACTATAAAAAATAAAAAAGTAGTCAAGCACAACTAAAATAGGGAGAAATTCAAAAGGTAGCAAAAAGGGTAATTTTAATGACTTGAAAAGTCATTCATCCAATATTTCGGGGCAGACAAGTACCTTCATCCCTGATCTTCTCTCTTGGCACCCATCTTCGATTATTTTTGTATTGCTCTAGACCCCTAGCAGGGACATCCCAAGTGGCTGGACCTGATCATCTATCTTTTATAATACCGACTACTATAAACATCAATCACCCATGAAGGGCAGGCAGCTATTTAATTCACAATCATTTTTCATATATAAACAGCCTAGGTGAACCTTGCTTTGGGGGTAAAGAACAATCGAACGGTATACAGTATGTGTGTGAAAGTACCTATACTTATTTACTTCATACCGTTGTATCCATGTAATATTTTTATTTCGAATATAGGAAGAGCATGTTAAGGACCCACAATTCTAAATCTATTAAACTCGTAATGAAGCATTTCACGGTCATGAATACAAAGATTAAACATGTATTTCCATCATTGAGGCTATGTAAGATGACCTCCTACGCATGCAGAGGTGAGCCAATATGGGGAAATCTCCATCTCATTGAGGAAGTCCGCAGAGTTAGATGAACTCATAAAGTAGATCTAAACCAGGATATAACTTGGCTTCAACGGAAAGCCCTGAGACATGAGGTTGCAGAAATGTAACATAAAGCTGGTTTTATGGAGTTTTTTTCCCCCCTAATTTATAAATAAATCGGGAATTTGTTGGTGATCCAAAGTCCCTTGTTTTTATTGTTTTTGTTTTTTCAGGCAAGGTTTTAACAAAGGCTTACTCCACGATATTAAACTTAAATCCAACCACACCATGCATTGTTCAATTGTTCAAGACTATATAACTAAATAAAGGAGATTTTTTGGGGGGGTTGGCCAAATGTACAAGTAGTATAGTGAATTATATTCATCAAGGCTCCTGGTTGAATCCAAGATGAATATCCCTTATATGAATCCATATTCTGAAAGACCCATTGACCATTTCCTTTTATCAAGTCCTTTTCCTCTTACAATTTGAATTTTCTATGAAGTATGATTGAAACCATTTTAAATTCTGAATGGAGATGCTAAAAATGGTACAGGATGTATCTACACAACTGCTGGTGTCACTTTCTAGCAACCACACCCCTTGTTGGAAGGGGACTGCACAATGAAAGCCTATATTATTACACAGCACCATTTGGTATTAATCTGTCATAGCACCTTCTAGGCCACCATCTGTTCCTGGATTTAGTGTGACGGTTTCCTCTTCTCTAGATACGCTGTGATCGCGTTTGGATGCGCCAGCTGCCCAAAGCTTACCTGCGGACGCGAAGGGTGCGGGACGGAGTTCTGTTACCACTGCAAACAGATCTGGCATCCAAACCAGACATGTGACGCGGCACGCCAGGAGAGGGCACAGAGCCTGCGCCTGAGGACGATCCGCTCCTCGTCCATCAGTTACAGCCAGGAGTCTGGAGCAGCAGGTAATTCACGACTAAAAGAAAATCCGATAGTCGGCCTTTGTTGCCATTTTGTCAGTCTCTGGGTGTAATTTTGTTATGACGGAAAATAAGTTTCCTCGTCATTTGGCATCCGAGAATAGCCCATTGGATTTTTAGAAATGCAGTGCCGCATATTACGAAGTGGTGTAATAGCAGTGATAGAATTCCTAGCATA
This sequence comes from Ascaphus truei, assembly GCF_040206685.1. Taxonomy (NCBI): domain Eukaryota; kingdom Metazoa; phylum Chordata; class Amphibia; order Anura; family Ascaphidae; genus Ascaphus; species Ascaphus truei. Next base: position 64,774,483 of record NC_134484.1, read on the forward strand.
ACAAAATCTTTGCATTACATGACTAGAAAAATCTGGAAATTGTAAGTATTTAGAATAAGTGAGCGTGTGTTTGCTACGCAGGTGCTCCAAATGATTTTTTTAATCTTGTTTCTACCCAACCCATGATAATAAAATGAAGAATGCATGTCCCGTCCTTTTTAGAGAGGCAGCCGGGGGAAGTGTAGTGGAAAAAGGGCTATACATTTAGATTTATTGTTTGCCTTTTCTTGGTGTATCACCCATGTTATCTAATTGTAGCTTTAGGCCACAGCAAACCTCTCTCGCTAAAAATTGTTGGGATGGGACCAGATCTTTATTATAATGTCAATGAGTACTGGATTGTAAAAACTCGAATGAAAAACGTTGGAACAATTTTACGGGTGCTCTCAAACCCTATTTTTTTTCCATTAAATAAACATTTTTTTAAGTGATTTTCCCTTAAATGATGACTTAAAATTAGTGAATCTAATCAATCCAACGTAACAATTGAAATTATTAAAGGAAACGCTGTGGAGGTAACTTTGTAACGAGTTGCGTTGCACGATATTCAGTGATTTATTTCTCGTTGGTGCTGAGACACTCCAATGATGCCGACTTGTTAAGGTTGGGCTTGGTTTTGGAGAGTGCACATTGCTATATTTTCCTCTCGTGAAGAAAGTGGTCCTGAATACTGTTCGGAGAACGGGTGTCCTATGTTTTAATATTTTTTTTTATTTTTTTGAGGATTGCATCTTTAATGACATTTTCTCGATTTCCCTGGTTAGCTCTTTTGGGGAGACCGGGTTTAAATAAGACCAGTTCGGTTCAGGGGGATGCAGCTCTTTCTTACTCCCCTTGCAAACGGCTTCTCGCTGGCCTTAGAAATTCACAGGGGGCTGACAGTGTAAAGAAGTGTTCAACGGGGATAACCAGAACGTCTCTAGTAATGTGATACCTGTAATTCCCAGACACTTCCAATGATAACTAAGCTGCAAACGGGGCCTGGAGTGTGTTCAAATAACCCAGGACCATCACATCTTATTGCAGAGGACAGATTAATGCATATTACTCATCTTGTAGTAAATTGTTAGCTATAGTAGTGTACAGTATGTAAGCTGTTGCTTTTTAAGCATTAACATTCATTTCATACAGTCACTATTAATGCTGTTGGTTGAACCCACTTAATCACTAGTAGTTTTTTGTCTGCATCAAAGATATGTTATGTGGTCAATTTTCTTAAAGTATGGTATACAGTATAAAATGTTAGGGCACATCTGATTTGAAACATGAGCTGATTGATGTTTTTCGTTGTGACTAGCGGATGATATTAAACCCTGTCCCCGGTGTGCTGCCTACATCATCAAAATGAATGATGGCAGCTGTAACCACATGACCTGTGCCGTGTGTGGCTGTGAATTCTGCTGGCTCTGCATGAAGGAGATCTCTGATTTACATTATCTAAGGTAAGTAGAACCTAAACCAGGGCGAGCAACTCCAGTCCTCAAGGTCCACCAACAGGTCACGTTTCCAGGATTTCGAAGACTGAGCCACCCGTGCTGAAGCAGGGATATCCTGAAAACTTGACCTGTAGGTGGCCCTTGAGAAATGGAGTGGCCCACCCCTGACCCTAATCCCTTAATGCACTTTGAAGGAATGTTGCACACGTGACAAACGGCATCTTTTTTCTGACCTATCGCTGAGCGAATGCTTGTACGATTGTGTTCATCGTTTTTGGAGTGCCTGGGCAGCTGTATGCAGAAGTGGTTTGTTTGGGATACACATTTCCCAGCAAGTCTGCAGGTATTGGCTTAGGGGAAATGAAACGGTGAAATGTACAGAATAACATTTAATATGTGCACAGTAATTTTAGAGAAGACATTGACTTTTGTACTCGGAAAGCAACAACGATACCCGTAAGCCTTGGCCGTACACATGAGCTGCATCCACTAAAAAAAGCTCTAATTCTGGATCTATACCACACTTTTTTTTAGTACCTCAGGCAGTGCAGTTACCCAATGTATTGCCCAAGCCTTTTCTGATCCTGACATGGTATACTGTAAGAAACTCATTTTGAAAGCGTGTCGTTTCTTGGAACTTATTTCTTTTTTTTTTTAAATATGACAACATATTTTCAACTAAATTGTTGTGTAACTCTTGATTTACATAGGCGTTGTAAAGTGTAGGTTCTTAAAAATAACATGTTGTAACCTACCCCTGAATGTCATTTGCTTTGCGTATGTCATGCTTACATCACCACATTTACAGATAATCACTGTGTGTACACATTGGGAAACCCCGTCTCCAGGAAGGCAGATAAGAGAAAGGAAGAGAAACTAAGATAGTGCATGATTTGCATTCAGTCTCTCATTCTTACCAAGCATGATCAGTAAGCCCATCATTGAAGTGTTGAGATGAGGTAGAGGATAAAGTATTTTTTTGCAAAGAGGGAGTACTAGAAGAGGGCAGCACTTGGTGCGGAATTTGGAGGGAGTCAGGTTCATTGCAAACAGGAGTTACAGCACTAGAGCCTTTAGTGGCAGCTTGGAGCAGCGTCCTAGTAGATGTGGTTCTCAAGCTGATCCACCAATTGGGGTAACGCTGACTTCTAAGGTGTCCCTTCAAAGTTCACTTCAGACACAGGCTTTCTATCAGTGTTGGTAGATCAGCATTACTAAGATTGTTTACTGGTTGCCCTTCAAAAAAACAGAAACTTTAATATATATATATATATATATATATATATATAACACACATTGTGATATTCCACATCTTTATTAACCTTAAAATGGTCCATGACGAGGAAATGTTTAAGAACTTAAATATGAATGGAGTCGATTTTATGGGCTGAGACCAGGCAAAAGGGGACCAACGCTAACTGTATTGGGGAACATCCAAGCCGAAAAGCCTTGTTTTCCTACCTAGTTCAGTTTTCAAGATAACCATTTAACAGGATACCTGATATGGGCAGTGAGAGCCTTCACAAATGCAACTGTTTTCCATGGGTTTCACTGATAGAGGGAGGGGCCCAGAAGGGATGGGGCAGGGTGATCGCCAATATTGTTTCCTCCAGCTCAGTGATGAGATTGCCATATGAATGGACCCACCCTATCCATGTCAAGTGAGCAGACAAGGAAGGACGGGCACAGAGCAAGTGAGAGATAATGCAGTCTTATGGAAAGTAAAAACCCCTGCATTTTACAATGTTTACTTTTAGCAGGAAAATACATACTGTATTCCCTCTCTCCTCCCCCCCCCCTTTATGTTGTCAGTCATCGAGCTTTGTAACCTATTCGGCAGATCACTATCGTTCGTTACATTTGGTCCTGCACCTTTAAACTTCAGAATTTGACATTTTGCAATGCAATACCCCCCAAACCTGGCCTCCCGCAGCCTCTGAACGGAGATCTTGGCACAGAATGACAATCTCTATTGTTGGACACCCTTAGCAGTCCATGCAGACCGTTAATCACTAGCAGCTTTTATACTTTTGAACGGAATGCAAAACACTGCCATTCATTTTATTATGTTCAAGCGGCCGGTCACCAACAAAAAAGACGTCTCCAACTTTTTAATTTTGACTCTAAAGAATGAGTTCAAAGCCTAAACTAATGTGGCTACAAAGCCCCTCTGTGACGTTAATAGGCCTCCATGAACCTTATCTGAGAAGATTAAGATGAAACTTTTTCTGATTAGATCTTTTGTAGTCTGTGTGGAAAACAGCACAGCGCTGCCTGGTAGAGAAAGTGACAATAAACAGCAGTGAGTTGCCATGTGAACACTCGATCTGCAGGCTTTGGGTCTCTAAAAAAATGCGGGGGGAAGAAACAAATAAGAAGATTGATAGTCAAGCTCACTTTAAAAAAAAAAGTCATATTGGGGGTAGCTGCACATTTAATGTCGGTATATTAAAGCTGGGAACCTTTGTCAAGATTTTGACGCAGCAAACATTAGAAATTAATCTTATTTGTAATAAAATAGCATTTGAAATCGAGCATCACAGAACAATTTAAAGATGTAAAATATTTGCCTTTAATTGTATAATCCTCGTTTTTCGTAAAACGCGTTTCCATAAATGCTTTCACATTCCGCGCAATGACAGTTACGTGTCACTATTGTGGCACTTACCAGATGTCTGCTTGTCATTTATACTGCCACGTCCTTCAGAGGAAATACTGCTTACTATTTACTGCTTAGAATATGTGCTCTAAATAGAAATAGGAAACGTGCTGCATATTTTTAGAGCATTTTGTATTCTTGCATCTGTCTTTTTTTGCAGGGATTGCACCTTTAATATTATACAAGGCCAAGCTCTCCAAACGAGGCGTACGAACTTTGTGTAGCACTGGAGGGGGCTGCAACATATCACGCTGTGTCAGAGCATTTTATATAGCACTAGATCATTTCTGTCTGATGCTGAAAGAAATAGAGCCTTGCACAGGGTCATAGAGAGTGAGGGAGAGACAGGGAGGCTGAACTGAGTTCAACGTGTATATAATCGGGCCCCGCACACGAAAGCCCCGTTTTTTTAATGTTTGAACGACAAATGCAAAAAGAAATCTGAATCAACATTTGTGTCGTTTAAAGTTCTAGTCGCCATATTGGACGTAGAAAGGTGTTGATTACTTGAATGGATCAATATGAGAGTTATTTGCAGATGAAATTGGTGAGCAGAACAGCGAGTGCACACAGATTTGTGAGGTCTCAATCTCTCCATGCTGTCATTTCATCTGTGAAGAACTCCTTTTATGAGCCCAGTGAAAGGCATCACAATCTGCAAATAATAATTTTGCATCCTGTTAATTACTCTGGTGATGTAAACTGTTTTTGTAAGCTTGGGTTTATTGTGCCGGAGTCGCTGCGTGCGCGCGCCCGGCCATCACTCTGCTCTATGTAGTTATGGGAGCTCCCCCCGTGCCTGCGCAACTGCCGGCAAAGTAGCGAGTTGAGGCGGCAGCGTTCTCAGGATACAGAAAAATCTGTGTTCTGAGGCGGCTGCCGCGTGACCTCAGCGCACGTGAGCTGGTTTAGCCAATGAGGGCGAACTAGCTTTGCTGACGCGTTCGCCACGCCCCCGCAACGCCCCTACAATCTCCTGCAGCCAAGTTTCCAAATCACTTGGGCTGCAGGAGTGCGTGCGGGGGCTCGTTCGCACGCGGCCGTGCGCGTGCGCGCCTGTGTGATGACGCGTGCCGCGCACGTTTTGTGCGTGTGCGTGTGTTTAAATACGTTTCCAAATAAATAAATAAATCCTTTAATAATTTTTTTTTTTTTAATAACATTGTACTTGCATACATACATACATACATACATACACACACACATATACACACACACACACACACACATACACACACACACACTTACATTTTCAGCGGCGCAAATTCTTTATTTTTCTCATCTTCCCCACTGTCATCCCGTTCCACTCTCCCTGCCGGGGGCGCGCACGGCACCATTATAGAATGGCTGACTAACCTCAGCCAACTAAAACTGCCGCTCGCACGGCATAGTGCACGCACGCAGTATAGAACCGGCCCAAGACATCTTGTGTCAAACATGGAGTTTTTTATTAAATGCTATGCTGCTTACGGCTTGTTTTATTTTTTTTAATTGGTATGTACAGTATTCATTTACTTTACGTTATTTAACCTAGTGCAGCACCAGATTGGGATGGAAATAAATTGCCACTTGCAGAAAGCTGTTGCCCGGTCAGTCGTTACAGATAGCCAGTGATGTCTCTTACTGATTGGCTCACAGACAGGAAATGGTCTGGAAGCCATCTCGGAAAAGGACAAATTACCTCAGTTATTTAATATAAATCTTTTCCTAAGCCAGAGGGTCTCCTGTCTTCAGACCAGTGCATTGTATAATTAAGAAAAAATGTGGAGACCATAGCTTTTGGGCATAGGTTTGATCATATATTACATATATCTTGAACCATGAAACAAACACTAAAAATGTTATGCAATAGAAATGTTAACCAACCTTGCTATTATATCTACTTAAGGATATATCTACAAGGAATATGTTCAACCCCTTTCTACACAGTTCAATTCTATATGCGGTCTCAAAATGCCGTTGCATCCAGTTCTATACACTGATGGTATATGGCGTGAACCAGCGTTTTCAGTGGGGGGATTACTGGAAAGCAGATTCCAATTCACTTCTTAATGAATTTCATTATTTTTTACACCCCTTATGGCTCCTTTTTAGTAGTCTCCTTTCCTTGCCTTAGAACCCAATTTGTTTCCGAGTTTCCTTACTGTGTACCTGTCACCATAATTCCCCTGCTCTACCTCCATGATATCCTATATGAGTATAAGGTGAGCACAGCGGTGTATTGAAGCTGTGGGTGCATCCCTGGATTTATTCAATGGCATTATTATACTATATTTCTGTGATTTAAGCAGATCAGGACGCTCATTCTGTTTTTAATAAACATGCCGGCATTTGTCCTATGATCACTTGCACTGCCGGAAGGACTGCAATGCATTGCTGGACGTCTGGGAAAAACGGGGTTATACGAAATATACTTGCTTGCTTCATGCTTTTTTGTGTTCTCTTTCTTATTAAGCCCTTCAGGATGCACATTTTGGGGGAAAAAGCCATGGAGCAGGAAGAAGAAGATCCTGTGGCAGTTGGGAACGCTTGTTGGGGCTCCTGTCGGCATAGCTTTAATAGCCGGGATTGCCATTCCTGCTATGATCATTGGAATACCGGTGTACGTGGGGCGGAAGGTAAGCGCTCATGTTTTTATCACCTGTTTGGAAACGTGGGGTTAATGAATGAGCAACCCTTGGATATGCGTGCAGGTGCATAAGGGGAGTGCTGGCAATTTCCAAATCACAAAGACAAAGGTCATCAAAATGCATAAGCCTTATTGTCTCGTTAATCTAGTTATGTATGAATCATATTTTTTTCCTTCCATTTCATTACCACTATTTTAATCAAATAAACCTTTTTATTTAAAAGTGTTTCATTGCAAAAATTGTAATGTTTCACTTAATGATCCTGGCAAACTTGTGCTAAAAAGCTCATTATTTGTAAACTTTTCTACTAATTGCCTAACTAGGTAATTAATGATGGTGTATGCTCAGTCTGTCTATAGGTTCTTTATAGACGCTGCTCACACCACACATTGCAGGGCTAGCAACGGTTTATGCAGCGTGATCACTTTTCTTTAGATTTGGGACTGTGGGATGGAACAGTATTGCAACAGGCAAGGTTTTCAGGTTTCTATTAATGACCTGGGACGTAACAAGAAACAAAACTTCCACCCTTTCTTTCATAGTACAACATATAAGGCAGAATATTTGTCAGTGTTGCAGCGATCCCTTCACATGATTTGCTGCCATGTGCAGCGCTTGTTGACAGTTGAGGAAGTTAGAGGGAGTGGTGTATGCTCATAAATAGTCATCTTTTTACTGTCTGACTACCACTTCCTTTAAATAACAAGGTTGCAAACACCTACAGTTTATTAGGAAATGAATTGTCACAAATAACATTCATTCCGCGGATTCGCATTGTCAGCCTGTACAGAGGTGGCGTGGTGCTGCGATTGAGGTGGGGTGGTGCTGCGATTGAGGTGGGGCGGTGCTGCGATTGAGGTGGGGCGGTGCTGCGATTGAGGTGGGGTGGTGCTGCGATTGAGGTGGGGCGGTGCTGCGATTGAGGTGGGGCGGTGCTGCGATTGAGGTGGGGTGGTGCTGCGATTGAGGTGGGGCGGTGCTGCGATTGAGGTGGGGCGGTGCTGCGATTGAGGTGGGGCGGTGCTGCGATTGAGGTGGGGTGGTGCTGCGATTGAGGTGGGGCGGTGCTGCGATTGAGGTGGGGCGGTGCTGCGATTGAGGTGGGGCGGTGCTGCGATTGAGGTGGGGTGGTGCTGCGATTGAGGTGGGGCGGTGCTGCGATTGAGGTGGGGCGGTGCTGCGATTGAGGTGGTGGTCTTAAAGACATATGCTCATAGGACAAATGCCTGCCTGAGACCTCATAAACTAACATCTTGTAAACTTTCTTGGCTCCTTTTACATCATTGCTCTCTAAACCGGTGCCCCCTTTGAAACATGTCCTTGTGTGTGGGACCTTAGAAGAATGTGTACCCACTGGTACTTGCTTGTGAATATGCTCATGTTGACAGAAAAATGTTTCCTTGTTCCTAGATTCACAATCGCTATGAAGGCAAAGACATTTCGAAGCACAAGAGAAACCTGGCCATAGCCGGCGGGGTCACCTTGTCTGTTATTGTGTCCCCAGTTGTTGCTGCAGTCACTGTAGGTAAGAAATACATTCGCTAGGGCTCCCCTGGCTGTACTTCCACCAGCTTTACCTGTCTGTCCACTATAGGCCGTATTTTTATATCGCAATACGGGTCATTTAGTTCAATCCTTTGCCCAAAACATTGAGAAGTTTTTTTTTTGTTTTGCCTGCTATCCTGCAATTGTGACTTCAGGTTTAGATTGAATTGGAAAAACAGGGTGATACTGTGTAGACTTATTAACAGGTTGGATCCCAAAAGAACCCGAGAAAGTTTCTATATCTAGCACTCACTATGGTAAGCAAATGGGTGAGTAATTACTGAATGGGATATAAATGTCCCCAGCAAATAAATGAGGCTAACCATCAGCTGACATATCATACATATATGTCCACATAGGACTAAAAGTGAAAAAACAATAAACTTTTAATCCTCATGGGAAGTGGGTGCCACCTATGTCAATATGCATACATATCAATAAACCAGAATATAGTATAATACATATCCCATAGAAGGAAATATAGGGTAAATAATAAGTATGCCAACAATAACCTGAGGTAGAGTTATGCCAATTAATGTATGCCAATTAATGTATGCCAATTGACTTATAGGTGGCACCCACTTCCCATGAGGATTTTAGTACACTACACTTCGTATGTTCATGAGTGATTTTTCTATGTTTATTAAAAGTTTGTTTTTTCACTTTTAGTCCTACAGAATGTGGACATATATGTATGATATGTCAGCTGATGTTAGCCTCATTTATTTGCTGGGGACATTTATATCCCATTGAGTAATTACTCACCCATTTGCTTACCACAGTAAGTGCTAGATATAGGAACTTTTTCGGGTTCTTTTGGGACCCATCCTGTTAAGTGTTAGCTTTTCCTATAGCACCCTGTTACCACCTTGTTATTGATATTAGTACTAGGCTGAGCGGTAGAGTCGTCGTCGTCCCCCCCCTTTTTTGGTTATTGATACTGTGTAGAATCTAGGAGGCACCTCCTCTCCTTATTACGTGCTGCCACATGGAGATCTGACATCTTCCTCTGCTCCTCCAGGTATTGGTGTTCCTATTATGTTGGCTTATGTGTATGGAGTAGTCCCCATATCCCTGTGTCGAAGTGGAGGCTGTGGAGTGTCTGCTGGCAATGGCAAAGGAGTCCGCATTGAATTTGATGATGAAAATGATATCAATGTCAGTGGGGCGAATACAGCCGCAGGTGAGAATCCCCGTTACATTTTTCAAAGGTCTTCTAGCCATGGGGTGTGCAAAAGGAAGGAAGGGAGGGAACGGATCAAAAAAATTGGGGCGGCACTTAGAGGCCCCGCGCTCTTCCCCAAAGCATTTAAATGAAATGTCGGGGAAGTGCGCGAGGCCTCTGCAAGTTCCTTACATTATCTCCAGCGGCTTCTGGCGCACATGACATCACATCATGGGTCACAGGAAATCACGTTGCCATGGGAACGTGACGTCTGAAATGACAGAGACTGGGTGAGGGGGGTGGGGGGTGTCTGAAACTGAATCTCATGTTAACATGTCCTTTCCCTAAAGTGGTTTACATTTTATTAGTTGTATGTACCCATATAAGCCTCTTTGGATAAAAGTGCTATATATAGGAACAAGA